>NC_142505.1:109745000-110048500 GCF_057876585.1 Rhinolophus sinicus
TTGCCAGAAACAGAAGATTATACTACATATTTGTAAAATGCAAAAATGCCGATCGTAAATCTCTTACAGCCAGACACACACAGACACACACACACACACACACCAGCTGGGATTTGCACTAAAACACACAAAGTCCATCCGACAGGGAGCGTGTAGACACTGGCCCTGAAACACTGAGAACTTGCCCATCTGCTGTTTCCTGATTTCTAAAATGCGACTGTTTTCTTTATATTGTTTACCATAACTTTATCTTTTAGCCACGAGTATTAAGTCTTTGTTAAGAGACACTAAAAATGACAAAGATTTTAATAAAGGATTTCGATGTATAGAAAGGCTATTTTTTAAATGTCAGTTATTCCCAAACTGAAGTATAAGTTTAACACAGTTCCAAACAAAATCCCATAAGTAAGAGAAACTGTAGATGTAAATATTTATCAACTTTCTGGATAATGTTTCTATGTTTCAAAGCAATAGAAGAAATCATAAGAGAAACAAATGAATCTACTCAGACCATATTTAAAAAAAAAACAACCTCAAAATTTGCAATCAAAGCATAAAAAGTTAAAATTAAAAAGCAAACCATGAACCTAGACAAAATATTTGTAACACATATGACACCATATAGATAGGTTAATCTCCTTATGAATAAAGAGTTCACAGCAAGTTAATAACAACTTAAGAACAAGAAAAGACAATGCACAAAACAAGAAATACAAATAGCTAATACACATTTTGAATACCCTTTCATTCATTGTCAAAGATTAGTAAACCTAAACAGAAACCATGTCTCAAAAGTCGGGCGATTTTTAAAGGAACACTTGACAACAGCAGCTGCCTAATGCTGAGAACCGGTACTGTGCTTTCTGGCCACACCAAGGAGCACAGCAAAGAGAACGTAAAAGCAGGGGCTCTGCGGGAGACAGACCACCTGCGTTTGACTCCTGATTCTGCTCCCACCACCTTTCTGTGCTTCCATTTCTCCAGCAGTAGAACAGGACAGTCACAGGTCCCACTGCACAGGGTTGCTGGGAGGATTTCATGAGTAAAACATGAGAAGGAGTAAGAAGAATACGTGGCCCAGAGAAAATGCTCAATCATGTTAACTGCTATTATTTTCATTAGAATTATTGGAAAGCAACTTCTGACTATGTATAAAGACCCTCAAAAATGTTTCTACTCTCCAGACTAATCATTTAACTTCTGGGAATGTAAGAAAATAATCCAAAATACAGGAAAGATTTTTATGCAAATTATTTTAGTAGCAATGCTACTTATAATTCTGAAAAGGTGGAAACCAAATTTTCTAAGAATAGGTGAATGTTAAATCTCATTACAATAACACATCTCTTACAAGGACATGATAGATTTTTAACAAAACAGAAGAAGAAGCTTTTATTGTGATGTTAAGTGGTGGGGGGAAGTCATGAAATTATATTTACCCCAAATTTCAACTATTCATAGAAATAAGCACAGAAATAAAAACATTGGAAGGAAATAATACCATCAGAGTGGATGCCTCAGAATGGTAAAATTATGATTGATGTTTTGTTTTTATTTTTGTTTCTTTAAACTTTTATGCTTTACTAATTTTGTACATTGAGTTTATTTTCATAATAAAGATTTTTTTTTAAATAATTGTTAACTACTTCCATTTATCACAATTGCCAGGAAAAAACTGGAATTAGAGGGGATTCCACAACATTAAGAAAACAGGAATAACTGCTAAATAAACATTTCGACAAGCCACTTAACACTCTGACAATTTCATTAGCAAATTTTACTTATTAGTTAAATGTTCATTAGCACTAATGTAAGTAAAATAACCTAAATAATTTACTTATTGAACTTTAATTCAAACTTCAAAGAATTGAAGTTATTTTTGAACTAGAGCTTTATTTAAAATCTTTAGCCCTGAAACAAAATGTGAAATCTCAGAACATATAAATAGGTAAAGATACCGTCACTCTGCAAATGAGAAGAGCAATCTCAGCATAGTTTTCAAAATACACTAAATTATGATATGAATGCCCAACAAGGAAGAACTCACATCTCAGTCACCGTATTAAATGACCAGACAGCCTGCAGTCAACGCCCTTGACTCCCCTTTCTCAGCCACACATCCATCATGGCCTCCTGCTGGCTCTCCCCTCAGAGAGATGCTTGTCACCCCAGCCCAAACCACCTTTTGCCGGTATTATTACCATAGCCCCAGACCTGGTCTTCCTGCTGTCACTCAGCCTTACACCCTTCAGCACAGCAGCCAGCGGTCCTTTTCGGCTGGATTCTGTCACTTCTTGTTCAGAGCGCTTCCCGTCTTACAAAGCAAGCACCCAAATCCTGACCCAGGCACTGTCATCTCACTAGCTTACTTTCTTCTACTGACCACGCTGTCTTCATCCCAGGCCTCCCAGGTGCTCCTCAGAACCTGCTGAACTGTTCTCCCTTCGCGAATTTGCACTCACCGGAACACTCTTTCCAGAGATAACTGCACTGCTCACTCCCTCACTTCCCTCAAATCTTTGCTTACATGTCACATCCCCATGACGCATCCCAAGCAGTTTTACCAACTGCAGACCACTCAACCCCACCACCTATCCTCTGCCCATTTCTCTCCCCATAGCACTTACCACCTTATAATATACTATAGAATTTGTTAATTAATTATTTATTCTTTGTGCCCTCTGAATACTGCCATTGCGTAAAAGCTCAAGGAGGGCAGGAATTTTTGTCCTTTTGGTTCACTGACATCTCCCAAACATCTAGAGTTTAGTATTTATGTAGCATATGCTAAATAAATGTGTTAAATGAATGAAAAAAGTGTTACATTTACCATGGTACACAAGCTTACCATGGGAAATCTGCCTAAAAGTACATTTAAGATGTTAACACTTCCCTCTTTTAAGACAGTAACACTTAATCTATACTGCTAAAGGTGATCATTATCACACATCAGGAAAACTTGCGCTGGCACATCTGACAAGAACGCCAGAAAAGAAAGATAAAGACATTCCTTCTCCAAAGCCAGCCCCTAATTACCCTCCAATTCTTCATCTGATCCTCCATCTGCCATGCTAATTCTTTTTTCCTTAAAAAACAAAAACCAGCATACAGCAGCCAGTTAACATGTTGTTGCATGACACAAACAACCAAACTCTGCCTGGCCAGCAAACACAGGTCAAGTAAAACCTTCAAGCAGCCCAGACATCATCAGTGACACCTACCGGACACAGAACTTCCTCTGCCACTCAATCACAATGGGAGGATTCAGAGATGGCTTCCCTATGAGACTCTGAAGTCCTTGAGACACGCTGGCTTTCTCACCACCTGGCTCGCTCATCCCTCCTCACCGTGACCAGCAGCACACAGTGTAGGCAAAGTTGAACTCAAGCTGCAGTAAAGCAATCCCCAGGCCCACGCACTGGGGAAAAACAGTGAGATCTACTTTGGATAAGTACAGAACCTGGCAGAACAAGATTGATAACTGAGCCCTGCGCCAGCTCGACACTGGTGGTTCTTCTCAGCCACGGCTGCACCTCAGGGCCATTGGGGAGCTTTGAAAAGCCCTGGCCTCTGTCCACAGAGGGTCCGACCCTCATGTGCAGCCTGAGCTGAGAAGCACTCATTTAACTCAGTCTGTTCTCTAAAATTTAGACTCCAAAAGCACATTTTCTGTGCATATTTGGGGGCTCGCTCTGCCTGTCCTGCTCATTCTCTTAGAGAAATCCTATATTGGGCCCACGGTAGAGAACACCGTCGTGTCTGGCAGCTGCTGCGTTAGCCTGACTGAGACCCAAAGGGAAAGTTACCAGTGAGTGAAGAGGCAAATATTCTGCATGTCACTGGAGTTCTGGAAAGGGGTGAATTATTTGAGAACACAATGCTTAAATATTGGCGAATTCGTTAAAAATATAAACACATATATTCAAAATCCAATAACCCCAAACAGAATAAAAACTAGTAACACACCAAGACACATCATAATGAAATTTCCTGGAAACTAATGACAAATAGAAATGCTTACAAAGCAGCTGGAGGGCAAAAAAAGGTAAATTACAGACAGAAATAGATAAGAGTTATTACTGACTTTTCATCAGAAACAATACAAGTCAGAAGACAATGGAAGAACATCCTTATCTTTCAGAAAAATAAAGACTGTCACCTTGGAATTCTATATCCAATAAAAATATCATTTAAAAATAGAATCAAAATTGGTTTTCAACCAAGGAAACGCTTGAAGAATTTTTCAAAAAACCTCAACTGCAAGAAAAGCTTTAGAAAAGGTCTTAGGCCAAAGGAAAATGTTACAAGAGGAAAACTTCTTTCTACAATATGGAATAAAAGGCATTATAAATTAATTATAAACATGGTTACATATAAACTAATTTTTTCTTATTTTTAATTTCTTTAGAAGATAATTAAGAGTTAAAAGCAAAAATTAAAATATTGTAGCGCTTATACATAAAAATATATGACGATAATAGCACAAAGGACAGGAGTGGGCAAATAAAAGAATATTGCTTTAGTGTACTATGTTTTACATGAAAAGATATAATACTATTTAAAAATAGACAAAAATAAATTAAATATATGTATTGTAAACCCTAGAGCAATCAGTACAATTAAAGAGGTTTAGTTAATAAGGCAAAAGAGAAGACAATAAGTTCTACTTTAAAATACTCAATCCATAGGAAAGTAACAAAAAAAGAACGTTTCTACTTCATTTTCTAATAAGTACAACCTATATGTTTTAAGGAAAATCATCACGATAGTCACAGGGGCTTACTATATAGAAAAAATAGCCAAATGAAACAGCTAAAGTTATATCACTACTTGAAATTTTATATTATTTATTTATTTTTACTAATATGCAAGGCATATAAGAGGTGTTCAATAAATATTACTTGAATGAATAAACTAAGGTTTTATATATATACATAATACAAATAAATTATACATATATGTATATGTATGTGCATATATATATATACATACATACACACATATACACACAATTTGTGGTAAACCAAATTCTTATAAACAGTGGTTCATGCTTTGAATATCTACTTTCCATTATTTTATTTTTATAAGTAGGACAATACATTTTCCAAACAAAGTCTTATGTGGAATTACAACCTATATAATGAATAAAAGAAGAGGAACCTTCTCAGAGATTGGAAGGAAGTCTGGGGGCAGCTGAAGCCCTACCACTTGGTGCCCTCTCACTTGGCAGCCCCAAATACATCTCTGAAACAAAAAGGGTCCATGAAACAATCCTAAAACTTCTGTTGTTTATCGTTTTACTGACAACTACAGAATAGCTCAGTTTTATTTAAAGAGTTTTATTGAGCTATATCACGTACCATGAAATGTACCCATGTGAAGTGTATAATGTAATGAATGTTAGTCTATTCACATGACTGTCACTACCACAATCTAACACCAGAATATTTCATCACCCCCAAAAGAAACTCTGTATCCATTAGCAAGTCATCCTTATTCCCCACTTCACTCCCAGTCATAGTCACCGACTAATCTTTCCTCTCTATATAGAGTTGCCTATTCTGAACTTTTTAATATAAATAATACAGTATGTGGTCTTTGTGTCTGCGTTCTTTAACTTAGTATAATATTTTCAAGGTTCTTTCACGTCACAGAATGTATCAGTATTTCATTCCTTTTTATTACATTTAGATTGATTCCGTTTTGGGGCTATCATGAATAATAACTGCTAGGAAGACTTATGTTCACATTTTTGAATGAATGCATATTTTCATTTTTCTTGGGCACATGTATGAGTGGAATTGCTGGGTCATATGGTAATTGCACGTTTGACATTTTGAGGAACCACCAAACTGCTTTCCAAAGTTACTGCACCATTTTACATTCCCAGCAGCAACGTATAAAAAATTGTTTCCTTTTGTGACTTGTGCTTTTAGTGTAATATGTAAAAACAATAACCTAACCCAAGGTTTCAAGATTCTATGTTTTCTTCTAAGAGTTTTATAGTTTTAGCTATTAATAAATAAATAAATAAACAAATAAATAAAAGTTGAGGTAACTTTTGTACAGGTGTGAGGTGAGGGTACAAACATCTTTTCACATAAATATCCAGTTGTCCCAGCACAGTTTGCTGAAAAGACTATTCTTTTCTTCAATTAATTGTCTTGGCACTTTGGTTCGAAATCAATTGACTATAAATGCAATGGTTTATTTCTGGAATTTCAATTCTATTCCATTGATCTCTATGTCTTTCTTTACGCCGATACCCCATTGTCTTGATTACTGTAGCTTCACAGTGTTTGAAATTGGGAAGTGTGAAACCTCCAATTTTGATTTTCTTTTTCAATATTATTTAATTATTCTGGGTCCCTTGTATTTCTACAGGATTTTAGGATCAGCTTGCTGAAATCTGCAACAACAACAACAACAAATTTCAGCTGGGATTTTAATATGAATTGTGTTTATTCTGTATATCAATTTGAGGAATAATGTCACTTTAATAATATTAAGTCTTGTAATCTACAAACATGACATGTCTTTCCATTTATTTACATCTTCTTTAATTTATTTTAACAATGTTTTGTAATTTTCAGTGTACTAGTCTTGCCTTTTAGTTTTACTTTTAGATATTTCACTCTTTTTCATGTTATTATAAGTGTAGTTGTTTTCTTAATTTTGTTGGCTATTGCTCACTGCTGTATACTATGTTTGACAAGACTCAATCACCACTGGCTGAAAATGAGTATTTTGAAATATTATAAATAATATAACCCAAGTAATCTAATTCTTCGAACTACAACTACTAGAATTCCCGAGTCTTAATGAATATTTTTCTACTCCCTCTTTTTCCCTGGAGCTGATAAATTCTTAAGAACCTTGTAATTATGTATAATTTAAGTATTTCATGTTAATATTCACTTGCCATTTTCAGGGAGGATAAGATTGCAGTAAGCATACCACTATCTCCACATATTTTTAATTAAAAGAAATCCAAAACATTAGCTGACCAATGTGCTGAACACAATATATATTATTAATGATAATACCATCCAGTTAGGTAATTCCAATGCTCAAAAGAACAAAATATTTTACAAATATTTGTTCATCAATCCCTACAATATTGCAATGATTTGGTAGGGTCAGGATTAATATCTTCATCTCAGTTTTATAGCCAGAAAAATTGTGTTATAAAAAATTGTGTTATAACTTGTTAAACAATTTGCTCAAGGTCATTCAGAAAACTGGAAGCTGGAGCTGATTTCCAATAAAAGGCCCTCGCATTTGTCAAGAAATGTAGGTGTATGCTCATGTAAAATACGTAGTTCTGAAAAGTATGTGAACCCAAGTTTTGTATGTGTAAGCATGCTTGGAATGTACTGGAGGTGCTATTTAAAATACAGCATCGTATGAAACATTCTGTAAAAAGATTTTGGGTTAAAACTCTTTGAAGAAGCAATACCCAATTAATAATCCTGTGTGCACCTGAATTTTCATCTCGTAAATTTGTTTTCATGACAATAACTAAATAAACCTTAACTATAACATGTTATAAAGTTTTGACTATCACTAGAAATTCAACTGTTATAAAAACCAAATAAAGTTATAAATATTAAATATCTCTGGTCAAGGAGTCAAAACAAGCAAGAATAAGTTAAAATGGTTGCACAAAACATGAAATTTCCAAATGTTTTGAATCAACAGGAACTCATTATGTGAACCCTGGAGAACATCAAAAGAAATATTTCTCAAACATAGTCTCCCATTATTTTTGAGAACTTGTGGATAATCTATAATAATTGGAAAAAGTTCAAATGACTATTCTATTTCAACAACAACAAAAAAGGAAAATTATGATAATAATGGACCAGTAGTATTTACTTCAGTAACTAGGAAGATTAGAGAACAAATTAATGAATAAATCATTTTATAATCAACTAGAAAAGTACATGTTCTGGATCAACTAAAATGGCAAGAATAAAACAAATTACTCCAGAACAATTTGTATTATTACGTCATCTATTTAGAATTCAGTTATATGCATACATCATGTTTCCAGAATACATCCAACAATGTGACATAAACAAAAACATTTCTGAGTCACCAAAATAGATGCCAAAAAATCCACACACTTAAAAAGCATTTTATACACAGGCCAGTCCATGAGGCTGTCACTCAGAACCTAATTGTTGTAATTTCAAACAATCCTAATCAGGCTGTTTCTCCCCCAATTCCCCAGCTTGTAGCAAAATGGAAGTAGGAAATCAGAGAAAAGGAAAGGAAAGAAAAACGACCAAAAGATTGAAGGGAACTTCTCTAAGGAATCTGATCAGTCCAAGAAGAATTCTCTAAAGACACTAACATCAATGGTGACCCAAAAAGGCGCTCCAGCAGATCACCCTGCAGTAAATCTCCAAGTTAGATAAATAAATAAATAAAAATTAAAAAAAAAAAAAAAAAAAAAAAAAAACCTCCAAGTTAGAGGCCCCGCCCACAAGCCCCGCACTCTGTCAACTTTCCAGCCCAGCCTGTCACTTGATAAGCACGTCATCTAGGGTTCATGGTCATCTAAGGAAAGATTTCAACAGAGAAGTTAGAAGCCAAAACAATCGTACAGAAAATAAACGCAACTTGGGGAAAACAAAGACTATGCAGAGAAAAGAAAACTTCCAAAAAACCTATCATTAAAATTCTCAGAGGAACACAGGGAGACAGCCAAAATGGGGACACAAAGGATGTGGAGCACAGCAGAGGGAATGGTGCCAATGGAATTGTAACAGCTGTATATGACGTCAGAGGGGTCGGAGATTGGGGGGTGAGGGTTCACTTTGTGAGGGGTGTAAATGTCTGGTACATTGTTTGGTACACGTGAAACTAATAAAACAAATTCTCAGAGACATGAAAAAATATACACTGCATCTACTAAACAAGAATAGGATACTATGCAAAGAAATCAAAGAAATGCAGAATGAAAGAAAAGATAAGAAATAGAGGACCAGGGCAGGAGGTGCAACATTCAAATACAGGAGGCAGGGAAAATCATTAAAATTATTACAATTTTAATTATTAAAATTATTAAATTATTCTAGAAAATGCCTCAGAACTGAAGGAAGTCAGTTTCTGGGTTTAAAGAGAACCACTAAGCACTCAGCACAATAGAAGAAAATCGATCTCCACCTCAGCGCAGCATTGTGAAACTTCAAAACATTGGGGGAAAGAGAAGTTCTTACAAACAGCCAAAGAAAAACCATGAGATCACCTCAAAGAGTTAGGACGCAGAACGGCTTTTCACTTCTCAACAGCAACACTGGAACAGGAAGACAGCGGAGCAGTACCTTCAAATTACAGACAAAGCTGATTTCCAACCAAGAATTCTCTATCCTGGCATTCTAAAAATGAGGGTAAAGGTATTTTTAGATATATAGGATCTCAAAAAATGCATCTCCACGCGGCCTGATCTCAGAAGATACTAGCCGATGTGTCCCACGCAAAAAAGAAGGTAATCTAAGAAAGAGGCAGGGAGGGAGGCCTACAGGAAGCATGCGCTCCATCCAGCACAGGCAGAAGCGAGTGGGCTTCTCCGAACACCGTGACGAAGGGTCCTGGGATCAGACTGCACAGCAACTACAGAAGGAACTGACCCACGTTTCAGCAATGTGCCCCAGGAGACTGACACCTGAGGACTGTCACCACAAAAATCCCGCCACCCTTGCTACCTGAACACAAAATGCCCAGGTGAGCCTGGCCCAGGCTGTTATCCACCCTTGGCTTCTCCTAAGCACAAGCTAATGGAGCGCCTGCCACCTCCCAAGGCCACCTCCAGGGCTAGAGTCACTGAGGGTGTTCCTTTCACCCTGCAAAGGCTACTCTGATCCACTCTGCAGAGTGGGGTGAGCACGGTGAAGCCAGAAAGCCAGGAAGCGCTCTTCCCTTTACCAGCTTTCTTCCAAGCGTCTAAAAGGTGGCCCACACCACCGCGCTACCTACTGTTCTGACTCTGTGAGCCCGTGTTTCCCGGGACTCACTCAGGACCTTGCCCACCAACTTGCCCAGAAGGGCTTTGTAAACTGCCAGGGAAAATGACCCAAGCTAGGACCCCGAGACTCCATTCCCCTTCCCTAATCACAGGAACCTGCTGTGGCTACACTGTCCTGCCTTACACAGCCAGGTGGACATACGTCACTCGCTGTTTCCAAACCACAGTGGATTGTTTCAGGCACCATAACAATGTGGTGGTTAACCTGCACAGAAAAGCAAAGAAATACTACAGCTCACTCCTGGGGAAGAGGGAGAGGAAAACAGTGGGGACGGGCACAGGGGCTCGAGGACACCCGTAATGTTGTTTTCTCAACTGGCAGTCAGCTGCGTAGGTGTCCACCTTATCATAGGCTTTAAACCACAACATACAGTTTATATATTCTTCCGCATGTAGTACACATCTCACAATTTCTAAACCACGAAAACAAAAATAGCAAAAAAACATGGCGAAGTCATTAAGGAATGATTGGTTAATAAACCCAATTTTAATAAAGCAAGTTAGTGCTTTATTAAAACGACTGGAAAGCTACAGCACTGCCACAGTAATGCAATGATGCCTGTAGCAGAGGCTGCAAAGAGAGTGACAAGTATGAGCTATCAAAAACTAAAAAACTAAATGTAAAAAAGAGTAGCTAGCTTGATAAGACATTTATGCAAGTGTGTTGCATCTATGACTGTTAATTGCTGAGTGAAATCAAGCATGAAATAAATTGGGAAAGATGTCCATATTTAAGAAACCACTTCTGCTGCCCTGGGTCGTCTCAGCAATTCAGAAAACACAGTGTTCCACGACCAGTAATTCCAGAGGCGCCATCAGAAGCAGGAGTTGCAGAAGGGAACAGCTGACTAAATTTGTATTAGAGTGTGAGATGCAACACCGGGTTTTGAAAAACAGAAAGTATAACGCACCTACATTGTAATTAAACTTTGGACTCCCACATATTCTTATCAATTAAGCAGTAAGAGCTGTCTCCAGATCAGTGGTGCTCAATCCCAAATTGATCGTTCCCTGCCCTCTGGCCACTGGGTCCCCTGATCTGCCACTCAGCAGGATGAGAAGTATCTTTTACAAGAGCCCAGAAGAGAGATCTGGCCTGGAGAGAACCATATGGAAGCTATCAGCAGACAAGAGAGAGCTCATGTCCTGTCTGTGGATGAGATCAGCTACAGTGTAAAGTAAAAAAAAAAAAAAAAAAAAAAAGATGAAGGCAGGCAGAACTACTAGTCATTAATAGAGCTAGTGATCAGTAATAGTAATCAGTAGTAAAATAAACGTGTATGTCGCACACACAATGTGCTAGGCCACATGTCAAGCACTTGACTCATACTATCCCCTGTAATTCTCCCAACAACGCAATGAGAGGGTACTGTCATCACCCCATTTTATAGACGCAAGAGGCTCAGCGAGATTCAGCAATGAGCTCGAAGCTGGAAAGCGGTTACGGAAGGAAACCAGTCCTCACACCCAAATCCACTGAGTTTTGAACTTTAGATTTGAATTTAAATCTAAAGAGACATAAATTTAATATGAGTACACATACACACACAGACACAGTCTTTAGAATATGAAATATTCTTCATAAAAGTTGATGTTTTCTCAAGGCAGGCCACAAGTTTCTTCACCCCAAAACCTCACGCAGACAAGAAATTAAGCTTAATTTTACAAATCAGTCCAAAACAAGTTTCAAGAATAAAGGTTTAAAACTTCAAATTAAATGTAGGCCTATTTAGCCTACAGGTTTTAAATGTCCAACTTTCGTAGAGATGGTTTCTTTAAATCAATTATGATCGATAAAAGCCAGATGGCTGGACTGTCAAACCGGATAGAGCTGTCTGCATGATAAGGTCACTGCATCTGTCACTGGAAGACTTTGGGAAAAGTGCCACATCCAGAAACTCCCTAAGCTCAGAGCCCACAGATCTGAGAAAAGCCCATCAGGGATTAAGATGTGCAGTGAGGGGTTGGATGGCGTTACAGGGTTTGACGGGGCTTGTTTGTCAAATTACGTGTGCATTTTTATTTGGGGGAGTAAAGAAAGAAAAGCAAAAGCTCTCCGCAGCCTAAATAGCATCTAAGGTGTTTATCAAAGTATCTGATTTTATTCCTCCATCTTTAAACAGCTTTTACTCCATCTTACTATAAACAATATAATTTTAACAGGCACCATACTGTGTCTGATATCAGGAAGGATATTACCATAATTAAATGTTATCTCTGTGAAGATATGTGTGTTACAGGTTGAGATAAGATCGCATATAGTATTATATTGCAATTTGCAAAATCATCTCACTCCTGCTGCTTCAGAAACTCACTCTAGAATAGCAATGACGGAAAAGCTACAGCACTTTCATAATAAAGGTGCAGCGATGTCTGTAGCAGAGCTACAAAAAGAGTGATAAACATCATCTATCAAAAAATAAAAAATAAAATGTAAAAGAGAGCAGGTAGCTCGACATTCTCCACAAACACTCTACTTATTCACACAAGACTATGAGCTCCCTTCTCCTGTGTACATTTCCATTTCACGATTGCAGCACTGGGGGTGCCTACCTTCAAGGCGAAAAATCTCAAAAATAAAAGAGTAACCACCATGCCCTGCCCACGTAGAGGTAACATCCTTGCAGGGACATTTCTGGGGGTCACTCTAAATCATAGATTAAAACGAAGCATTAGGAATAAGCACTGTCTTGTCTGTTAAGCAGCATTTCTACTAGAATGAATGATTCTAATGCTCATGATTTGTTGTAGACAGTTTTCATTGGAAAAGTGACCTGACCAACAAGAATAATTAGCTACCCCGTGTTGAGAATGTAAAGGGACAGAAATACAAACAGGGGACTCAGACAGTTCGGCTCCCTCCCCAGCACAATTAAACGAGGTGACCTCTGAGGAGGAGTCTGCTCACACACCACCAACCTAACTGCGGGGGGTGAAAGGATGTTTATGCGCGAGGCTGTAGAGGAAATCAGGCCTGTTAGCTTGAATTTGTGCACCTTCACCACACTAAATGAATTAACCAGTGGGCCATTCTTTATGCTTTCAGGATGTAACAGATGAAACTGAATTGAGGAGCAAATTATTTAGAATACAGACATTCGTCATAAAACACAGAAATTCAACATGGGGACAATTCATTGTTTTGAATTTTTTTGAGCATAAACCAATGCTTCATACTTAACCTGATTCCTCGCTGTTTTAAATTTCCACCTTTATTATGTAACCTGTTCCAATTAACTCATTTGTTAATGCAAAATAATATGCTTTTCCCTATATTTTATAATTAGGAAGCAAAACAAGATGAAGTCAGTACAGACGACCTCTTTCTATAATGCTGAAAACATAATGTTAAAAATAGGGCTTGATACCCTAACAAGTCACAGAAACTTTAAAAAATATGTACATATGTATGTACATACATATATTTGGAAGAAGATTGAATGGTTTTCCTCAGAACCCCTTACCTAAACTGTGGGAATTACAAACACAGCTAAACATGGGGTCCAACATGATGACAATAACAGCAATGACAATAGTTAAAACACACAGCACGATGCCACCCTGTTCTGACATTGTCCTGGGAGCTTCAGATACGCCAACTCGCCTGCTCCTGCAGCAGCCCTACCAGGCAGGTACCACGTACTGCCCGCGTGCTGACGGGGCCGGGCTGACAGGCGGCCTCAAGGCACAGTGATGCTCTGAGCGGAAGCAGGAATTCATGCCAAGCCACGTGCCTCCAAGCTCTTAACAACTATGCTACACTGTCTCTACTCCTTGGAAAACGCTTACGGATGATTTCAGTTTACAATGAAGACCTTATTTAACTTTATAGGGACAGGCCACTGAGAAAACATGACCCACCTATTCCAGACGCACAGAACTGTTCTGACTTTACGAGCCGACATTTTGAGACGTGCAGGTAACCAGCTCTGCACCAGAACGGACTTAGGAGTCAGCTGGCACATGCCCCCGGCTTCAGCGTTTGGAAAGCGCACCTGGGCAGTGAGAACTCCCTGTGCAAAGGCACACAGGGCCCTGGGGGACCCAAGGGGCCCATGGCAAGAAGGCAGTGGAGGGCGCTGCAGCCCAGGGGCCCCTGGGACCCTCCAACAGAGGAGCGGGAGGAGGTCTCAGTGGGAAGCAGGACATCATCAGCACTGCTTTTAAAGAGAATATTTGGTCAGCGTCGTGGAGCCTGAACACAGGGCACCCAGTGAGCACTGCCGCGTATCCCAGCTGTGGGCTGGAGCGAAGGCACCAGGGAGGTGAGCGGGGTCTCATGGAGACAGTCCTGCAGGCAGGGCAGAGGCGGGGGACACTCAGAAAGGCACTGAGATTCCGCTCAGGCTTCCAGCTTGGCAGACACATGGAGAGCGGCGGCCTCACCACCCATGGCAGGGAACGCCCGGAGTCGCGGCACGTTAGAGAGATGGTTTCCAAACGCCTTTATTACAGATGTGCGCTCTGGGCAAGCTCCTTTTTCCCATGCAGCATTCGTGAACACAGACAGCAGCGCCAGTTCTTCATGGGAAAGTATCGCTGGTGAGCAGGTACAAGGCGCTGTCCGCAGGCCGTGCGGCGCTCAGACGCCCCCAGGACCAAGGGGAGCACGGGGACCTCGCCATCCAGAGCTGAGCGGGTCCTTCCTACACTGAGCAGGGGAGAGTCAAATTCACGTGCTCCTCCAGGGAAACACTATTCCTCAAAGACATGCCGGTAGGTCCCCAAGTTTTCCACTTGAGAGAATGTGGGGTTTTCCTGTCCCCCTCGCCCCGGGTTGTTTCACCACATGCACCACTATTAGTCTCCATCTCTTTTTGTGTTTGAGTCACATTTGGCTTCAGGTTCCTACAGGAGAGAAGGAGAGTGCTAAACACTAACCCATAAGAAAGAAGCACAAATTGGTTGTCACAAGGACGTCCAGTACAGCGTAGGGAAGACAGCCAACAATATTGTGATAACTGTGTAGGGTGTCAGGTGGGTCCCAGATTAGTCAGGGGATCACTTCTTAAACTATAGAAATGTCTAAGCACTGTGCTGTACACCTGAAACTAGTATAATACTGAATGTCAACTATAATTGAAAAATAAATATTAAAAGTAAATACAAATTACATTAAAAACAGAAATAACAGTCTGGAACCCAAACGAGAGGGTAAGTGGCAAATAGGGAGATAGAGACACACATGAAACCGCAGACCAAGGAGAAGTCCCCACATCACTTCTTGCACATGATAAATGTTTCCAAATAAAGAATATGGAGTAATCTCTGAATTATGCAGCATAATCAATGAATGAGGTGATCCAAATCGGTGAAACTCATAAATGTTTGCTCTTATCATTTTCAACCTTAGGTTAAAATTCTAACAGCTTTGGTGGCTTTCCCAATATATTCTTTCTTCTTTAATAAATTATATGAAACATAACCCTTTTCTTTAAACTTAATTTTCTTACCATAACATAACGCTATGATACCCATAGAAGCCATATGGACTCAGAGTCATTTACGAGCAGCTGAAACCTCCTCAGACTGTTATCACTCCTTCCCTCTCTCCCAGGTACAGCGCCCCGTCGTTTCTCACGGTTCCATCCAGCACTACGCATTACCCCCTGTCTTTAAACTGGACAAAGCTCATTAAAATCACATGTAAAGTAAAACGGAAAAAAAAAAAAAGATTCAAAATAAAAAACCAAAACTGTCTTCCCTCTGCACTAAGAAAAAGGGCTTTAGAACAGCTATTCTGAATGTTGGAGGAGGAAAAGGTGTTTACTTTCTCCTAGGTGCTTGGAACGTATTTGACTTCTAAATAAATGGGATGAAAGCTTACTTAAAAATCCCACTTTTCAAAACTCAACTATATAAAATACAAAAGTGATTCTTTCAGTTAACAGTCTATACTAAAACTTGTTCTTCTGCCTGCTCAGGCTGTATCAAACCACTGAAATATCTGATGACTTGTGAGCTGCTTGAATTGATATTTCCAATCCAAACTGGAAGGCTGGGTGAAGGATTTATAATAAAACTTTGGTGCTAACTGAATCTGGTCGTTCCATGCACAGACTGATTCAGACTGATCTACTAGAGCAAGTTCCGTGTTCTGTAAGTCACAAAGCCTATGTCATAAGTGAGAACGGATGATCAAATGCAGCATTTGTGAGCCAACACAAGAATAATTCTTTTAACCATGCAAGAAACGAATAGAAACTGAAATGCCTTAGCATTGCAAAAGCCCTGCCTCATGAAGATAGGATTCATAAAATTCTTTACATCATTCTCCTTTTCTTTAGTTACTTAAATAAAAGAATAGTCCAAGAAAATCAAATTTCTTGATTAATTATGACTATGTTATCAGTGCTGGCACCCCCTTGTAAATATGTAAAATCAGAAATACAAAAAATACTCTGCAGTGAGAATAGCATGCTACCCCAGAAGTAGTATTTTTAATTTTCTTTTTTAAGAACAATCTATAATTATCATTAAAAATCTGATTAATAACTCAGTGGACTGAGCTCTGGACTTAAAGATTAAAAACTCGGGTAGAGTTTTAGCTCTCAAGTAATGTCAAGAATGGATAGATGGACAGGTAGGTAGGTTGGTAAGTAGGTTGTTAGACAGACATACTTTAGTCTTCCCTTGGGACACAGTACATGCATAAGCTACTTATTATTTGAATCTCCCTTCAATTCCCAGTGTTTGCTCAGCTCATCTTTAAATATAAAAATTTTAGTCATTAGGCAACTAATGGCCAAATTACGTTTTATGTTTAATCAAGAAAAGCAAGCTACACAGCTGCATCGTTCTGTCTGCCATTATTGTCAATGAGTTAGGACTTCACTTTATAATTGCAGTCTTAATAGGGTGTCAGGATGTTAGGTAACAAATAGAACATCAGTCAACCAGAAAGCAACAGGACACTTGTTAAATGTGAACTGCTCAGAGGCAGGAGCAAGCCTGCTGTGTTACAAAGGAGGAAGGGGCCCTGAGAAAGAACAACTCGTTGCTACGCCTGCTGTCCCACGCCTGCTGTCCCATGCCTGCTGTCCCACGCCTGCTGTCCCACGCCTGCTGTCCCACGCCTGCTGTCCCACGCCTGCTGTCCACGCATTCTTTTGGGAAGGTCACCCGATTTCAAGACACATCTGTCAGGCACCAGCTTTTCAATTAGAGACATTACTCTTTAACTCACAAATCTGCCCTTACACACCTAACGAACAGTTTTAGCAGAGAAGGAAGCTTGAGATGAACAGAAAAAATTTTTGGAAAAGCTCTAGATTTAAATAAGCAGTTATTACTGTTTCCTCTTGTTTTAAATCCCTAAAAATTATCTATTAGAGGAAATTTAAGTTTCTTCCTTCTAAATGTCCAAATCACATCTGGCTTTGAAAATTAAATTAACACCTTGAGTTGTAGCCAGAAACCAGCAGGAAGTCAATGTAAATCGGAAAAAAAGATAATGTGCTCCATATGAACAGAGGATTTTAAATGCCTGTTTCACAAGAGCACCTGTACGCACGCACAGCATCAACTAACTGGTGGCCAGTGAGACACTTGTACCTATGCTGATTACGACTTCTAATGCTTGAATTCAAATTCTGTTCAAGAGTAGGGAATCTTTAAATGGCTACTTCGATTACATAATTGTGGGCGTGCGAGAAAAAGTATCTGGTTTGCAAACAATGTTGGATTTATCGCTCCCGTCCATTTAAAAAGCCATAACACTCAGGTTAAATATAAGAGGTAACATTTAAAGTTGGACCTCAGCTAAGAATGTGCACTGCCTTAATTAGTAGCTGCAAAAAAGGCTTCAGGACAGATGTGGCTGATGTTTATTTCTTTTTTGAAGTAAATCTCGTCAGACAAAATTAGGTAATTCTATAGAAAACTGCTATCACAATGGTTTATGAATGGGGAAAACAGAAATGCTTTCATCTTTAATTCCTTGAATAGGCAAGTCAACAACATTTTTCTGTCACCTCCACCACAAAAGAACACCAAATGCATTGTTCAAAGCCCCAAGCCGGTGGTTCTCATACCCGGCTGCACACTGAAACGGTTTGGGAACCGGACCAAAGCTGTATGCCCGGGTTGCACCGGCAGCAGCTCTGATTTCACCGGCTAGAGGAGGCAGGCTGAGCATCAGTGGTCTTCAAAGGTCCGGGTGCGGTGTCAGGACCCAGCGGGCACAGCTGCTCTCAGCAATGCGCACCCCTAAGACACCGCACGGGCTTCCTTCTATGTGCAGCCGCACGTGGCGCCAGCACACTCTGTGCGGCTAGGCTGTTAAGGCAGACTGACCTACCTGGCTGCCGCCTCACTGCACAGGTAACCTGGGACACACCTGAAGGGAAGCCACAGTGGGCGGGCAGACACACACGGCCCGCTCACGTAAGGCTACATACGCCCCTGGAAAGAGTCCCCCAAGCACGAGCCTGAGCTTCTACCAGGCAACCCAGACCTTTTTCTCCGGGAACCCATAAAGCGGGGTAACGTGAGGCTTAGAGCAAATGTGCACAGAGGACAGGCGGGGAAGATGGTCGACCTGTGATGGTGACCATTTCACCTCTTCTATCTGGGGCCCAAGGATGATGCTGGGCTGGATTGAACGCCACACGACGCAAATTCGCCTGTAGGATTAGGGGACAGGGAGAAGCCCCTACCCAACGGTCTCCTAGAGGGCCAAGGAGCTCCCAGGAACTGAGAGAGAACACACTTCATGAGACCTCACAGAAGCTCCCGCCTGGGAGAGGGTGGGAGGCTGCCCCAACGTCGGAGCAGGGGCTCCCTGCGTATCCCCATAGCCCAGCTGCTAGACACGAAGCGGCTCAAAGCCCACCCAAGTCAGGGTGTGGGCTCAGGCAGTGCTTTCCCACTCACCAGCCATTTCACATAGCCGGACACACTGAATTCTGTTCCTGACAGAACCGTAAATGAGGGTGATGGGAAGCCATAGCATTCTATTGTTAACGCAAAATAAGGTGTCTAAAGAAATATCAGAAGAAAACACATGGCAGCCTTTAATGTGACGTGTAGAACACATGATGACTGGCAACCACAGAAACTCAATACGTACTTGTGGAATTAATGAATAAATGTACTCTATGCGAGACATGATGCCTAGGCCAATTTTCACACATCTTCCCCAAGAGGAACAAAACAACCCTGAAAAAGCTATTAAGAAATAGAAATCCTGGGAATCCATTGCTCTTCTGCTAATTGGCATCATTGATAAAAGCTATTAGCTTAAAATATGCCTATTTCCTATGAAAAGAATTTAATAATCCATCATTCATGTTAAATTACCTGGATGCAAAGTGAAGAACCTAGCAGTTACAAGATTAGACAGTTACAAGATACACTATGCTAATGGTGATAATTTTATTTAAGACAGACTTCTTTGCACTTAATTGGTATTTATGTCTAAACATCAAGACAAATAATTCCAGTTTGAAGGCAAGTGACAATATATCATTTTAGGGTATTCTTTCAATAAAAATGAAACTAAACAAATGACCAGTAAGCACATGGGGGATTAAAAAAAAAAAAAAATCTCATCTTGACAATTTGTTATCCAAATGTATTATTAGTCTTTCACTATCTTACATGTAATTGGCAGTATCATTTCTTCTTGACAGGACTCATTGATGATACTATAATTTCCCATTAATTCAGCATTTTACAACAAACTTCAACTAGCAATTAGTTGGCATGAATCTTGCTGCATTACCATATATACTTTGTGACTAAATTTTAATAGGACCACCTCATCTGTATTCTCACAATGCTGTTAAACCAATTATTTTCATATGTTGCCTTAAATCTACTTTATTTTTCATATTAGAAGCTTTCCTAGGATTACAAACATGCAGGAAAAAATAACATTTTAATAAAAACAAACTAGGTAGCTAATCACATCTGGAGTTACACTTCAATCTCCAGATATATACCTTTTATTATTACTAATAATTAGTTTCTGGAAATCCAGTGCTCAGTGCTGGATGAACAATAAAGAAGACACAGTGTCTGCTCAAACTAAGATTCTAAATTATAAAGAATGTAGCAAAAACATATATGTGATATACTCATCATAATAGAAAGAGAATTTGATAGTAATCATTTTACAGTTGGGCAGCAATTATTTATTAAAGACAAAAATCATACTAAACTTTCCATGATGAACTCAATTGTTTATAGCCAAAGAGATGCTCGTTTAGTTACACCTGAAGGAACAAATATTCCAAATGAAGCGTGTGGATCATTTGTGCAGCGTCAGAGCTGATAAAGCATTCCACTGTGTGGATGATGATACTGGTTTCCCTCCCAACCACCATGCGTGCACACCCTGCCCCACTCAGCCTTTACACGTACTCTTAGAACCCTGATTTTGTTCACTCTGGCCCAGGGTCTATGTTCATCAGAAGAGACCTCTGTCCTTTCTGCACCCCCAGCCCTGACTCACCCTCAAGCGGCAAATCATTATTGCACTTCCTAGCTATGGTGGTCTCATTCCCAAAACCTGGTTGAGGAATGGGCCATACCGCAACTCTTGCCATTGAAAGGGGCTGTCGGATCTACAGGAAGTTTCTGGGAAGGCCTTACACACACACACACACACACACACACACACACTCACACACACACACACTAAAGTGGGGACATTTACTCAAGTCATTATCTGTGAGAGCCACCCTGAAACCTTGAGGAGTGCTAGCCGAAGAGAAGCCCGAGCTGTCAAGCTGAGACAAGGAGAATGTTAAAATAGAAGAAACTTAGGTTTCTGATGGTGCTATCGAGGCCCCAGCTCACAATCGCTAGAATTATCCTACTCAGGGCTTCTTATTATATAGATAATAAATGTCCTTCCTGCACAGGCCACTGCAATTGTTCCCATTACCTGTAGCTGAAAGCTTCCTACCTGATGATCACGGTAACGGACTTCAAACATCATTTCGGGATCTCAGAACACTTGTAAAACTTGATTACATACTATGCCACAAATTAAGCCTCAATTCTAAAGAACGTAAGTTACAGAGATCATATTCTTGGAAGACAATGTAATAAAAACTAAAATTCATAACAAAAATATAAACAAAATAAGGTAAAAATAATATTTTTAATTCTCCTCAAATACTAAATCACTTCTCAAACAAAGAAGCTAAAGAAGCAATTACAAAATCTTTAGAGAATAATGACAATAAGAACATTACATACCAAAAAAGAAAGAGAAGAAAGGAAAAGTAAAGATAAGAAAAGAAAAAGAAATATAGCTAGATTTGTAATCAGAAGATATGGCATAAAATTGGGGACAGTGGAGGCAGAAAACAAATTAGTTATTCAATTAAAGACATCAGCAAACAGCAAAAGCAAAATAAAGAAAGATAAAAATAGATGAGTCTGGAAAAGATTGAATTGGAAAACTAATCCAAGCGAGTTTCCTTGAAGGGGGCCAGACAGACAAATCTGTAGCTAGTCTAATACAGAACAATTAGAGAAACCATAATATGCAACAGTAGAAGTATGCAAAAGGTATAACCTCAGAAACAGATACTACAAAAATTTTAAAGAACATTACATTCAGGAAATACTACTAGATCTAAATACCTTACTCTTTTCTCCTTATCACGCCCCTAAGGAACCTTTCCTAATCAACATCTTGCCCTTGAAATTAAATGCTGAAGAATAAGAATTTGTTGGCAGGACTGAGCAGAAGGCTACAAACCATTATAATTTCTAAGATTTATTTATTTTTTGCCTCTCCCCAAGCCACCAATTTTCACAATATTATCCTTGTTGAGAATGCATGTATTAATAGTAAGTGTAATGTTTTAGAAAAATAAGGACTTGTCTATCTTGATTCGAAGGGAAGAATGCCAGAAATACCAAAAGCAATGGGTAAAACTGTAGGAATTTTCAACAAATTACTGCCAAAAAAAATTTTTTTAAATTGCCTACCCCTTTTCTAGACCATAAAAAGATAGCTAATACAACATTTGCAAAGCAAATGTAATCTTTATGCACTTAATACAATAGTTTTAATACACATATAAGGTGAAAACAAGGAGAAATGGACAGAGAATAAGACAGGTAAGAGAGGCAGAGAATAATGTACATTCTGATCAAACACATGAGGAATGTTCAAAAACTCACCAAGTATTAGGATAAAAGAATACATTCACAAATTCAAAAAAAAAATAGAAATACAAACCTTGTTAAATGAATGTAATGGGACAAAATTAAAATATGGTTACAAAAAATAGTCTCTATCTACCTATCTCTTGAACTGTAAAACCACACTTATTTTACATGTGTTCTGGGATACAGAAAAAAATAAAAGAAATTTTCCATTTCCTTTATCCATAAATAACTATTCCAGCTTACAGAACAAAGACTGGGACACAGTCAAAGCAGGGTCACAAGAAAATCATAGCATTAAGATGCATTTATTAGAAAATACAAGAGACTGAAAATACTTACTTTTCGACTCAGAAAATGAGAAAAAAAAAACCATAAATATATCCAAAGAGGAAAACAGAATACATCATTAAAGATAAAAGAAGAAATGAATTAGGAAACAAAACATAATACCAGGAAATCTGAAAGCCAGGTTCTTCGAAATGATCAACAAAACTGGCAAAGGTTTGACAAATCTGATTAAGAAAAAATAGTTCAAATAAACCACACCAGAAATGGGAAAGGGAACATAACTTTAGACTGGAAGAGATTTTTACTTTTCTCCATGTAACTTCAATTGATTTTCAAACCTACAGTAGGCAGAATGGATGAAATATTTTTAAATTGTACTGAAACTTATATAGGAATAAAAAGAAACATGAACAGACCAAATAATATAGAAAAAACTAAAATGATAATGATTTAACTCTAAAAAAACAATAAAAATGAAAGGCACTAAGCTCAGATGGTTTCTGGAAGAGTTTTCTAAATCTTCAAGAAATAGATAATTCCCATGTTATAAAAAACTGTCTTAGGACAAAGATTTAGAAAAGCTAACTAACATATTTTAAAAGGCCTACATAATTGGATAAGTATGCGAACAAAAACTTAGATGGAAATAGCATTTATGAACACAGCTGTTACATTTTAAAATAAAACAGAATTTTAGAATACAAAAGTTAGCCAAGTGTTGTGACCTTGTGGGGTTTACCTAAGGTATATGAATACATTTCAATAACAAAAAAGTGAAAAGAAAAATATCTCAATGAATTTACTATATTAACATATTAAAGGAGAAAAAAAACATATGGCTATCAAATAGAGGCTGAAATATCATTTGATAATATTCAACTCCAAGCCCTAAAAAAAAAATGCTGAGCAAATGTGGAAAAAGAGTACATACCAAAAATTTAGGAAAACAATTATATTTACTGGTAAATAGTAGAAGCACCATTAAAAGGAAGAGCAAAACAAGATCTATTCTGCCTGCACAACCCCATATTATACTGATTTGGGTATTGCAATAAGATAAAGAAAAAATTAGAGCTATATATATCGGAAAGGAAAAGACAAAATTCTCAAAATTCACAAACAATATGAATATTTTTTTGAGTTTATGAATAGTCACCTAGAAAATCAGAGGCAATCAACAGAAAAATAATAAGAAATATGGGCAAGTGGACCACATCCAAGGTCAACACAAAAATCAATAGCTCTTTTACACCTCCAAAATAGCCAATTTAAGAATCTAATAGAAAAAAGCAACAAAAACACTAAAGTGGGTATAAAGCTGAAAGAAACGTGCGAGATCTTTATGAAATCAACTATAAAACTTTACTAAAGGACTTAAAAGTAGTCTGAATAAATGAAAAGATACATTCTGTTCAAGAATGGTGAGATTCAATATTATAAAGATGTCAGTTTTTAACCAATTCATTGATAAATATAATCTCTCTCCTTATCAAAATTCAAACAATTTGGGGGAAACTAGACAAACTAATTCTAAAGCTTACATAAAATAAAAAATACATAAGAAAACTTTTTAAAAGAACAATGAAAGAGCTTGATCTATACAAAACAGTACAGCATTATATTAATTAAAATGGTATGATATTAATACAGAAAGAGAGAGACCAAGTAACAGAAGAGAACTAAAAACCCTGGAAATCAGCACCATCACTCTTGCCATCCTTACCACCAACACAGCTAACATGTACTTGGCTTATATTACACGCCAGGAACGGTTCTACATTTATTACATAGACAAGCTCACTTAATAATCCTCTAACATAGGTATTTTCATTATTCCCACTTCACAGTTGAGAAAACTACAACACAGAGAGTCTAAGTAACTTGTCCCACAATGAGTGTTCAGCAGAATCTGGATTCGAACCCAGTACATCTGCCCACAGTAACCACCATATTATCCTGGTACAGTGCCATACACTTGATGGAATTTGAGAAGTAAAAACTTAAAATTTCCAACCAGTGAGCAGCTGAACATCTTCCACGTACACCCGTCTGCACCTTGCTCTGTGCCCTAAGAAGCTGACCTGTTGGGACCACATTAGTGGGTCCTGTGACTTCCAGTCAGTTTTAGCCAATGGGGAATGAGGGTAAAGAATGAGGTCCAGGTACTTATTCTGGCATCTGAACCCTGACCACCCGCCACACAACTATTCCTTCTCTAGAGTTGCCACAAGGCTCACTACATCCCTGCACAAAACGTCACAGCTCCTCTCCGGCGGTCCTTTCTGCTCAGCCCTCTCCACATCTATTTTCCACCTCCCTGCCTCTGTCCCGTAAGGCCTCACAGTGGAAAAATCAGTTGTCACTTGCTCCAGAGTTTGGCAGAATTCCTTTCACTTTCCCTAAACGGCCACACCTTTGTGAAAGTCCCTCTATTAAACTCTTCTCAAATTATCCCTGCTTGCTTGCACAATCTGTTTTCTGCCAGGGCGCTGACTGATACACTGAGAAAGGATCAGTTAATAAAATCAGCAATCCTTTGGGGGAAATAGATGGATAAAGCCCTACCTCCTAGGTCACAAGAAATATTCTAGATGAATTGAAGATCAATATATTCAAAACAAAATTATATAAATACAGATAGAAGCTATAGGAAAATATTTTATAACCTTGGGTGAGGGTTCCTGCTATAAAAAGAGGTAAAACTTAAAACACATAAGAGAAAAATTTAATGACTGTAATGGCATCAAATTCTTCTGTGACCAAAAAAAAGGCAACAGATTTGGCCAGCAGAACTTGTAATATAAGAAAGGATTAATAATTAAAGCATGTAAAGAATGTCTAAATATCATAGTTTAGTGGTTACCAGAGGGTAAGGGGGGAGGGGGTAGTAGATGAGGGTCAGGGGGATCGAATATATGGTGATGGAAGGAGAACTGACTCTGGGTGGTGAACACACAATGGGATTTATAGATGATGTAATACAGAATTGTACACCTGAAATCTATGTAATTTTACTAACAATTGTCACCCCAATAAATTTAAAAAAAGAATGTCAAAATATCTACGAGAAGAGAGAAGCCACACGACAGTCAAGTGAAAGGACAGATCCTACCAGGCATGTTGTAAAGCTCTACAACGCTTACTACTGGTGTTAAAAGGTATAAGCTTCGTTTTACAGTATCACGATAGACCAGACACCACAGACTACACACCTACTGACAACAATTTAAAGGTGAGATGAAATATTTCACAAAAGGGTATTCTAAAATGTGTTTCTGATCAGGCAAGAGAGGAAGGAACTGGCAGGGGCCATGGGGCAGCTGGGCAGTCGGAGGGCAGAGCTCGCACCATCTCTGACGCCGCGGCCTGGAGCTTCTGGTCTGAATACTATACCGGGCAGCAGAAATAGGCGACAAAGCCTGTGGCCTCTACAACCTGGGAAGTTCAAAAGAGACTCTGAACTAAGGTGAAATCCCGAAGTCCTCTAATTACAGAGTAAAAGGGAATGAGAAATAAATCCCTGTGTTGAAGAGAAAAGCAAAGAACCGAGCCTGACGTATCAGAGTAGAAGGGAAAGCTCTTCCCTGAGAATTTATAACCACCAGGGGGCCTCACGCAGGTCTGCAGGCCAGACTCGGCTGCACTAAGACGCCCAAACAATCTGGAGCGAACAATTTTTAAATGGAGCCTTCCGGTAGTGGTGCCCCCAGGCAACGGCAAAACCAAATACAGATCCTGTCTGGAGGAAAGCAGCTTCAGTCGACATTCAAAACATTACTGAAGGCAGCCAAATAGGAAAACAGATAAAGGATTTGCAAGCAATTCACACGTAGTGAAATAATCAATAAACAGAGAACACAGAAAAAGCAGCCTAACCTCACCCGTGGTAACCAGAGACATGCAAATAAAAGAATAATGCCATACCACGTCACCCACTTTGTTTGCAAAACGTATACATCTCATAACATAGATGCTAACGAGGATCTAGGTAAACCGAGCTCCCCTGTGGTAACTCATTCGTTATTCAGCAGATGTTTATTCGGCTTCTCATATGTGCCTGGTATTACTCTAGTGAAAACACAACTGTTTTGCAGCTGACATTCTAGTGACCAGAGTCAAACAATAAACACATAATTATATGTTAAGGGGAGAGGGAGAGCAGAGTGAAGGGATATAACGGAAAATAAATCAGGGTATGTTTACAGAGCAGAGTTCTGCAAACCTTTTCTGCAAAAGGCCAAAGAGCAAGTATTTTAGGCTGTGCAGGCCAAATGGCCTCAGTTGAACTATTCAACTTTGCTGATATAGCACAAAGCAGCCACAGACAAGACATAAACAAATGAGTATGCCTGTGTTCCAATAAAACTTTATTTATAAGAACCTGCATGGGGCCAGATTTGGCCTTCAGACAATAGTTTGTCAACCCCTATTACAGAATAAAGAGCAAATACCTCATTTTTTTTTATTATTGTGAAAGTTCAAATATACAGAAAAGTACAAAGAACAGTGTAATGAATACCAGTACACCCACCATCCCGGTGTATTATCAACAGGCTGCCATGCTCATCTTATCAATATTTTGTTGAATTATTTCCAAGTAAATACCAAACCTCATGATACAGCCTCGTGCGTACTCCAGCGTGCATCTCTTAAAAATAAGGATGTTTTCCTATGTAATCACACTATTGTCACAGCTAACAAAATTAACAATAATTCCTGAATTTCATCTTATTCCCAGTCCATACTCAAATTTCTACAAATGTCTTACAAATTACTTTTACAGCTGGTTTGTTCAAATCAGGAGCCATCCAAGAAGAACACACTGCGTTCGTTTATCAGCTAAAGCCCAAGTATCTTTCAATCTCAAGCAGTCCCCAATATTTTATTTTTCCATGACAAACTTGTTGAAGAGACTGGGCCAGGTGGACTACAGATTGGTTCACCTTAAGGACTTAGCAAATTTCAGTTCCACTTTTAATTATATGCCTTAGAGAAACTCTCCTAAAGATGTACAAAGAAATGCACGAGAATAGCTTTGTTTGTAACAGCAAAAAAGTGAAAACACCTAAGTGCTTATTGATAGGGAATGGGTAACTAACATATCATTATTTATTCCTAAGACACAATTCCATGCAGCAGTTAAAAGTTATATATCTATATGTATTTAGGTTCATAAATCGAAAAAGTAAATCATTAAACAGCATTTAAGAACAAACATCTAGTACATTGTTTATATATATTTTTAAAACTATGCATTCATAAAGCAGTAGTGGATAGTGTTCATAAATCTTCACATTCTAATAATGTGTACACTTTTAAAAATAGAAAATGAAACAACAGACTAAATTCCCAAAAGCTTTTTTGAAATGAAATATGAAAAAATAAAAGCTAAATGTTTGAAGCTCCTTTTATGTGCATAGCTCAGCTTGCAAAAATGAAAGGGAGCCCCTTTTCAAAGGACAGAGCAATAAATGCGGAGCGGCAGGGTGGAGCAGCCCGACGGGCACTGACTAGTTGGGGACATCACTTTGTAAGGTCTACCGACGTCTAACCACTATGCTGTCCACCTGAAACTAAACAATGTTGATATCAACTACAATTACAACATAAATTTTTTAAAAAGATGTAGCACAAACCCCAAGTGGCTGAAGTAGGTAACCCCAGAATCTATAGCTCCTGCTCATGACTGCACAAAAGCCAAGAGACAAGGCCTTGGGCCTCTATAAGGTGGCGAGTTATAATAAAGCCACAGCAACTACAGGTCCCTACTGACTGTGAAAAGGTGAACTGGAAAAAACAAAAAATCTCTTCCACAAAGTAGGCAGAAAGGAAACTTGTCTTTTTTGGTCTTCATTCTGGATGAAGGTAGAAAAAAATGTCTTGTGAATTCTAATCACAAACTGACATTAATAAATGAGTGAAATTTAACTATATCCTATCTGTGTGGTCCAAAACTCCAAACAAAGAAATTAATTTGAAGTAGTCGCACATTGGTAGCTGCTCCAAACACACTCGTATGACAGAAAAAACACAATGTCTCTAGACAGGATCCCTTGACACAGCCCTCACAGAATTTTTACAATTGAAGTCTCCACAAACATGAACGCACGATAAAAACAATAGCATAGAAGAGGAAAAAGCATCATAGTAAGGGTTTTAAAATGTATTACAAAAGGATAACACTTTAAATTATTTTTATTGATAAAGAGATGTAAACATATTAGTGGAACCAAACAGAAAATCCACAGGGTGAAGTTTCATAAGAAGTTATGTTATAAATCAACGGGAAAAAATACAGTTCAATAAGTAATGAGAAATTGTTTGGAAAAAAGGTAAAGTAGACTTCCAACTCAAACCATACAACCAAATATGATACATACAGGTTAAAACATTTGTGAAATGAACAAACATTTCACAAATACGAGAAGAAAATACAGGTAAAATTTTCATCCAACTTCTCCTTGTATACATTAGGTATGTGTACAATGAAGCAAAAATGAATTATTAGGATGTTTTCAGTTGCAAAATGTAAATCTTTATCAACTGACTTAAACACAGAAGTAATTTAATGGCTCATGTGATTGCAAAGTATTGAGGTAGGTCATGTTTCAGGCTCATTTTGATCAAGTTCCGGTGCCATTCTCTCAATTCTGCCCTCTTCTTGCCCTTGCCAGATTCATCCATAGTATGGCTTCCATCATGTCTACAAAATCTCCGTCCTATACATCTGCATGTCTCACAATCTAGAAAGACGTTTCTCTTCCTCATTCACTGCGAAAAGTCCTAGTTCCACGCCCACCTCTTACTAGTCACTGGAATAACCAGAATGCAATGCACTGTTAGATTGGGCTGAGTTCCATTCACAGCAAGGAGACTGGGATTAGGCCTTTAAATTCACCCCAATAGAATATTGCCAATCAGTAGGCCTGGCGGTGAGGTCATCCAAAGCAAACTGCAGCTGTAGAAAACGGTGAGGAAGAAAGAATTGGAGGTTGATAAATTTCACTACGAAGAAATCAACAAGTTTAACTATATAAAAATGCTAAATTTTAATATATAAAATAAATCCACCATTAAGAAAAGCAGAAGGCAATGACCTAGGGAGAAAAATTGCATAGATACTGAAATAAAATAATGGTAGAGTCCTATATGACCCCAAGCTTTTGCTAACAAAATCTCAGAGGACTTTACTAAGTTGTATCATTTGGCAGAAAAGTGGAATATAGGTTTCAATGAGAGAAACAGTGTAATATTCTATGGAAAAATAAGATATGTCTGCTTAAAAGTTAAGAAATACTGGAATCACCACTGACCTTTTTTTGAAAACACAGCCTTGCAGTGTTGCATGCTACCAAGACAGGTCCTGGTACCTAAAGAAATTGTCTACATGTGAATGGCACACTTCTTTGGATCACGAAATCCTGTCTAATGTTCAGGTCTAACTAACTAACCTTAAAGAGAGCCATAAAGGTGGAAAGTGACCAAAGAAATAAGATCACAGGAACAGCTTCCATATGCATATTACACATTTTGGGAAGCAGTCCAAAAACTTTTGTGAATAAGATAGAATATAAACAAAATTAGTCACCTAATTCACAAGTGAGAGACATTGTTTTGAAATAGGTCTTGAATTGGTTTTAAAAATATAAAGCCTTTCATGACAAACAGAAGTTTTAATGACAAAAGATAATGAGCTGGCTTTAAAGCTAAATTAAAGCTACTAAATTATGGTAGAATTTTAAAGGGAAAATCAAAATGTTTGAGTTAATTAATCTTCTGGGGCAGAAATCACATAGGGCAATGAATAACAAATACCTCACAGTGCCACAGGGAGCTACAGAAGAGCTAAGGTGATTTTTTTTTAATGTAGATCCACTATGAAAGCATAGATTTGTACATGAAGGTCATCATGTACAAATATGATACATTTCATTCTTTAAAATTAATATATCATACAAGCTTGACTTGATAGTTTAGTGAATTTCTTTAGTTTTAGTCCAATTCTCTCATGGACTTTCTTCTGGAGGAAAAAAAAATTAAAAACTGGTCATACATAAACAAGTCATATCTAAAAGTAAATCTTTTAAAAAACCAAACAATCAAAGAGAAATAATTACTTTCCAATAAAACATTAATAATCAAATAAATTTCACAGCTGGAAAATAAGTTAGAGGGAGGAGAAACTATATGCCAAGCACCTGCTATGTGCCATTTGATTTCTGCCAAATGAAGAAATCATAGCAGCGAGTGAGGCCGAGTGCTCTGGGGGAAAGAAGCTCCATTCTGGAAGAGCCTGCAGAAAGGAGCCCACAGCGTTAGAGACCTGCAAGGAGGCAGAGTCAGTCTCCTCGGAGGACTGAGCATGAGCAGTTGTCACCCAGGGAAAGCAGGTGGTGCAGTAAAGGGGACAGGCCTGGGAGGTGGCAGGGGGCAGGGAGCAGGAACTCCAGAGGAAGAGCAGGACCAGCAGCACCTTGAGGACAATGGAAACAGCTGATAATTAGGAGCAAGGAGCATGCAGACTCCAGACCATGGGGGACCGAATTCCAGGCCATGCTTTACAGAGGGACAACGGGAAGGAACCAAGGAGTGTCAAGCAAGGGAATGGCACGATTAAACTTGGTTTGAAAATGCCATCTTGGGGTGACTGCGTACAGAATGGACTGGAGGATACGGGAGTGAATGCAGGGGAGTCAGTGAGGATGTTACTGCCACGACCCCAGGGAGCGATGGCAACAGTTTGAACTAATATGACGTCATCAGACGTGAAGAAAAGTAGACGGATTGGAGAGAAAGTAGGAGGTAAACGTGGCAAAACAATAATGGAACAGCTATGCAGTGAGAGGGGAATGTGTAACTGCAGGGAGGATGGTGCCATGAACGCAACCCGAGAACAGAGAGTGGAGAGGGAGAGGGGTGGAGGGAGAGACGGAGGTGGGTTCTGGACGGATGAACGTGAGATGTCTTTAAAACGTCTCGTTGAGACAGATATCAAGTAGACAGGTGGACAACCCTCACACAATCCCACTTGGCAGGAATCAACCTTCATCTTATGTGAAAAAGTCGAGGCCCAAAGAAGCCCAGGAATTCGCCTAAGACCTCGCAGCCAGCAAATGGTGAAGGGCGTCTTTCAGCCCAAACTATTCTGACTTGAAAGCCCAGATTCCTTCCCATTATCCTTCAGTGCTGTGGTAGCTAAGAATATATATGAATTTGGAAAAACAGCCTAAGGGGGAAAATAAGATAACAGTCTAACACGATCCCCTAGTTTCATCACACTCCCCGAATATTATCATATATATGAACACCTTATTTGGGGAGCTAAGGCTCCATGTTTAGGAAGAAGCAGCTAGAAAGTGGAATGAAGAAGGTAACTAGCAAAACAATATAAAATAAAAGCAATCACTCAAGATATATTGGTAGCTGAACCTAGGTAGCAGATGGAGGGGACAGTGAACTCCGAGGGCGTTTTTGGAGGTCATTTAGGACTGCCAGCATCCTGGTTACTGCAAGAGCCCCGTCTCAGAAGGGTGGTCCCTCGGGGCTTAAAAACCCCACAAAACTGCCCTTCAAACCCGCCTAGGTTTTTGTCCACGCTCCATAACGACTAATAGGATCACTGAAGAGGTAAACTTATACAGCATTTCAAAAGGTACAAGCAGAGTAATTAAATAAGCATTTAAATACAATTTCACTCCTCATTTTCTGCATGTTCTTCTAATTGACTCTCTGGTTTGGGGAAGGATTTGAGGTGGAACCAGCTTTCGGAGAGGCAATGGGAGAGGCCTGGAGTAGGGAAATGGGGTGTGAGGTCTCGCTTCACTTACTTAGCACACTACTTCACAGGTCTGCGGGTGTGTTTTCTCATCTTAGACCAGAGTGGATCCTGACCTTCCGTGCCACGATGCTCAGGTAAACTGCATGCGGTCTATGAAGTCATTGTTTAAACCACAGGGCTAATGACACTGCTGCTGCTGCTAATGACAGACAGAAGAGTAGCAAGAGGAAAAAGAAGAGGAGGAAGAGCAAGGGTCAAATATCACGGCCTGTGGTTGTGTTACAGCAGCAATGCTTTGAGCGCTTCTTCCCTAAGTGTCGCCAACAATCCGAATGCGTGTAGCTGTTACCCCGTGTTCTCGTGTTGGCACAACTATTAACTGGCTGTGTGACTTAGGCAGGACACTGGCCTCAGTGTCTTCGAATGTAAATTGAATAATTTTGGCTCAAGTTCTAAATATTGAAAGCTTTCTGATGCTCCACTAACTTCAATAAGGTAGTGATTTATTTTCTTTAAAATTCAAAAGATAGTATCCTGCTTATTTCAAGGCTTTATGATGGCGATGTAACCATTTTAATTAGAGATGTGGTCATTATCAGTTACAATTATTCTGCTAAGATATAAAACAATAATAATCTTATATATTTGTTCTTTTAAAACATACTTACATATTATCTTTATCTTGTATTATTTTCTAATTTATTAGCCTTTTCCCTCTAATTAGATTGTAAATCTTTTTAGCAGGAAAAATTACTAATTTTTTTCATGTCCTTCACAGTACCTAGCCAACGTACTGGTCACATGTCAGATGCTCAGCAAAATTTACACAAAACGTATAACATGTAGAATCTAAACTGTTCTTTATAGTCCATCCCCCTCCAGAAAGAGGTGTTTCAAAATTATTTAAAAATTATGGGTAAAAATAGAATATTCTCTTATAATAGGATAGCTGAAAAACAAGAGATGCCAGATAATATTTACAATCCTTTTGCCAATCAAAAGTAATGGAAGTATGACTTTACTAGCCCGAAACCCAGTGGGGATGGAGACACGGCTGAAGGATAAGAAAGTCCTCATACACACAACAACACGACTTACGCAAAAACACAAAAGAGAGACATAAAGATCACAAAAGTGAAAACCTGAAAAAATGCTCAAGACTACAAGACATGCTTCAAACAAGAGTGATTGTGTGGTTATGAATAATTTAAAGAGTCTGATGATGTTAAAAAGGAAAATAAGCCTTTCCACAAATCAAATGCAAAAAAACTGCAATTTTTGTTTAGAGAAACTTCACATTACAGTGAAAATTTAACGATAAAGTCCCAGAAACTGTTTCAACTAGTATAACCAGACAAGTTTTATACTAAAAACAGAAAGCCAAATGGACTATAAAAAGCTTATTTTTTCTTGGCTACTGAAAGCAATATATTATCTGTTTCTTTACAATGTTATCAGTCCTTCACTTGAATACAAACTAAGCTGGCCTGCGTAACCTGACATTTCTTATTCTTGACTTACTTCAAACATCTTAGCAAAACTGAAAAGACAGTGTCAATATGCAAAACCGAACTTCATCTGAATTAGTTAAAGAATCTAAACTGATTGCTCATATTGCTAACTTTATTAATGGCTCCTTAATTAGCAAGGTTTTAAGTACCTATAGTTTGAGGATTAACACACATTAAAAATAACGATGTGAAATAACCCAATTTACAATATTAGGGAATGATAATGATTTTGCAGAAAGAAACAAGATCTAATAGAAATAATCTAGATTCTTAATACCACTATTGACAATCACAGCTTTATATCATACTAAAATTACATACTTATCTCATTAACTAACTCGATTATTCTTCTTGCCAAACCAATTATGAGAAAATTTTCAAACTCAAAGGCATTGACAGGACACTTGGACCTCTCTCAGGCTTCTCCTGACTCAAGTAATTAACAAGCACTTGTATATGGAATCCAAATAGTTTTCCTAATTTACTAAACTAATTAGTAAAATGAAAAACATCAAATGTTATCAACTAATAGCAACTCGAGTCCTATATACCAATAGCCCTCAAACCGACGTAATAATCGCCAGATGCTGACAGGGGCTTTTGGGCAACACAGAGATTAATTTGAGGTGTAAATGAGGAGGAGAAACGAGAGCTGGTTGCTTATCAAATAAAGCAAACTATTTACATGACAAAGGCATATTTTATAGGCAATGCCTTGTATATTAAACAGCCTCTGGATTCTCCAACTTTTTAAGCATAGAATATAAAGTGAATAAATGATTATAGCAGAAGTTTGCATTTATATATTATTTTCTTCCAAAAAACTCAAAATGGAAGAACATAAGGCTAAGCAATTTTCTCAAAATTTCATAAAAAGCCTGGAATTTCTGAAAAGGAATTTGGAAAGCTTGTTTCTGCTGTCACTTCCTTATTTTCTGTGCCCTTTCAGCCATTCATTTCAGAAGCCACACTCTGACCTTTCATCACACTTCCATATTGTTCCCTCTCCTTTCCTGCCTCCAAATTCAATAAAAAGTGTCCATTGTACCCAGATACACCTTTCTCCCCAGGGCATTTTTACTGACTGAATGGCAGTCTCAAAGCAGACCTTTTTATAGACATATATATATTATAAATTAATAGTTCATTAGCTATTGAACTATTTTAGCGCTAATTTTTAAAGGCTAAAGTAATAATAGTTAATCAGAAATTAAATTCTGTTTGATAACAGAGTTCATATTTCTTTACTAAAACCAAAGCCCTTAAAGAGATCTTTAAATGGTTACATAGTGTTTTAGGTTTAACTCCCTCTGAAGCCCAGAGCATGTGAGATCCTGTACCTGCTATGTCCACCCCTGGGAAATAGTAAAATAAGACCGGGTCCTATATTAATTTTTGTTCCAAAAGACACATTAGAGCTGATCGTCCAGCTAGGTCTTATTTTCGGGGAAACACGATATATGTGTGTGGATGGATGGATGGATGGATGGATGGATGGATGGATGGATAGATAGATAGATAGATAGATAGATAGATAGATAGATAGATAGATAGACAGATATAGATATATATAGGTATGTATATATATATAAAATGTATATCATATATATTATATGCTAGTTTTTTAAACAAATATTCATAGATATACATATATATTTGTTTAAAAAGAGGGAGGGAGGGAGGGAGGGAGAGGGATTAGCATATGTATCTTTGAAATGTGTAAATTCAAGATTCAGAGCAGACCAGCTGAAAACTCTTCCTATGACACTAGGCCCCAACTAGGCTGAGAACAAATGGAACCTCCCTCATCGCTTCCCCATAGATGCTGGTGTAAAACGTGGTGAAATTAATGGAAAGGTTGCTTCTGGCGACAATATTACGGCACGAATTTTGTGCCTGAGGCATAATTAAAAATATTTCCAAGTTAGCAAATCTCAGGAATCTCGAACCAATGACTAAACCACTGATCAGCAGAGCTATTTTCCTGAGTCTTAATTCAGAGAAGCTTCACCTGATCTGAAATCTTAGGAAGCATTTTCAATTTCTCTGGGAAAATGCCTGACAGACTTCTTTTTAATCTTCCTTTAGATAAAGCTCTCAGAAGATCAAAGGGGCCTCACTCAGGCAGATGTGTTTTGCTGTCAATGGCTAAGAGTGAGAAACAGACTTCAAGCAAAATGCTCGGAGAATCCTCAAATAATTAAACATTACATGAAGAATACCAAGTTTTCAGAAAGGTCAAGGAGTAAGAAAAAGGAAGGCCTTCAAACCAAAAATAAACTTTCTTTGGAAAACAAACCTAGAAATAAGCCCTGACTTGAAAAATTAAATCACAATTAAGGAGACAAGCTCTCCATAAATATTAAAAAATACTGGAGAAGTATACATAACCTCATGCTATTTACTGCTAGTCTTTTAAGTTTTACTAAAGAGTATCTATGGAATCACTTAATTGATACAGAATTCCAATTTTAAAATGAGCCTTTACATAAGCACATGATCGAAAAAAATCAAGCTTTAAACCGACAGCATATTGTTAATATTTCATCCTCACATAATTAAAGTCCAAATTGTGTAAACAGCCCCCAAAATTATAGTAATCAATTTCTGCTTACATCCTTTTGGAAAACACATCATTGGGCACAAAAGAATCACATTTCACTGGTAGTAAAAAAAATAAACTTCTCTCAGACAACATGAAAAACACATGAAGTAAGAAAAGGAAAGTTTACCATATATTTGAACTTTCTCACAACTTGAACAAACGAATGATGTCTCTACGCTTTGATTTTTCCATTCAAATACTAAGTTAACTATTCATTTCTTGGACGTATTACATTATAAATGTCTGAAGTATAAAGATGATGTAACACAGAATTGTACACCTGAAATCTATGTAATTTTACTAACAATTGTCACCCCAATAAATTTTTAAAAATAAATAAATAAATAATAAATGTCTGAAGTAGAGAACTGCTTAAAATCCTCATTACAGAACTATGATAACGGTGATGATTATGTCATCTATGTATGACAATTGGAAAATTTGGAAAGCATAAAAATTATAAAAAGCACAAATTCTAATAAACTTGTCACGCATTTTTAGATTCCCCAAGCATTGTTCCAATGTACAAGCTAATAAAGTCTAATGCAAAGGAAGAGAAACTAAATTTTCATTTGGAGAGTAAGTTTGAATTAAATACTATACAATTTAAAACATTACAGCATAAAATTAAGTTTATCTTTAGTCCTAATTCAATTTATAAATACAAAATAAAATGTAGGACGAAATCACTAATGAAGAAATTGGTTATAAGACAAATTATTAAAGGTTTCAATGAATTTTGTTCTTAAGGCACCGTGACAGTTGCAAAGATGGACGATGATTTCCATTGCATTTTAGTAACAGACACCAACTTTAAAAGAATTTACTCGACTCACGGGGATGTAATGTACAGCATGGGAAATATAGTCAATTATATTGTGACAGCATGGTACAGTGTCAGATGGTTGCTGGACTAATGGTGATCACTTCTTTAGGTATATAAATGCTGAATAACTATGGTGTATACCTGAAACTAACATAATATTGTATATTAAGTATACTTGAATAAAAATATTTTTAAAAAAGAATTTAGTCCCAATTTAAAAAAAAGAATTAACTAAACTAAAAACAAACAAATTCACTTAGGCAAAGGAACATCTAATCCATTTTTCCAAAAAACTTACAGATTGTTATTTTGCCAGGTGTAGTTTTTACACATACCAAAAGTACAGTGGACAACAATTCGTAAATGTCCATGAGTGGGGCTGTGAATTAACATGAGTAAAAATATTTTCCCTTTTTTGAGAAATGTAAGTGATATTTAGTGCCAATTCAAGTGTTGCTCAATTTTTTACAAGTTTTACCGTGTTTTAAATTATTGGCAAATTTTAAAAACATTTTTCTGTTGTAAAAGAATATGTGCTTATTATAGAAAAATATTTTTTCCAATGATAAAAATAGTATATGTTCCCCATGAAACATAGAGCCAAGTCTAAAGAAGTAAAAAGCGTCCCAAATTCTACCACCTAGGTATAACTTCATTTATCAACATTTTGTTGTCTTTCCTTAAAGTCTTGTTTACTAACTACACACACACACACACACACACACACACACACACACACAGAGAGAGAGAGAGAAGGAGGGAGGAGACGGAGCAGGAGGTGGGGGAGAGAGAATAGGTATTTGTAAAGTGCAAAGTATTTATCAAAAGAACTAGAGAGGAGATTTAATAAAAAGAATTCGATGGTACATAATGTTTACCATGGATGGTTTGTAAATATTTCCAATTTTAAAAGCTCAGCGCCTCCAGTCATTCGGCATCAGTTTAAACACATATTAAATCATTAGTCAAAATGCCTAGCTAGGAAAATCCCCTGTATATTGTTCAACTCTGCTTTGGTGAAGGGGGCGGGGGGCACTCTGTGCAACCCTCTTCACAAATTACCGTAATTATTTGGATAGTTCTGCTATTATCAGCAAATGCTACAATAGAAAGGAGCCAGTTATTATTTTAAATGATAAGCAAGAATGACAAGCAATTTCACATGGACTGTGGATATGGAACAAGGCTCAAAAACCAGATGTACTCATTTTGAGTTAAGACTGGATGAAGATGAGTAAAGCTGCCAGAAACAGTGCCAGGCTGAGCTCACAGTCCCAGCTACAGAATCCACTGACAACCCAACTGGATTCTTGAGGTTGGGACATAAATGAGGTAAGAACCCTGTGTGTGGCAGAATACGTTTCCTGTTCTCCAGGTGAGCACCTAGCATTTCTCCAGGATCAGGAAGAAAGCGGGACTTGAGGCTTCCTTACAGATGGACCACGTGATGGCCCAGCTCACTGTCAGGTCAATGTCTGCTTGCACACCCAGCAGAACACAGCTCCCAGAACCAGCACGCAGGGCCAAGGGTCTGCCTGAAGATGTGAAGGCTCTCCCTACACCAAGAACTGCACAGAGTGACCTTCCCAGGAGTTTCCATGTGTCCCATCATGACTGCCAATGTATCCACCAGTCCATTCTATGAGGGGAAGCCAAAGCTCAGCAGTAATGAAACCTCTCCTTCTAAAAGACTTGTCCACAGAGAAGAGCCAGCGCCTCGGAGTTGCATTCCAAGGGCCCACGTCTGTGCCTTCCCCTCAGAGTGCAGAAAACCAGGGTGATGGAACATTAGCACCACCACACCTTTGGTACAGACAGGACAGGCTCACGTGACCTGCCTCAGGCGTGGTTCACAGAAAATCCTCCTCAGTGTGTTCCTATGGCGAGCACGCGGGCTGGGATTTCGGGCAGTGCTTGACTTAGCACTGACCCCCTGCAGCGCTCCATGTAGGCTGTGAAATGCTTCAGTAAAACCCAGGACAGTGCTCTAAGCAGCCCACTCCTTCCAGACCTTCTAAGTCCCGGGCCTGAATGGTCAGATAAGCAGGTGGCACAAGAGTATGGCTCCCCCTTCCTTTCCCGCCCCCATAAAGTGGTTAATCAGGAAGTGTGTGTTCACAGCCCATGGGGGGGGGGGTCTGATCCCACAATAACCCAACATTATTCAAACGTCAGCAATTGGAAGGTGTAAAGCCATTCGAAGAAGGAAGGAGAGCAGCACAGGTGTGAGATGACAGGAAAAACCTATGATGAGAGTACACACCAGAGTAGCTCTACTAGAAACAGACACTTCTCAGCTTCAGTCTTCAATTGCCCACATTTCAGCTTATGCTGAGCTGACTCACTATGTTTGATATACCTATTTCTCCTCATATTCATTTTTGGTCTAACTAGTTGCATTCATAGTCCAATTTCCACGTGTTATACAAATGGGGGGAAACATAACCTCTAGAGAATGCCATCGATTGTCACAAGTGACACAGTGGACATGAGGGCCTCTGCTTCCCCCGATGCTGGGCCACAGCACATATCAGAAAGTACACTCAAGGCTTGCAGGGTCGCCCTCATCACTCTGGGTGGCCTGGGGCTGTCGCTGCAGCGTCACTTAGAGTTGGCCCCACCCTACTCACATGTTCTGACTCTGGCTCCCTGGAAGCCTTCACGCTCTCCCTTTCAGAAGCCTTCCTCTAGAGCACCTTTAGTAGCAAATATTTTTAAATATTTTTAAATATTCAACGGAAATTATGTTATAGTTCAATGTCAAATACTAAAGAAAAATAAATCACATAAGTGTATGTTTTTCTCCAGATAAGAACTGATTTAATATATAATAGTTAAAATCATGATACATTTTGTAAAAATCTGTTATTAAAAAATTAAAATGAGAAATAAATCATAAAACTGAAATATATCTCAGCCAAGTACTTTACATGTGTGTAGAAATATACACATACATACACATACCATGATGTTAAAAACGTACTATGAATCAGTTATTAGGCAAATGTCTATTATCCTTGTATTACAAATATGGCCTAAAAAACAGCTTTTCTTTAAACAAAAAAAAGTAATTGACAGAAAGAAAAGGCATTTCAAGTTTGAACTTGAATATCTTGCTGTAACAGAGGAAAACAAAAGTTTTTCTGTCCCCAAAAAGTGCTTTATATACTTGAAATGTGCATTTGCACATTTTACTCAGAGAAACATGTCGGTATAATGGTACTCAGAAGTACATAAAATATTTTAAATTATTGTAAAATATTTAAAATATTGTAAAATATTTTAAAACATTTTTCACACTTGGCTAAGTCATAGTTAGAACACACTATAAGGAGTGTGACTAGGTTTGGGTCCGAGCTATCAACAAAGGAGAGAGTAACAGTAAGAGGAACGTTTTCCAGCTGTTTGGCCCTCTAGGCACTGCCGCTGCATGGATGGGGACAGTGGCCTGAGCTTGCAGATGCCTGGCGTGGGCACAAGAGGAACTACGGGGCCCAAGTGCCCGAATGAGCCAAAGAAGCCAGTTCAGCTTCCAGAGTCCCATAATTAGACCCTCCTCTTCCAGCCCGTGATGGAGGAAACATGTTAACCAATCAGACACGAACACGGAAATATATGGAAAGCCCAGCATGACAAGAGACACAAGCAGAGAGGTGGGCTTTGAATGAGACCAAAAGGGGCCCTGATAGGGCCTCGGCCCTGTCTGTCCCCATCATTTTTCCCTTGAGGATAAACAGTTTCCATATACACAGAAAGCTCACCTCCTTTAGAAAACCAGAAGTTACACACACTTCTGTAGCAACAATCATCCTCACCTGGGGATGTATTGGCACTTACAGGCTGGCACCGAACTACACACTTTTCATTTACGTGGTTACGTTCTGTACAACTGTCATCCCATTGAGCAGATGTGGAAGAAAGGCTTTTGGATACTGACCTCTGTAAAAGCTTGCTCTAGGCGACCCGAGTAAGGGCAAGTGCCAAGATTCAAACGCCGATCTATGTGATGTGATGTCATTCATTCATTCAAATGTCAGTCCCAACTATATGATAAGCATTTTGCAGCACCAAAGTTAAAATGGTTTAAAAAAAATTACAAAGGACATGGTCCTTGCTGTCACGGGCAACAACACATTAATCAAATTCTCACGAAATGAAACGTAAAGCACTATGAAGGCCAGAAAGCCTACAAGTCCTCCCCCGATCGCCGTGGGAGTCAGAGACAACCTTCCGGGAAAGGACACCTGTGCTCGCATCTGAAGGATGAAACAGTAGGTGAAGGAAGGGTGAGAAGCAAGTCCAAAGGCCCACAGCAGGAGGGAGCAGGGCACTCACTCACACACTAGAGGAAAGGAAGGGAGAAAGCAGACCCCATGGGGAGGGTTTTGGTCTTTAACAGTCACGGAAAGGCACTGAAGGATAAGCAGGTAGGGTGACATGATATTATTTTTGTTTTCCAAAAATCCCTCTGGCAATGAGCAGCCGACAGACTGGAAGGGGACTAGAACGACGACACTACATCAGCTAGAAGACCACTGCAATTGTCCAAGAAAGAGATGACAGTAGCTGGGGTGGGGTGGGGGACAGCAGCAGGAATAGAGAGAAAGGGGCAGGTTAGGGACGTGAGGGAGGAAGACTGTGGGCGAGGCACTGAGGACGCCGCATAGGTTATGGAGCGTGTGACCAGGTAGGTGACTTCAGTCTAGCCCATGTGACTGAGACGCCGTGGAAATATCCAAGTGTAAATATCAAGTTAATGATTGGGTAGAGAGGAGAAAGTTCAGGTAAGTTTTTGAGTCATTACTATATAACCTATGTAGAGTACAATTCAAACTGCTATGCTCATGAATGAAACTGCTTAGGAAAAAAGTATATAAACTGAGAACAGGACAGAACTAGCTTTAAGGACCTCCAACATTCAACGACTGAAAAGAATGATACTCAGCCAAAAATAATAATAAATTGAGAGAGAAAGCAGAAGTCATTTAGGAGAAAATCCAAGAGAGTGGGCTTGTTATGAGCGTTTCCAAACGACTGACCGATCATTAGTGAAGAACGCTACTGAGAAGTCAAGGGAATTGAAGAATATCACTGATCACGTATGCACAACAATTGCGTACAGTGACGGAAGCAGAAACCAAGTCAGAAAGATCACAGCTAAGGCAGCAAGTACAGACAACTCTCTCCAGAAGCTGTGCTGTAAATGAAAGAGAAGAGAAAGAGGGCGAGAGCTAGACAGATGCAGGGCTGGGGAAGAGCACAGCTCTTTTTCAATCAGGAAGAGTCTTGAGCGTGTTTAAATGCTAATGGAATGTAGTTAAGAGCAACACGCTGAATTTTAGGAAAAGGAAAAGATAAATTGATAGTACATATTTCTTAGGAAGACAGAAGAGGATGGAATGCAAAACTCAAGTGGAGATAACTGACCTTCAATATTTAACAAAAGGAGGAAATGCTGAAGATGTATGTAGCTCAGTCATTTTTGGAAGCAGGATATTGAGGGAGTTTCTATCTAATGGTCTTTTTCACACTCAAGTTTCAGGTGGGTCATCCATTGAAAAGATGGGGATGAAATAAGGACGGGAAAACGCTGTGAGGCAAAAAGGAAACCTCAGAATTTTCCAATGATGGCCCAGGTCACACTGCTGCTAAATGTCAGGAGGAGTCTAATCCAGGTTTAAGTCTTGAACTCGGCTCCCCTACAGCTGCCGGGCTGTCCTCTGGCCCTTTTGTTTTCTTCTTCACATCATTTCCTCCCACTCTGACATTCTGGCTGGAGAAATCACAGGACTTCTCGGGGAGATGTTCATGCTCTCTAAATAAAACTTGATGTGCGTATTCTACCACTTGCGGTGATGGTTTAAAGAACAACTCTACTTGAGCATATTGAGTAGACAAAGAATTTATGGGAAAGAGATCATGTCACTCACAGAATTGCCACAACGACTGGAAAACAAGGCTCCAAAAATGCACAAGAATCAAGAGAAGCTGGACAAAGCCAAGATCCCACAACAGGGAGGCTGCTTAGGGCGAGCTCTGCGTCACAGGGTTTGCACACTAAGTATCTACACTGCTCTGCAAACTGGTTTCCACAACACACCAGCCACCAAGCAAGAGACTTAACTAAAATCTTTACAAGCCATCAAAAACATAAAAATATGTAAAATCCAGTTGAATTCTATGTGTGCATATAATATCCTATAAAATTGTCACTTCTGATATGTATGTTTCTCAGATTGGCTGTGACTTGTTCTTGAATATTTATGTGTTATTTAGAATGTAAAAACAAAACAAAACATTTCTCTGTCAAAGATAAAAGGTTGCTCTTCAGTCAAGACTCTAGTCTAAAACTTCTTATTTTAAAAGTACCAAATGACAAGGAAAAGCACGGAGGAAATATGAATAACCAGAACTGGTTCCTGTAAGTGGGTTAAACGATTTTCAAGGCTTAATAAGTTAACAAGTTTCATGGGTCAGTGGGTTAAATAAGACTCATTCATTCTCCAATTTATAACAATTGGGCTGTTTGGGGCTCTTGAATAAGTTATTTTTAACTGATTCATTCACAATGACTAAACAAAGCCACCTGACACCACAGGCATGAAAACATTTCTATTTTTTTTCAAATTGGGACATTAGGCAAGATAATATAACCTATACAGTAAGGATAAAGGGGAAAATGACAAGTTCAGATACTTTCATTTGGAAATTGTGTGAACGAGATTTTATATGTCAATTGTTATGACCTACTGACATATTATAAAGTATCAGAACTCCTGCTCTTCCCTAAAAGCACATTTCCAAATTCCTTCTTTCTGAGTCCTGATTAAAAATCAGTTGCAGGGGGCGGGCGGTTAGCTCAGTTGTTTAGAGCGTGGTGCTAATAACACCAAGGTTGCTGGTTCGATCCCCGCATGGGCCACTGTGAGCTGTGCCCTACTTTAAAAAAAAAAAAAAAAGAGTTAAGAAAAGATCAGTTATAAAATCTGAACTGTCATCAAATAACAAAAGATATATGTAAAACAATTTCACAGTTATTCAGTGACAAACACCTAAGCCTATAAAAAAATATTTACTAACTCAGATTCTAAAGCAGAGTTCCTAAAAATTAATAATTCACTAACTAATCTTTCTCATATAGTGATTAATTCACCAATTTTCGTTTTTTCAAGCTATTTTTATGAAACGCATAACTTAATCATCCCAAAATATAACTATGGCGAGCAGGTAATACAGGATGTGACTCACGAGCACATCAGTCCCCATTCCATTATTTGGCTGAGGAAAATTTAGAAAGCATTTTTCCATTCAAAAGATAAATACCATTATGCCTAAAACACTTTAGGAAGCAATAGTTTATGGAAATAGGAATGTCATTTACCATCTTAAAATATCAACATATTTTAATAGACAACAAAACAGAATTCAAAATATACACTTATCCCCAAATCACTTAATTTTAGAATGCTGGACCAAAAGAAAAAAAAATACTAAAAATTAAAATCACTTTCTTTGCTTTCCAAGAAGCAGACAAGTTTCTGAAAACTAACAAAAATAAATTACATATTGAAAAATCTCAATAAATGTGACAGACACCATCTCTTATCTATACGATATTTCTCTTTTCCTGCTGAAAGAACCCTAACAAGTTCAAATAGCAGCAGAGAGGGAGGGAAGACCTTATCCCAGGCCAAAGATCTGAGTTGTGACTGGTCTAACCCAGCTGTATGACCTCACTGCCCTGATTAGCGACTGGTCTAGAGAGTCCAGATGCAAATGAATCTGTCCAACTTAACAACTCTGAAAGCAGCAGTCTATGGGGTAGGGACTTGGGAAAGCATTTGCTTTCCTGATTTTAAAAATGAGAAAGAACAAATACATTCAATAGGCCTCTCCCTTCATCTCTTGGCTCTTTTCCCTACTTCCTGCCTAGAATAGAGACATGCTGCCTCAACTACAAGGCAATAAGCATAAGGACAAAAATCAGCACATTAAGGAAGGAGAAGCAGAAAGACAGGAAGAGGCTGGGTTCTTGATGGCATGGGGAGCAGCCACCTCTAGCCCTGTGCTGACTATCTGTCAGCTTCAGGTAAAGTTTCAAAAACACAAAACAAAATATATGAAAGATTCGTGAGTTTCAAATCATTTGGAACCAAAAATATTTCAAAGTGATAAACCATATAAAAAGCGTGGTAACTGAAAGCATACCTAATGCAAAATGGAGTATAAGAATTTACTATAAATATAATACCAAGTTCCTACTAAGTGAACAAGATACTGCAGGGAATAGGCAAAATTCTCATGCAATTTGTTCTAAAAAATGGAAAAATTACAATAGAAAGAATAATATACAAAAGTGATGGATTAAAAGATACAGTAAATATGTCAATTTTCCCCAAGTTGATCTACAGATTTAATGCAATCTCATTCAAAATCTTAGAGTATTTTTTGTGTTTATGTGTGTGATTTGACACACTGATTTTACAAACTTACATGGAATACGAAAAGGTCAATAATGATCAAGACAATCTTGAATAAGAACAAATTTAGAGACTTTCATTACCAAGTATAAATTCTGTTTCTAAAACTACAGCAATTAAAACAGTGTAGTAATGATACAAGGCTAGACAAAGGGAACAACGAAACAGGATCTGAACTTGCTGGAGCAAACAGAAAGAGTCCTACGCATACACAGTGACATCACAGCGCACAGAGAAAGGATGACGGGATTAATAATGATGTTGTGTCAAATAAACATACATATGGAAAAAACAAATCAAGACCTTTATCTCATACCATATATGAAAAGCAACAGCAAATAGATTGTATACCTGTAGATTATTCTGTTTCCCACCAGGACTCTGACCATGAATTTGCTTTACAAAATAAATATTATGGAAAAAAAAGGGGGAAAGGCTCTTGGAAATAATAATATATTAGCAAACAAAACAACAGGAAAGTGGGAAGATTAATTGAGGAAATCTCCCTGTGTATAGACAAAAAGAAAAAGAATTATACAATAAAAGAACAAAGACAATTAGAAGATAAACCCAGGGGATTTAACTGACAAATAGAAGAAGTTCAATTACCCATTCATTCAACAAATATTTATAGTATAGTGTACTTACTCTGTAAAGATGGTGCTCTAGGATAAAACAATGAACAAAAGAGATGAAAATTTCTTATATTCTTTCAGAGTTCCAAAAAGCAAGAAGAGACCCAAGAGGAAAGACATTACCAAAGAAATCATATTAGACATTTTCCCAGAAAAGAAAAACAGTTTTGAGATTAAAGCAGCCCCCGCAAGATCCAGCCTAATGCCACAATGCCCCATCAAAGTATATCACAGCAAAATTTCAAAACATCAAAGAGAAAGAGAGTATCCAAAAGTATTCATATTCTTGTATGTCATTTACAAGAATCAGAATGCTATTTGATTTCCTAAGAGAATCACTGGAGGTTTAAGGCAATGGGCAACACTGGGAAATTCTGAAGGAAAATGATTTTCAACCAAGAATTTCATACCTAGACAAATGTGAGAATAAAACTAAAATATGTTCGAAGATCAAAGTGTCTAAAAATTTACTTCTCACACATGCATTCTCAGGAAACTCCCAGAGAGCATGCTCCAACAAATAAAATAGGAAATAGGGAGACATGTGGAATCCAATAAATTAAAGAGACAACAAAGGAGCCCAGTGAAGGCAGCAGGTAGAATGGTATTGAGGTGACGTTCCAAGATGGCAGCTGTACATAGGGCCCAGAGACAACCAACTCAGAATGAAGCCCAGCTCTTTAAGGAGCATCTCCAGAGGGTTAAAAAAAAAATGAAATGATAAACCAGCTGATATGTTTGACAATATTTAACTGAATTTTATAGAGTTTAGGGATAAACTAATAATAGGTATATAGAAAACCAAGCAAAACAGAAACCTATGAAGAAAAGAAATATCCTCATAGTCATAAATAGTCATAAAAATGTAAGCACTAAGTTCTGATTCAACCAAAAGTTGAGACATTGGGAGAATGAAGGGAAGGGAGAGTACAACGTTCCTATTATGTATGGGAATAGGTTGGGAAGAGGCACAAGAATCCATTAAGAGAGTTAAATCCTCATCCTGCAAGTCTTCTGAAAGGTGGAAGGAGGAAAATGAATTGGTTAGGGACACCAGGACTGGAGGAACAACAAAGTGGGAGGGCATCTTATGAACCCCTACCTAATCAAAGAGAGTAAAGCAGGACTGGTGCTTCCCAACCTTTAAACTAGCAAAGGTAGGCTCATTCCTCCCCTTGATCAATTGGAATCCTGGCAATGACATCAGGCGAACGCAGCAATACCAGAAAGGGGGTTCAATTAAGAATCTCACTGACAATAAGAGGCCAGAAGCAGTGCTCCTCTGGCCTGCTGGGTCTGAGCCTCCCTTCTGCCATTCAGTCACCAGGCAGCCCTCTGAACCGTCAGGGGGCACTAGCAGGAATCAGTGCAAGACCTGCAAGAATCCAATGAGGGGAGGAAAAAAAAGGCAAAAACGCTAAGACCAAGGCCCTAAAAATTAATGTGTCATTGGAACCACTAATAAAAGTAAGCCAGAACCTGAGTGCTAAACTTGAACACAGTCACTGTCAGCTAAAATAAAAGGTTTAAGTGGGACCAAGAATCTCAGAACATGACAGCTAAAATATCCAAGACACAGTCATAAATCCTACATGATACCAAAACCCAGGAAAATCACAACTTGAATAAGAAAAGATAATCAACTGATGCCAACACTAAGATGACACATATGTTAAAATTATCTGACAAGAAATTTAATGTAGCCATCATAAAAAGCATCAACAAGCAATTACAAATTCTCTGGAAACAAATGAAAGAAAAAGAAAAGATAACCTGAGCCTAAAAATAAAGTAGAAGTTATAAAAAAAAGAAACCAAATGAAAGTTATAGAATTAAAAACTACATAACATAAACAATAAAATAACATAAATAATAAGAAACTTGCTGGAAGCACTGAATAGGACAGTGCAGACAACAGGATAGAATTCGTGAACTTCAAGACAGAACAATCGAATTTAACAATCTGAACAACAGAGAGAAAACTCCCCTGGGGGTGGGGGGATGTGGGGAATGACAGAGCCTCAGGACATGTACTACAATAACAAAAGACCCAAAATTCGTATCACTGGAGTCCCAGAAGGAGAGGAGAAAGCTAGTGGGGCTAAAAGAATACTTAAAGAAATAATGGCTAAACATTTCCCAAATTTAGCAAAAGACATAAACATATAGCCTCAAGAAGCTAAGAAAATACCAAATCTGATAAATCCGAAAACATCCACACCAAGACAAATTAGTGAAAAACTAAAGGGGAAAAAAAAAAAACTGTCTGAAATCAGTGAGACAGAAACAATACCTTACTTACAGAGGAATAACAATTCAAATGACAGCAGATTTCTTAGCAGAAACCATGGAGGCCAGAAGGAAATGACATATTTTTCGGGAGCTGAAAAAAAGAACTATAAGCCATAACTTCTATATCAACAAAATTATTGGGATGGCTGGTTAGCAAAGTTGGTTAGAGTGTGGTGCTAACAACACCAAGGTTGCCAGTTCGATCCCCACATGAACCACTGTGAGCTGCGCCCTCCTTAATAAATAAACAAACAAACAAATAAATAAATAAATACAGTTCTTGTAAATATATATATATTTACAAGATACAAGATATATATTACAAAATATATATATATATATATATACATATATATGTGTGTGTGTGTGTATATATATATATATATATATATCCTTGAGGAATTAAGAGGAAATAAAAACATTCTGAGATAAAGAAAAACTACAAGAATTCATGACTAGCCAACCTATTCTTAAATAATGTCAATTCTCCCCCCAAATTGATCTATTGGTTTAAGACAATTTTATCAAAATCACAGTACAAACAGACCTTATAGACAGAGACAAGATTTTTGTTCAAAAATTCAAATAGAAAGGCAAAGAACTTAAAATAGCTACGACAATATTGAGAGAGAAGAACAAAGTAAAAGGCATCACTCTGCCCAATATTCAGACCTAATGCATAACACATTAATCAAGACTGTGAGGTCCCGACAGAGGGGCAGGATAGACTGGTGGGACAGAACAGAGAACCCACAATACACACACATGAATACGCCCAACTTATTTTTATCACAGGTGCAAAAACAATTCAGTGAAAAAATAGCCTTTCAACACATAGAGCTAGAGCAACCAGATATCCATGGGTGAAAAAACAAACATCAACCTAAGTCTCACATCTTAAACAAAAACTAACTCAAATTGGATGACAGACTTAAATGTACACCTTAAAACTGTAAAATTTTTAGGAAAAAAAACAGGAGAAAATCTTTAGGAACTAATGGTAGCTAGAGAGTTCTTAGACTTGATTCTAAAAGCACAATCCATAAAGGAGAAATTGATAAGTTGGACTTCATCAAAACTAAAAATTTTTGTTCTGTGAAGACACTGTTAAAGGATGAAAAGACAAGCTACAGACTGGGAGAAAATATTTTCAACACACAAATACAAAAATGAACAAGTATCTGAATATGTAAAGAACTTTCAAAACTCAAAAGTAAAAAAATCCAATTATAAAAAATAGGCAAACAATTTGAACAGTCACCAAAAGATGTTCAATATCAATAGCCATTAAGGCAATGCGAAACCACAATGAGATATCACTATACATCTATCAAAATATCTGAATTAAAAAATAACAATAATACCAAATACTGGCAAGGATGCAGAGAAACTCTACCATTCATATACTGTAGCTGAGATACAAAAACGGTACAGCCATTCCAAAAAATAGTTTGACAGTTTCTTACAAAACTGAACAGGCAATTACTATACAACCTAGCAATTGTATTCTTGGGCATTTATCCCAGAGAAATGAAAAGTGATGGTCACACAGAAACCCGCGCATAAATGTTCACAGTAACTTTATTGTCAATAGCTTAAAACTGGAAAAGAACCCAGATGTCCTCGAATGGGCAAATGCTTAAACAAACCTTGATAGATCAATATCACAGACTACTCCTCAGCAATAAAAGGAATGAACTATTGATAAACACAACAACTTAGATGATTTCCAAGGGAATTACGCTGAGTGAAAAAGCAAATCCTAAAAGGTTACATATTGTAACATTTTTGAAATGCCAAATTACAGAACTGGAAAACAAATTTGTCATTGCCACGAATTAGGGATTGAGGAGGGGTGGTTATGAAAGCACAACACAAGGGATCCTTGTGTAATGGAACCAATCTGTAGCTTGACTGTGGAAACACAAACTTACATCTGATAAAATTGCATAGAATTAAACGCGCGCACACACGAGTACAAGTAAATCTGGGAAAACAAATAAAATCTAAATATATTTATTAACAAAAATAAAAGTACACTTTTAATGGGGAAAATTTTTTTTAAATGTAACATTAAAACAAATGATAAAGATGAAACTCTAGAAACCGAGTTGACTTTTAAAATCTGGCCATATAAATTTCATCTTGGGACTTGATTTTCTTTGATGAATACTGTATTTGTGTATTTTTATTGCATAGTACATCAAAAGTTGTGTAGAATAAAACATGCGTAAATAAACTGACAATCAATCAACTTTGGGACCAGACTTACATAAGAAATAAGAAAGCAGTTGTTAATTACTATGAATAGGAAATACACATAAATAATGAAAAAGTTAACATTTTAATGAAAATGGCTGAAGCTCAACATAAAAAAAACACATAACCTATAATTCCTAAAATGTCCCTACTTTCTTCCTCTCCTATCTCACAGCCATGCAAAATTGAGTAATGAATGAGATGCCTTGTAGACCTACAGACTAATCCAGACTAACAGTTAACCCAAATGTACCTGAATTACAGTTCTGAGACAACTGTAGAATATACCATTGCTTCTCAGTTCCATTAAAAACTACCGTCCAAATGTCAACCTGAGATGCCAGGTGTCACCTCACACTAGCTGCAGGTCAGAGAGCACAGACAGCCCCTCCTTCTAAGTCAACATGTGTCAAGTGAGGGGGCACCTGCATCAGAACTTCCCAGGTGTATCTCAAAAATGCACATTCCTGGGCTCGCTCAAAGCTACCGTGTCAGTTTCCTGCAGCTGCCATAACAAAATAGCACCAACTGAGTGTTTAAGACAGCAGACATGTACTCTCTCAGATGTCTGCAGACGAGAAGTGTCACATGAAGGAGTCAGCAGCACTGCCTTCCCTCTGGGGCTCTACAGACACACCTGCTCCTGGCTCCCCTGCTGCAGGCGGCTGGCAGTGCCCCTCTAGACATGGCTGCCGCATGGCTCTGCTCCGGGCTCTGCCTCCTCCTCTCCGTGTGTCTGCGCCTCAGTGTGTCTCTCCTGCAAGGACACTTGTGATGGCATTTAGGGCCCACCTAGACCCTTTTTCCAAGTAAGGTACCATTCACAGGTTCTGGGAATTTGATGTTGGCTATCCTAGTGGGGGGGGGGGCACTTTTCAGCCAACCACAGCTACCAAATCTGGATCTCTGGTTGGAGGGACCAGGGGCTCTGCATTCCTTCCATCCAGCGATGCCCCCGGTGCTGTTCTCAGTATCAGGAAAGAGGACTCCATAGTGCCTGGGCACTCGCTCTATGCAGGCGCTGGTACAGGGACTCTGGCAGGTTGGAGAAGGCGGCGGGAACACGAGGTCTAAGCTCTGCTCACAGTCCGATGCCTGTCGCAGGACGGGGACAGGGGCTGGGACTGCAGCGTCAGTTCCATCGTGGTGGCAGGATGGAGCTGAGGAAGCAGTGCTGGGCTGGGGCGTGGTGAAATGAAAAATAACAACATGGTTTCCTCAGGGCTGGACAGCGGAATGGGGCAGCTCACACCAACTGGGGCTTCATGATGAAACATGCTCTGGTGGGAAAGAAACAAAACAGAAGGACCAGAAAACAAAGAAGAGGGAGGATGAAACGGCTGTCTCAGCAGGAACAGCAGCAGGAACCTGACTCACCAAGAAGCCTCAGGACCTTTGGAGAGAGTCGGCTGTGGGATTTCTAACCGGCTGGTGGAGGAGGACAGGGAAATGCTCCCACAACGTCCCATAATTATGTGTCTCTCTTCCTATTCGAAAGGTCACCACACAATACTGTGGGAAGTTTCTCTATCACACAAGCATAACACAACAGGTTGACATTTTCATTTTCTAATATTTGCAAGACTGCATTATGATCTGTTAATAGTGACGCAAATATACACAAAATCAAGAGGTTTCTTAATGTGACATTTTCATGGTAAAGGTGTTTAATTTGTTATTAATGCATTTTCAAAAATAACTTTCTTGCCATTTATTTTTGCTACAGCAATCACAGGGCTAACTTTATTTCAGGACTGTTTCCGGTAAGAACTGCCCTGTGATTCAAGTGAATCAGTAAGTCCATGTTATTAATGTGTAGGCACATAACTCCCCACCTGTCAGTTTCTCATGTCAGTCACCTGCTTCTACAGTGGCAGAAAGAAACCAGAGACACAGAAAAGGCGACAGAGAGCCAGCACGTAAGAATCTGAGGTCTCAGCATCATCCTGGAATCCAGAAGAAAGTAACCACTTATTCTGATGCGTTTAGATAAATACTACCTGTTCGAAGGGAAGCTGACAAGACAAAGGCCGCAAATATGTTGAACAGATAAGACCGAAAAACGTCCCTAACTTGAGTGTTGTTAGTCATATGAGTCAGCTTCAATAACCCTTGGCAAATTTACACAATTTAACTCAACAAAAAGTTTAGCCCTCTGTTCCTGGTTCTAAGATACAAATTGTTCACCTTAATGAGTTTTGAACAAATTATTTTTTCTATATAAAAAACTTGATATTATTGTCAGAACTCATACGCAGAGAAACCTAAAAACTACGTGAACACGCCCGTTTGGAGCCCGGTTACTGGCGACCGCCCAAAGCAAGCCCTTTCTGTCCTCCTCCAAGTCTCGCCCTTATGCGCTGGTTTGATTGGCCGTATACAGTTGCTTTTTAAATGTTCGTAGTTAGTTGAGAGAAAAAATGTTAATATTTTGAAGCAGAGCAAAATGGAAAGTGCTAAGTACAGCAGGACTCCTGGAGGCTGTTGGGACTATTTACTTTTATACGAGTATTGTTCATCAAATATTTACTTAAGCTTAAATTTCAGTAAATTACTCAGTCATATGTTAAACAAATTCTCAGTATCAAAACATCTCATATAGTGATAGATAATGGAAATTAAATGAAATCTACCTTGTTTTGATTCTGTATTCATACGTCAGCAGGCCCGATGTCAGCGATCGTGTGCAGGAGCATGTTTCCCAGGCAGCCACCGTCCCTGTCCCCAAGGCCCCCTAACTCTCCCACCTCATCGCTCTGCTCAGAAGGCGTCCTTTAATCCACAAAGGAAAATGCAGCTGTCCTCATCCTCATCCCTGCCTGTTTTGCCTCTGACCCAAACTTACCTGCATCTTACATCTTACTCTTTTCCTCTCTCTCTCCAGACTCAGTGGGAAAAGCTTCCCTATTTTTATAGAGCCCGGTTTCCTCATCTCTTTAGGGACCTCATATCAATTACCTCCCTCATCTCCTATATTTTTACTCTTTCTCTAAACTTAGGACATTGTTCGAGTCTTATTCGTCTTACACACACACACACACACACACACACACACACACACACTCCTGCCTCAGCCCTACAGCAGCGCCTTCTAGCTACTGTATTGTCTCCTTTCCTTACCAGCCAACCTACTGAGCTAGGATAGTACTACACTTGTCTCCACCTCACCTCCCAGTCCCTACTCAGTCCCTACAAGCTACCATCTCTCAGAGCCACTGCAGGACGTTGCTCTGGCCACAGGCTGGTAGCCTCTCCGTAGCCAAATCCAGCAGACACCCTTCAGGACTGAGCTGATGTGAAATCTCTGTGACATCTGACCAAAGTGACCACTGCGTCCCCTGGGAAACTCTCTCCTTTGGCGTCCACAAAACTGTGCTCCTCCTATCTCTTCCCACCTTTCCATCTCGGTCGCCCTCTCAGGATCCTCTGCCTACATCTTAAACGCTGGGGTCCCAGGTCTCCATCTTCAGCCTGCTTCTCTTTTCATGCTGTTATTCCATTTATGCAATTTCACATCCTTCCATGATTAAACTAACCACCTATATGCTGATAACATCTGAATCCTCAACTCTCTCATGTGCCAAGATCACATCTATTCAGATGCCCAATAAACATCTTCAATTCTCTCCAAAGGCCTCAAAATGTTTAAGTCCAAAACTGAGCTCCGCGTCTACCCATTCCCAAATTCATTCCTCCCCTCGTTTTCATGGGTCATATCTTCATATGCTCTAACCGGAAACCTGGTATCGTCCCAGACTTCCTTCCTTCCTTCTTATCCCAAGTCCTAGCAACGCCATGTCCTAAACTCTCTCTACGCCACTTACAATTCTCACCTAGATTACGATGCCTCCGTCCTGACTCTGCACCTGGCAACACGTCATCCATCCTTCACTGCATCTGCGGAGAAACCTTTCTAATCAGCAGATAGAAGAGCTCACTCTCCTCCTACTGTCCTCCTTCAGGATAAAACCCAGTCGCCTTAGTTTTGGGTCAGAAGCCTTTCAAGACATGGCTGTTACCTAACTCTACACATCATCTCACACCGATAAACGCGCACACCTACTCATCAATGCACATGCTAACGCTGCAATTATACAGAACGATGACTTGGAATGTATCACAAACCTCACACTCAGCGCCATCTTTTCAGTGTCTGTATGTGTACTAATCATTTCTATTTGAAAGCTTTCCACCCTCATCATCCTCACTCTTTTGCCTTGATAATTCTTTTCTTCCTTCCGAGCCCCACTCTAAGTCACCACCTCCAGGAAGGCCTATGGATCCCACACCCAGTGTCCTTTGGGTACCTCCTCTGCATTCTCATAGCAGCCTGAACAGCCCACCACGGTTAAAGCACAGCACTGCAATGACGCAGCTCACTTGTCCACGCTCTGTAAGCTTCTGGTGAGAACGGACTCCCCCTCCTGTGTTCTGCAGACCCCAAAAGAGTGTTGAAAGCACAGCCAATAGTCAGCGAGCATTTGGGAAGGGAACAAACTCATCACACAAGTCTGTTGCTTGGTGGCTTTTGAGTTTAAATACTGAATATCTCTGTCGAGATTGCTTTACTATTATAATATTGTGAGAATATTTGCCTATTACAAATAGTCATCAAAAACAGAATATTTAACAACTAAATACTTACACTATTCCACCCTAGGAATACAGCAAATTCTATTTCCTCATGTCCTTACTTCAGATAGGTAAGCTGCTCTATAAAGCGTTCTCTGTACTCCAAGAGCCCATTTCTCATTACAAAGATGATGTAATATATAACCAAACCTTCTCCAGTCTGTAACCGACCCAGTTCTGCCCGCTCCCTCTGGTGGGAGACTCTGAAGGCAACTTTGCCTCCTTCCTCACTTGTCTGACGGTGGACTAATCCAATCAGCATTCCTTGGCTGAAGGAGTGTGGAGACATGGTGTCAAACCACCAAGCCCAAGGACAGATTTCCACGACGAATGACAGTACGATAGATACTTCTGGACTCTGTGTACTCTGCAGGGCACACTTAAAGGACGAACCCAAAATAAAACTGTGAAATCGGTAGTTGCCTTCAGATCCCTCCACAGGTACAGCTTTGAGGTCGTGGACGGAAAAGGGGCCACATATTATACCTGACAAGCTCAGGAGACTGAAAATAACCACAGAAGATGCGTGACCATAAAAAATTTCATCACTAAGTGGGCCATGGCGGGAAGTCACATCTTTAGCTAAAAGCTTCCTTTACAAGGTTAAGCTGTGCCTTTAAGTGGGCCTGTCTGTTGTCTTTTTGCACCTAAGATGACATCCTTGAAATGTCAGTAATCCTTTTTCTGGACCAGAGCTGGAAACTGTAAAATCCCTTATTATTATGCTTGTCTCCTGATTACCATCTCTATGCACTGTAAAAAGCAAAATATTAACTATCCTGCACCCACCTGTGTAAAAGAAGTACCTATCTCTCCGATTTACTTTTATTCAATCATAGAGATCTCCCCACTTTGCTTTCTCCCACCCCCTTAATCTATCAACAATGCAGTTCATGTAACCTTCCTCCTTTGATTTTATGTATAAAATAAGCTGCAAACCTCCATTTCACGGAGCATTTTCGCAATCCGTTGAGATTTTGCTTCCCAGCAACTGTCGTCAGTTTAGCTCAAATCAACTCTTAGAAGCTTTCTCTTAGGCTGGATGTTTTTCATTGACAAGGTGCTCCCGTCCCTACTCATAACGCAGCCTTACCTGGACAGCCTCCCGACACAGCTCTGCCATAGAGGAGGAAGAACTCGGTATGTTTGAAAAGACAAAAAGAGTTCTTTCGTATATTTAATAACTGACTCTCTTCACAGTACTTACATGTTACTGCTTTTGTAGAAGCACTGAATGAATATCCCAAATTTCCCTTTTTCACTCAGGGTCTTAAAATTGTTAAGATACATCCTGATTGGTGGGTTTGTTCACAGCAATAATTCTTCCTGTGCTTGCAGTTTTAGACCACACAATAAAGAGTATCAGGTAGCATTTGACATTTGAGCAGAGAAATAACCTTTCCAGTTAACTAAATCCTGCTTTTAAAAAGTCATTACCTTCCTGAAATGGGTTAAGCTGGAGAAGAAATGTAATCATCTAAGTATTTTTAAAGAATACTGATGGCATTTAAATTCAGAGGGAAAGGATGGTTTATTTACTAAATGGCATTAGCATAATAAATGGCAAAGCTTGGCCCCTATAGCTCACCATACATAACAGCAAATTCTAGATGAATTAAAGATTTCTACATAAAAAATAAGACAGTAACATTCAGAGTAAGAGAATTTAGGAGAATATATGCAGAACTGCGCAGTAAGATAGGAAACAATATATAGAGAGATAGGTAATTGTGATAACATATATATTTTATTTAACCCATAGCAAAAAATACCATAAACCACTTCAAAAATTTATAGACTGGTAGAAAATAGTTCCAAAATAAATAATAATCAGATATAGAAAGCACTCCCAAACTGATAAGAAAAAGACAACTCAGTGGAAAACAATAGACAAATAATATAAAGAAGAAATTCACAGAACACCAATTTGAAGTAGCCAATAAACATGAAAGTATGTTCAACTTCACCAATAGTCAGATGACACCACTTGAAGCAAAAATGAGATCATTTCTTACAGCCATCAAATGAGCAAAAATTAAATAGAGCGATAACACCTAGCGCTGTTAAGGATGTGAAGGAATGAGCACTCTCGTGTGATACTTTTAGGACTATGAACTGTAGTAAACATTTGGGAAAGGAATCTAGCAACATCTTCACAAAAAAGTATACATACCCTTTGTCCTGGCAGTCTCATTACCAAAAATCTACTCTTTGGAAACACAATCATTGCTATATAAGCATAAAGTATATAAGCAGAGATGCTCATTGCGTCACCGTTTGTAATAGCAACCAATTATTTGCAGGGCAACAAGCAACAGAAAATCTCATAGGAAACGACCCAAATGCCCAGGTTATGTTAGGCTGCATAACCTAACACACTCATCCCACAGGTGCTAGCTATAGCCTGCAGTTAATTTTAAATAACTTTGATTTACATCTATTGTCCTGGAAGAATGAGAGGAAAGAGGCCATTTGAAGACTCTTGTGTGCACAGAATGATCCCATTTAGGAGGCAGACAATTATGATTAATGAAGTCCAACACGTGGGAAATGTCTGTGTATGTTTGGACTTGTCTGAGCGTGGAGAAAGGTATGAGAAGAGAAACTCTACAAAGGTAACATCCGCTGGGGAGAGGGAGAAAGGGTGAGAAGAGGAAGCTGGGGAGAATAATTAACTTTCCTTTCATAATATGCTAATTGCTTCAATTGCTGCAATTATTTTACATTTGTAATTAAATAAAGGAAATATTAAACACAAAAATTGTCTCCTCTCATGTAGTTTAATATATGATATTTAATGTTAAAACAGATATAAATAATACTGAATTATAAACCTGTTGAGTAGAGAAAGCTTTTTAAATGAGATTGATTCTATCTGCATCTTCAAAGATTTTAATAAGATTTCAACTCCAGAGCTCTGTAATCTGTCACTGGCACTAAAAAGGGACCTAAAACCCACTGCACATCCAGATTCATTCAGACTTCACAACGCTTCATTAACTTTCCTTTCCTGGAATTCATCTGTCTTTTTTTCAACTTTTTTCTTGAAAGCTGTTCTATTGATTTCATGGTGTCTAAAAAGATAAGCCACGTAACTGCAAAGTCTGAAAAAGATTCTGAAGAGAATAAATTCGTGGTAAAGGAATAATCTCATAAGCAAACCCACTTGACGTGAGTGTAACACCCACCAATGCCTGCAGCTAAAACAACATCCTGGGATGTTAACGCGGCTCTATGTAGTGTCACTGATTAGATGTTAGTTACTTCATAGGGATTTAACTCAAACATGGTATAATCTTGTTTGAAAACAAGTATTGCTTAAAATCGTTCTTAACTTGTTCTATAAATGCTATTTTACAATACACTGTGAGGAATCTACCTGCGAAAAGTAAAAGCAGAGACTTGATAAAGTCAAATGGATCCAAAATATTTAACTTGATGAAGTTTCTGAAATTAAGTCCATTGCTCCTGCTCCCACTCTCTTTTTAAGATCCTGCTTTAAATATAAGTCAAATAAAACACTGATAGTAATTTTAATTTTGTTGTATGTAAAGGGCTGGTGGAAATTTGGCCAATGCTACGATTTTATCCAATTTTCTACAATTGTATGACAAGGGCAAAGGGGACAAATTTTAAAATTAGACAAAACCTGGGTTCATGCCCTAATACACACATTTCTTAATTCTGTGACCCGGCTAAGTTCATTTATCCCCACGAACCTCAGATTCTTCATCCACAAAACGGAGACATAATCTAACATAACCTAACCCGCGGAGGTAGGAAGATCAGAGACAGCATACATGTCAAGCACGTCGCAGGCACGCAATGAATTGCAGCAATTAATGTTGTGCTCATTAGCCAAATTTTAGATTTATACCAAGGCTATTAAAAATTTCAAAAAGAGAACAAAATACACACAAATATACATTTAAAAAAGTATAACTTAAACTGGCTCAACATTACTATCTTCTAGGTAAAGTGCGTATTCTGGTTAAATGAGTAAATTTTATTTCAAAGAAATATAACCATTAAGCAGCGCTTCCAGACACCCACCTCCTAACCAAGATGACGCAGACATGCTTCCCTCAACTGCTCCCGCTCAGTGCAGCTAGAAACTCTGGGCGGTATCCATAAGACAATCACTAAAACATTCAAAGGTGGAGAGACGACACAGCGTGGCTAGGGAGTCGGAACCCAAGGAATGACACAGCACTACGTTCCCGGGTTTTCTTTTTGCCTCATCGCAGGCTGCATGCTGGACAAGATGGCAGTCTGCAAAAACCAATGGGAGCGGAGGAAATATTTCCAAGAAAAACTTATTCTCTCTAACCAAAGGACTAGGAAGGCTACAAACTAACAGAACTTTTAGACAAGAACTACTCTACTCCAACCAAACACCACAGAAAAAACAAACAAACAAACAACATGACCACATCCCTCCCTACAAGCAAAAGCCGGTGGGCAGCTTGACTGCCACCCTGCCCAGCCATATCGAAGTGCCACTCGGGTGATGATATCAGAGCAGACAAAGGACTTTCATCACCATCCAGCAGTAACAAGTCCCAACCCCACGCTCCCACGAGTCATCTGTGCAAATGGGGATCATTGCTTTAGATCAAGGTACCTCCCTCCAATCAAGCTGATATTGGTCTATCAAAAATGGAATATTAATCAAGGGGAGCAATCTACCAACTGACAGTGGAGGTGAAATATACATAGCCAGGGAGGAAACCATACAAGTGAGACCATCTCAAGGGAATAATCAAGGGACAATAAAAGAGTAGGTCCAGTTCTGAGTGGCCGACTTTCCAAAGAACTTTGAAAAACTATGGTTTCTTGTAAAAAGAATGGAGTTTTCTTCTCGGGTGGAGTAAAGAAAGTCTCCCCTCTTTCAGCACTACCCACTACTGTCATTATATCTTGAATTCACCCCCTCATTCAACAAATAAATACACATTATCCTAAACACCGGGATACAAAAAATAAGTAAAAGAGAAAAGTGGAGGAGGAAGTAAGAGAAAGCATTTTGGACACAGGAAAATCAAAATGACACTAAGGACCCGTGAAGGTAGAGGCATCTGGGAGACTTCCAGGTGAAGGTGTCAAACGGGCAAGACGCGCAGCAGACAAGCACAAATGCTGGAGCGACCACTGAGGGAGAAACTACAGAGCTGGGCCTGGGCCCAGGAGGTCTCGGTCATCTGTCTTACTGAGGAGGACAGAACTACCCTGGCCTTTACAGGAGACAGCAATGCAGGGGGGAGCTTTCTGGAGGTGAGGGTGCAACCACGGTCTCGTAGAGACAGTTGGCACGGGTGGGAAGGCTGCACAATGGGATCGTGAATCTTTGCTTCTTGTCAGGCTGCCATGCTTATTGCCAAACAACTGGAATTGCTTCCTAACTACCCAGCCCACAGCCATTTTGGCTCATTTCAGTCCAGTTTCTAATTGCAGCCATGGAGATTTCTACCCAAGCTGAAACGTGACCGTGTTACCTCCTTCCTTCCCCCTGCAGTGGTTTCCCGTTGCTCTTACAGCACAGACACACCTGTACGCGCTGGCGCAGACCTACCTCTCCAGGACCACCCGTAAGCCGACCCACCGCTCTCGCTCCAGCCTCACTGGCCTTGCCTAGGCCTCGTGTCTCCAGTGGCCGGGGTGGGAGGGGCGCGTTCTCCCACCACCGAGTCTCTGCTCCGGCCCCTCCCTTCTCCTGCACACTCTTCCCTCCCTCTCACCTCCAGCAACAGGACAATACGATGTTCCTGCCCTCAAGGCTCCCACCACACTTGGCATTGTTGGTGTGACTATTTGTCTGCCTTCCTCTCGACTGCCAGCTGCTTAGAGATGCTGAACGACGCTTACCCCCGCGCCCGGCGCCTACTTCCCTGCCTGGCATAGTGAGCTCCATCGGCACTGGTTCATAGAACGGATGAGTGGCACCCAGGAGCGAGGGTCACCATCACCAGTGAGTACGTGTTCTGAAGTTAGAAACACCTGCTAAAACCTCGTTTACGCTTAGAAGTTCATCAGTCACACGAATAGTATTACTCTTGTGTATTAAAGTAATTGTCATATTATATGATATGATAAATAACGCTCTTTTGTGATTAAACCATTTGTTAATAGTATTCTGCATTCATCAAGTCTTCAAGTCATACTGGCAGACCGTGTTCTGCAGCTTTAATTGAACTTGAAATTATCTGTTTCTGTATTATTATGCTTCCAGTGGTGATATCACCAGCCTGATGACATAAATTTATATAACAAAGAATCTAAAAATGAAAGCTATTATGCTTGCTGACCACAAAATAAAAATAGATTTATTACCTCCAAGGTCACTCGGAGCTGAATGTTACAAATTCAGTTTCCCCTTGGTAGTCACGGATGAAGAAAGTAAGCACAAATGAAACCGGTATCAAGGGCTGTGCGATTGCTGTTGACGCCAGCTGCAGGAGCACTACTTACACTTGGTATTCTGCGGGCACTCTGGGCCTGGTAACTAGCGATCATCTCCCTCACTAAGAAGCAGTTAGTGACAGAATCAGATCCCATCATCTATGCAGCTAATTACAAGCTGGAAAACATTCAGGGTGTACAAATTTTATTAGCATTGCTGACATCTGTCAACTATTTTGGTTAATTACTCCTGAATTTGGATTCTAGCCTTCAACTATTTCAAATTTTAGTATATTTGACATAAATGGTTTTCAAGCTACCATGATCTCTGTTGAGTATTTCTGTCTTATTCGTTTTCTACAATTGTCAGAGATAAGTACTGTACTGTTAGCTCTCACGCGGACACAGTTCATTCTGCAGCTAAATAAAATAAATTGTTAATTGGCAGAATACTATCTACCACGTGGTTCAAGTTTTATTGTCAATACATATTAAATACTCTCAGCATTGCTATAAAGGACATAAAATAGTTTGAAGTCTCTAAATTACATGCTCAGGATATAATCCTAAAACTTTTCTCTTTACTTCAGAGTAGAAAAAAGCACTTCGCTTTCTATTTTGATAGGTTAGATACGGGTAGGTGGCTTGTGTTGCTTTGTAAGTAAACATGTTTTCCATCCCTGCTCTAATCTATAAGTCATTTGTAGTGTGTGAGGGCAGGATCTTTGGAGGAAATTAGGTTTGAAGTGAAAGAGAAGCCTGGCTGGGGTGAAAAGATCAAAAAAGTAAGAGGGAATGCGAGACGTGAGTACAGGTGAGTAGAACAAACAATTTATAAAGAGTAAAGCAAAAGCAGTTCACTGAACACATAGTTCACATTTGCACAAGTAGTCAGTGAAAACGAGAACATACAAAATTAAAGATAAAAAGTGGAAAAAAATACATTAATGCTAAAAACACACAATGCGCCAAGTACACTAAACGCAAGTATTCATCGTTAATCTCTGCATGCTACTACGCATTACGATTTTCTGTATCCTTCAAGAAAAGAGGCTTCGAGAAAGTGAGGCCCCAAATTTGCAAAGACAGAGTAATAATTTGAACGCAGGCAGGCGACTTCATGCCCTCAACCACAACACTACAAAAAGATGCATTCTCCACGTGAGCGGACAGTACAGGCCACCATCAGTGACAAATATGCTTGGACCTGTCCCTGAATAATGAATTGGCGGCTAATCTGCAATGATCCAGTCACCGTCCATTGTTGTCCGTACATAACTAACTACACGGGACTATGGATGGCAGCTATGATGGTGATAAGCTTAGCCTCACACTACAATGGACGAGCCTTCAGAAAAAATGGGAAACCCCAACACAAAGCCTGTATTTCACAAAAGCTGTGGCTACCTAAATACCTGTGGTGCCCTGATCGCTTTTCCTCACCACTAGAATCATGCTCCTCCTATCAGTAATGGCTTCATTTGTGTTGTATGTGTTCCTCTGCTTCTCCTACAGGAAACTCCCAGGAAGGGGAAGTTGATCAGAAGAGGACTTGAATATTCTTGGACAGCTGGCTTAAATCCATCCTACCCTCACCCGAAACGCCCACCGTCTGGTGGGGTGGCAGCAGACTACGTGAGCATAGATCTTCATGGTCATCTGGCACCTGGGTGACGAGGATGCCTGTGGAGAAGGTCCTATCTGGGGTAAGGCACCTAATATCTAGACACCTCAAAGTAAATGAGAGTTTTGCGGAGAATTTGGTCAGGCAAATTAAGCCAAAGAACCAATTCCCAGTGTCTCGCTTAATCTAACAGTGAGGCAACCTTTTGCTTCTCTCCTCCTCAGTGCTCCTGAGTAGGTTACACTTTAAACCCAAATAATGGTTTTACGTTTCAGAGACCCAGAGACCCTGCTCATGGTGTGAGAGACTCAATGTTATTAACATGTCAATCCCCCCCCCCGCCCCCCGCCGCCCCATTGATCTATAAGTTCAATGTAATTCCAATCAAAATTCCAGCAGACCTTTTGATAGACATTAACGAGCTGGTTCTAAAATTCATATAGAATAGGCAAAACAACTTTCAAAAGAAGAACAAAGTTGAAAGACTAATGTCACATGACTTCAAGAATTATTATAAAGCTACGCTAATCAAAACAGTGTACTACTGGTGCAAAAGGAGAGAAATAGCTCAATGGAACAAAACAGCGAGTCCAAAAACAGACGCATGCATTCACGGACAAATGATTTCCAAGAAAGAGCAAAGGCAATTCAGTTGAAAAGAGAGAAACATTCAACAAACGGTGCTGGAACAATTAGATACCCATACCCCCAGTCAATCAATCAATCAATAAATGGATGGATGGATCCATACCTCACACCATGTACCAAATTAATCCAAAATGCATCATAATCCTAAGCATAAAATCTAAAACTATAAAACTTCTAGAAAAAAAAACTTATGAGAAAATATTTACAATCTTGGGTTAGACAAATATTTCTTAGATTTGATACCAAAAGCACAATTTATAAAAGCAAATTGGAAAGTTGAACTTTATCAAAATTTCAAATTTCTACTCTTCCAAAGATACTGTTAACAGCATGAAAAGGCAAGTCACAGAGTGGAAGAAAAAAACACTGCAAAGTACACACCTGATAAACTCACTTTCAAAATGAATAAAGAACTCTTAAAATTCAACAAAGGAAACAACCCAACTTAAAATGGACAAAAGATTTCAACAGATACTTCATCAAAAAAGAGATAAAAATGGCAAATAAGCACATGAAAAGATGTTCAACATCATCCGTCCTTAGGGAAATGCAAATCCAAACCACAATGAGACGGCTCTACAAGCTCATTGGATTTGCTAAAACTACAAGCACTGACCATACCAAGGGTTGGCACAGACGTGGAGAAACTAGAACTGGCCTGGAACATGGCCCAACCAACCACTCTGGAAACAGTCTCTTTAAAAAGTATACCCACCACATCACTCCAGCACTCCACTTCTGTGTGTTACCCAAGAGAAAAACACACGTGTGGTTAGATACACACAAATGCTTTTATACCAGCTTTATTTGTAATAGCCCAAACCTGGAAATAATCCAAGTACCCATCAACAGAGGAATAGAAAAATAAACTGTGGTATGGCCATACAATGGAATATTTACACTTAGTTGACTATAAAAATGAATAATTGATACTTGTAACAACATGGGTGAATCTCAAATTAGGCCAGACAAATAGAAAGACATACTGCATGCCTTCTTTTTATATAAAACTCTAGAAAATGCAAACTAATCTACAGTGACAAAAATCAGATCGGTGATTGAATGATGATGGGAGCATGTGCAAAACAATTCGGGTCAATGAAACGTGGGGACGGGAGTATATATGTCACTATCCTGATCGTAGTGATGATTTCATGACGTATCAAAACTTACCAAATTGTACACTTTAAATATTTTCAGGTTATTGTATGTCAATTACACCTCAATAGAGCTGTAACTTAAAAAAAAAAAAAAAACAGTCCAGTACAGGTTAGTTTGGGAGTTCATTTAATCAATGTCCCATTAGGATCCACCTCAGAAGCTTCTAGTACAACAGAAGGGCCCTCTGGTAAAGAAGAAGCTCTTCATATGTGTGGTTGGAGCTGTTAGCCATTCTGACTGTCTTCCTCTCACAAAGCTGATGGCTTTAAATCATGACAATAAAACTAAATAATGCATGAATCAAAAAGAATGTCTTTTTCTGTTCTATAAAGCAAACTATGACACCTATCCAAAAGTGTATCAGATCCTTAAGAAACAAATTTAAAAGGTGGAGAAACAGAGATTTTTATCCCTGAATGGTTTTTCATTCCTGGCAACACTGACTCATGTAGTGTTCCCGCACAGGCTCAGTATGAGTATTAACGTGTGGATTTGGGGGTTTAACTTCTGTATCTTGGCGTATGACTGACTGCTGTCCACTGAGTCAGGCTTGGAAAAGGGGGCGCACACCCCCAAACAATCTGCCCGGAGGGCCATGTGCTCTCTAGGGCAAGACCTGCACCGGACGTCCCATGCCCGTCCTGCATAAACGTCGCTGCAGAAACACTGGTTTTATCGGGTTTTAAGCACGAAAGTGGCATACATTTCGGATGGAATGTTCACTCGGGGGAAATATAAGGTGATTTACCTTTTAAAAACAGGTAACTATATCGTGTCTATCCAGTTGAGGCTCCACTGAAAACTGCCATGACCTGCACGTTCAAAACACACAACAATTAACGGAAAGAGGAGCCAGACTGCTGACAACGAGGGAGTCAGTGAAGGACAAACGCTTCAGGATGAGGATATGTGGGTTGTGGAGTGAGAGAAGATTCTGTGGAAACACTGACAATTGAAATGGGGAAATAAAGAATCAAAGAACAGGGGTGGCAGTGGAGACGAGATGGGACAGAGACCCAGCCTGCCCCAGAGCCAGCCAGGCCGACACCACTCCGACCCAGCTCTCCGTCCTGCCATCAGGGCACTGACACATGGGCTCGGGGCCTTCCCAACAGACATTTCAGGAGGCTGGCACGGTCCCTGCAGCTGTCCACACTGCACAGACCGCACGAGAACACTCAGCAACAACAGAAACATGAGTATGTAGGCAGCCTCTCTCAGCTAGAAACCTAGGATCTAGAATACGCCAAAGCTAAAGGAGGAGAAATTACTTTGAATACCTGTCATATACTATCTTCTCTGTCTTTCAATGATGGTGTCAAATACAGCTGGGAGATAGATGGCCTAACTATAAAATGATAACCCTAGTTACATGTTTTTATGCAGAAGTCGCATTCACTGGGAATATGAAATACTAACGCCATCAAGGTCTTAGTAACAAATTCTTGGCTTAGTGTTAACAATAATGCATAAAATCAAAAGCATCAAAAGACTATACAATGCAGCACCTTAAAAGCACTGAGAGCGGACAGTGGGTTTCAAGAGCTCTGGAGGGGAAGTTAGTTGCAGACATTAACCATGGAGCCCTGGATAGCTTAATTATTCCAAGTCCATTTCTTCAGCTGTAAAATGTAGAATAATTCCATCGGCCCTAACAATGGCTCAGGATTGAGAGGATCAAATGAGATCATGTAAAAGAAACTGCCGAGTCTCTCCTGCATGTGTAAGGGGTATTCTCGTTGTCATCACATTAGCTATTTCAGAGATGTCAACCACACGGTTTCTTCACTGATAAGTCCCAGTGCTACAAAAGATGAAGTTTCTATTCAGCCAAAGCTTCTACAAAGCTATCTGAATGATTTTTTGTTCTCCTTAATCATATCTAATTTTAACACTGACATCTAATAGGGAATTACAAGTTTCATACATTTCCATATCATTAAAAAAGTTTTGCTTTTCATACACTATAAAACATTTGTGATATTGTGCTAAATCATCCTTTTTTTTAAAGTCAAATTTCACCCTTAAAAATAACCACATTCATCTTTCATTCCACCTCAAAACTCACCCCTAACAGTGTTAGAAGATTTTTTCTTTTAAGAGTCATTTATTACTTATCACTCGGTTAGATTTCAACTTGTTTTTTGCATTGGAATATCTCCTTCCCTCCTGAAGGGCACTGAGCACTAAAGGTGAAGGATTACAATCAAATGTCCTGTATTGATTTTTCAGGGTTGTATTAATCGTCTTTTAGTGTCATGAGATCTTTGGGAAAGAAAAACAATATTAAACCAGACTAGGCTCTCCTGGATTAATGGAAGAGGGACTCCTGCCCCTTAGATATCTAGCCCAGGAATTTATTTTGTGTGACTAATCTATTAAATATTCTAAGTCTACATTTTTTAGCAATAAATAATAATGAAGTAAAGATATACTTTCATTAGAGAACATTCTATTGTCTATGCAAGTTCTTGGGGAAGGTAGATGAGCTTTTAAAAACTACTCTAACATCTTTCTGGCTTTTATTTACAACTCTAGAGCAGGTTTCAGGGGAAAAGAGAAGAAAGTGAGCACAAAGAGTCCGTTCTAATTTAAATATTCTTTGCAATTTAGTAGTAATTACTTCTTTTAAGCTTCAATCTCCTTCTAAATATATGAATAAGAGAAAAAATATTATGTGGTTCCTGGCCAAGAACATTAATAAAGGTGTTTTCCAAAGTATAATCATTATTTTCATTTTCTATTTAAAATTTTTCATGTTTTATCATCTCAGTTGCCAAATTTCAATCTTCATTGATTAAAAACACAGAACTTCTTGCATACAAATTTATTCAGGTTTGCAAACATTAAATCATCATTAGATTAGAATGACAATCATGACAAAATTAATATTCCAAAAGAGTTCAGGGAAATATAAAATCTAAAATGTATTGAATTAGGTTTTAAATTGAACCCATACAAGTTTAAGTTCAATGAAAACAATATTACATACCTTTTAATCAATTATTTCATAATCATCTCCCTAAATCCTTTAATTTACCAAGAAATCCTATCTAAAAAGTTTCCTAAAGTCGGCCATTAAAACACCACTGAAATGCAAATTGGATCTAAACTGCATTAAATCCATCAAATGTCACCTGACCTCAATTCATCAAACTACTTTATATGAGTGAATGTAAAGAGTGTCCTCAGTGCTTATTAGTGTTACAATTAAAATCCATATTATATGCAAAATAAAATGACTTAATTATTTGGAACCATAATGGATCTAAACTCTTTAAAATAACTTACCATGCAAGTCACATGATACTAAGCTCATTTATGACCTTAAATAATTTAGAACTAATTTCCAAATCTAACATTTAGACAAGAGCAACAGGCCTGCCTTTTTAAATACTTTTAGTGGAGAGAAAAACCTGTGTGGGTTCCATTATACATTGTGGTTAAAAAGTAATTATAGGGGACAGAATAGGGCTGGAAATAGAAGTTTGGGAGTAATCATCATAAAACCATGAAAAAGGACGAGGCCCCAGAGACTGAATACAGGCAGAGGAAAGGGGAAGGGAGCAGAAGGGGAAGAGCAGAGAACAAGCCAGAAGACACCCCCAGAAGACAGGCAAAGGTGAACGGAGGAGTGGGAGGGACCTTTGAAACACACAGAGATCAGTCATCCTTTCAGTTCCTCAAACAGTAGCCCCCTAAATAAGTCACGGATCAAAATATATGGATTTGGGAAACATCTCTAATATAATCTGTTTTTACTTGCTGAATAATAGTTTGCTTTTCTCCCAGTTGTTATCTTCCATAACATAAATAGTGAGAAAAATAATTTATATCAATAATAACATGAAGAGGCTTCTGTAAAAGTATTAGGAATCACACAAATAAGGTGACTATAAGTTAGAAGTCTTTAATTCACTTGACGCTGAATAGATTGCAATTAAGTGATCAGAATAAGAATTACATAATTTGGTACTTTACCCTTTGGTATATAACTTCACATTTTATATGTGGAATCCAGATGGAGACTTGACAATTAAAGTCTTCAAAAACTGACCTAGAATTTTAGCCCATCATCTTTCCTCCATTAAAAAAAACACCTGTGAAACAAGAGCACCTAAAACCAGCATTGCTGTAAAAGTGGTCGGTTCTCAGCTGTGTCTGAGTTTGCTGGGGGTCAACATGGAAGCGACAGGAGACCCCACCTGGATGTGCTCTGTTCTCCTCTGATTCTGACCTATTCTGCTGTCAGCACTACTGCCCAGCAAGGGCTACAACTCAGAACCCTGAAAGCAGACAGGTTTGGGTTGGTGATGGAAACAGCTCACACTTCATGGGGACGCAACCCAGAGAAGTAGCAGGATCCTCCGACTGACTTGGACTAGAGTTCCAGCTCGGTCACTTAACTGGACCTTCGATAAGCTACTCAGCACCTCTGAGCCAGAGTTGCCCCCGTCGATGAAATGGATACTTACGGAGTTGTGAGGATTAAAATGAAGACATGCATGTGATCCAATAAACGGTAGCTGTAGCTATGGCACCCCAGCTTCTCCAAGAGAAATGGGTGGGCCCTTTCGGCTATGCAGTCAGGGGAGTGCAAGGTGGCACAGTGAGGACTCTCATCCTCAACAAAATTAACAGCGAGGACCTGAAAACTCCACCTCATGCACCAAAATCAAGGGGAACAAAGGGAAAGTTCTCTTACAGGTCGCTCACAAAAGTCAAATTAACATATTCATCTGCATGAAATAATGGTTTCCTCATCTCTCCATCATGCTGGCTCTTTGACCTGGTGAGCTGAGTGAGTAACACAGCCTGCTGCATACTTTTTAACTCTAGGTTTTAAAAGAGAAAGGAAAAAAAAAAAATCCATCTCAAAATCGGCCAAAATTATCAGCAAAAACAGTTTATAAGATTAACCCATATCTATGATTTTTGCCTCTTTTCTATTATTATTCTTTTATTAAACTTCCTTCAACAGATTGCTTAAAAGAAACAGTGCTGTAAATCGTCAGCTATGTGGGATAACAATTCTTCTTAATGCTTCCTTAATGCATTACAGTATTTATATGCAAAGGAACCTATTTAACAAAAATTAAATTTATTAATAAATCATTACGTTCACAGGAAACCTTAATGTAAAATTTTGTTTAAAACACAAATTTTTGAAGTCAACTGCAGCATGCATGTTATCTGTAAGGTTGTCAAGCTTGTATGATATAAGAGTCAGGTTAAAGATGAGAGTTTCTCAAATTTACCAGTGACCATCTTCCTTTCCGCTAAGCATTAACTATGGCTCTTAAAATTTTCTGAGTCAGTTGAGCTGGAATGGCCAAAAGATCTTTTACATGTTTGTATTGGTGTTGGTCCCCAAAGACTGCCATATAAAGATTAATAGTTTCTTGGCCAAGCAGTCTTTGAAGTTGCAACTCACTCGCTCAGTCATTGTGCTGGAAACCTTTTTTCTATTTAGTATTAGCTTAATAAAGAGGGAGAGGAAACAATGGAAGGAGACAGGAAAAAGAGGAGATGGAGATGGAGATGGAGATGGAGATGGAGATGGAGATGGAGATGGAGATGGAGATGGAGATGGAGATGGAGATGGAGATGGAGATGGAGATGGAGATGGAGATGGAGATGGAGATGGAGATGGAGATGGAGATGGAGATGGAGATGGAGATGGAGATGGAGATGGAGATGGAGATGGAGATGGAGATGGAGATGGAGATGGAGATGGAGATGGAGATGGAGATGGAGATGGAGATGGGATGGAGAGGGAGAGGGAACCTTATCAACTAATTCAATAATCTGAGAACTTGTCTCACCTTTCCCAAAGAAATAGAAATCTAATCCGACCTTCCCCTCCTCCCAAGTGTGGCAATGACTAAACCAAACGTCAGTCAGCTTGCACACACCTTTTGAAGTGTGACTATAAACCAGTAACAGCGATGGCAGAACATTTGTAGTATTACAAAGGGCTACAAAATGTATGTCTCATTTAACATCCCTTTGAGGCCGTTGAAATGGAGGACTGGAGCAATTACGCAGATCATTTAAGCAGAAGCAGGCCTGTGCTCTGGCCTCCACCGGGTTTCATTTGGACTTGCAGAACACGGTGCTGTCACCCTGGGACCAGCTTGTCAGCAGGAGTTATGTTGACTGGAACCTCTGGGAATGTGTTTTGCAATCAAGATGAAACTTTGGGAAAACCTGCCTCTAACATGAATGGAAACCAAGCTGAACTCAAACAGAAATCTTAACACCCATACAAAAGAACTCAAAGATTCTATAGTCACTGTTTTCTGTAAATGAATATTTACAAGTGTGTAATTCTTTCTGGAAAAGGCGGCACAGTAGTATTCATCTTCAGACTGCTTTGGGAGAGTCTCTTTTAGATGGAGAAAAACAATTTTATTTGGCGGTCATAAGGAAATTTTGTTGCCTATCTAGGGAAGAAGCTGACTCCTTCCAAAGCAACTCAAGTGTATCTATCAGTCTGTTCCAGAATGCAGTCGGCCAGCACCCTCCACGGCAGCTCAGGGTGCAGTCTACACTGGGAAGGCAACAAACCTGGGTTCTTATTAAGATTCAGGTGCTATCCACGTCTCTAGCCACTTAATCTCTATGCTTCAAGAGTTTCTCTGTGTACACCGGCAAAACACATTTCTTTCCTACAGTAATATACTTTTAAATAACTAAGGCTGTTATGTAAAGTCAATATAAACACATTACAAACTACCACTCCTTCCTACTACTTTAATCCTGTGAGCTTGTTTCCATGGCGGCTGTTAGGACATTCTGTCCCCTGGAGAATTAACGCACAGGGAGTCAGTCCTATGACTGTCCTCCGCAGGTCAGGACTTCCCCAACCAGCGCCAAATCCCGACAGTAGACAACTGGAAACAGCCCACAGTCACTCCTGATCGGGGCGAGACGACAGGGTGAACGCTGGCTTAGCACCAGTGTCACGATGCCAAGACCAACATGACAACACCCATGCCAACCAGGTAGCAAGATGGCAGTACAAATGGCACTAATGTCACGCTCATACCAAAATCCAAGGTCTGGGATATTCTTTGTTTACTGCAGTCTGCAAGACACTGATTTTGAAGTATTTCACATGGATTTACTGAGTTCTTGTCATAATTCTAAGAGAGAATTTTTTTCTCACTCAATCCAATGGGTGTACTTTTAAAACTGATATATATAAAGTTAACTTCTGTCAATTAATCACAGTTTAAAAGATTGAGAAGAAGTTGAATCTGAAGAGAATTCTAGGGAGAATCATTTTATAAAGCACAGGCTTCTGACATTAAAAAAAAAAAAAAAAAAAAAAAAACCCGCTCCTGATTTGTACAAAATCTTTCTTATTCAGTTTGCTCAAATCAAGAGGTACCTCTTTTTTTTATCAGGTAGATCCCATTTTGCATGTGAGGAAGTAGACAGAGGTTAATGTGCTTTCTCAAGGGCACGAAGCTAGTTAGTCCCAAACAGATTATATCTCAGAGCTCCAAGCTCCCACCCTCCCTTAGTCCACTGGGCCACACTGCTTCTCTGACGGAGCTGAAAATAGATTACAGTAAACGATTACCATAAAGTGTATTCTTCCATTCACCACTTCATGGGCTGCCTTTACAAACAAGTACAATGCTGACAACTGCTTTGGCATTCACCTTTGATATTGTTCACTGCAATGAGTAGTACAGAATGGGACTGAAAGGCATAGTCTTAAGCCCGTACCAGTGTCTACATCTCCAGATTACGCATCTAAAGAATTCAGCAGGCTGTCAGGATGCTGGTTAAGTAAAACAGGAAAATCTGCTTACATTAGCTCCCTTAGTTTTCAGAGTGACTCTATCCCTGGTCCTTCTTTGCATCAGTTCTTTGAGAGCCTTTTATTATGGGGAACACTTTGGATGTGAAATTTCAATTTGAAAACACAGAATGTGTGCTGACAATTATTTCCTTAGTTTAAAAGTAGTAAAAGATAGAAAGCCAAAAGCAAAAAAGCTAAATGTAACTAGTGAGTAATGGACCCGAGCAGGCAGTTGCTGTTCTCCATCTGCTCTGGTTCCAACAGAGAACTAGACTCCAGCAGCATGTGGGATACGGAGGACTCCCCCAGCCACACACAACAGCACTAGGGATGGGTCCCTAACAGCGACAGACCCCTAACTGTGATGGGTGCATAAGTACTGATGGATCCCTGTGACAGGTCCCTAAGTAGTGATGGATCCCTAATTGTGATGGGTCCCTAATTAATGACGGATCCCTAACTGACAGGTCCCTAAGTAGTGATGGATCCCTAATTGTGATGGGTCCCTAATTAATGACGGATCCCTAACTGTGACGGGTCCCTAAGTAGTGATGGATCCCTAATTGTGATGGGTCCCTAATTAATGACGGATCCCTAACTGTGATGGGTCCCTAAGTAGTGACGGATCCCTAACTGTGATGGGTCCCTAACTGTGATGCATCCCTAACTGTGACAGATCCCTAACTGTGATGGGTCCCTAAGTAGTGATGGATCCCTAACTGTGATGGGTCCCTAACTGTGACAGGTCCCTAACTGTGATGGAATCCAGTCTCAGAGACTCTCTTTAGAAATCTGCTCATCACCGAAACCGAGGAGCTGAAGGCAGTCACATAGGACTGTGTGCTCAGGGGTCTAGAGCGAACCAGTCAATGGAGAGCGAAGAACAAAGCTGACAAGCAGGAGAAGAAAAAAAAAAACTGGCTTCAAGTGACTCCAAAGTCAGAGAGTCAAAAGTAGAGGCAGAGATGAGCCAGATGAAGAGAGAAGTTCCTGGGTATCTAACTGAGTTCCAGTCCCTGGTCCGTTGGACCTGGCAATTCTAATGTGAAATACCTGCCACAGCCTTAGAATTGCTATCTTTTTAGTAAGCACAGTCTGTGTTACTTGTTATCCAAATAACTTTAATTACCGATGAAGACACAGTCCCAATACATGTAACAACGTATTAAGAACACTTAATGGTCAGAGAAACAAAGCAGAACGTATCAAGTAACTTCCTTTAGTCTCAAATTTAAAATACTGAACCACTGAAATGTCTGTTTCTCTTATGAACACGAAGAGATGGAGGCCATTACTGCACAGGTGTAAACATTTAACACCTTACCAGTACTTCCATTCATCAACAGGGCGGCTGACGGGGGCGGGGGTGGGGGTCGGGAGGGGGGCTGGGGGCCTGCCCACCAGGTAAGGAGCAGAGTGCCCAAGATTCCCAAGCTGGGACTCAAAATGGGTATGTTATAATGAAGACATGATTTTTAAACAGAAAGATATATATACATACACACATATCTACATAAATATATATATATATATTTATATTTATATTTATATTTATATTTATATTTATATTTATATTTATATTTATAGATAGATAGATAGATAGATAGATATAGATAGATATAGATATAGATATAGATATAGATATAGATATAGATATAGATATAGATATAGATATAGATATAGATATAGATATAGAGGGAGACACAGAGACAGAGACGTAGATATGCATATAAAATAGGCTTTTGCAGTATGGCTCAGGTACCAAATCACATTTTCAAACAGTATTTCTACAGAAAAGGGCATTTTGAGGTTCATATAACAGGCTTAGTTCAAGATCAAAGATAAGAAATACTGCTCCCTAAATATTTTACTTTCTTTTAATAATGTTTTAGTCTGGCATCTTTCACTTAAGATCTACGTGATATAGTAAAAGGAGTCTGAGTTTAAAAAGGAAATCTCAGCTTTACTACTAATTCTGTGAACTTAGAAAAATTACTTAACTTTTCTGAGTCTCACTGTAACACCTGCTAACAAGATCTTTATGATAATTACATAATTGATAAGTAAATGCCATGCGCAAGGCCTGGCATTTCAGAGACTCTAAATGATGTCACCATTTTGAATCACATTTTTTTCAGCCTCATTGTTCCAAGCCTTAGGAGCCATGCGACCAGCTAGCCAATGAACAGAGCAGAGACCACGTAGAAGCTTCCCTGAGTCCCAGAAGCTGAAGGTCAGGTCACTTACCATCCCCACCCATCTGCTTGTCTCCCACCCTAACCAGGAATCTCCCCTGCTAACTACTTAGCCCATTTTTTACCACTTGACCACTGGGATGTCTGTGTCCTCCTCAGGGATTTTTGCTTTGTTCTGGGTTGGTCCCTCTTTCACTCCAAGGCTGGAAGACTCTTGATTCTTTCCAAGAAACAACCATATATAAGGTCAGGTGTATCACCAGCTTCCAGAAGCTTTGTACGGTAATTCATTTTTCATGCAAGCTCCAGCAACATTACATGGTCAGCGCAGACCTAATTAGACAGGCTGATGACTTTTTAGGAAGACAAACTATTAGTAATTCAGACTCCATCAATATTTTCTTTGACAGAAGCATCAAGAGACAGGTTGCACCTCCTTATTACATTAAAGGTCAGGGATATTTTAAAAGTTACGTTAATGGGTTTCTGGCACGTTTTAGCTATGTGACCTTAGACAGTTATTTCATCTTTTTTGAGACTCAGTTTCTTTGTTGGTAAATGGTTATAGCATACAGGCAGTCCTTGCTTTGCACAGTTCTGAGATGCACATGAAGTGTGATAAACAAAAATACAGTGAATGTTTAAAAAAATGTATTACAGTAAAAGACATATTGCCATTAATTGCCCTCAAAACACTCCCCCTCACTTCGAACACACGTATCCCATCACTCTTGCCACTTTCTGAAGCAGTTCTGGAAGTCCTCTTTCAAGAGTGTCTTTAGTTGCGCTGTCGTGGCTGCCTCGATGTCCTGAATCGTTTTGACTTTGGGGAAGAGCCAGAAATCGCATGATGCCAGATCCGGTGAATAAGGTGGATGAGGACACACAGTATATTTTTGACAGAAATTGCCGTACCAGAGGCGATGTGTGACGCGGAGTGTTGTCATGATGGAGGATGATTTACGACATACTTTAAAACACACCTTCTCTCAACCGTAGCTCACACCTGACTGACTATACTGAAGTTGAAACCTGTCACACACTGTTACTAAGGTTTGACGCACCACTTCCCACATTGAAGATCCCTGCCTTTCCATTGGATGGCACTCGGCAGCAGCATTCACTGTATTTTGTGATCACACCTTGTACATTTCAGTTAGTACATTCTAGTTAAATAACACCATTCCCCCAATAATAGGGTTCAAATGTAAGTTACTGTGGTATATAACCAGGAATAATTGCATAAAAGACACTTCAGTGATCAGTCCACAAATCACTACAGCAGCAACAGATGTGTATCAAGATCTGTGACCAATCACATGATTTCTTTCACAGCCTTTGGTGATTGGTCACTGCATCTGTTAGTTCACGCGCAGAAAGCAAGGTGTGTAACTGTGTTGCCTCCTTCTCTTCCAGTGATAAACCCACTTCACATTTTATAAAAATGGGTAATTCCAAGAGGGTATTGGGTGAAACAAAGATGAACATGCAGAAAAGAAACAAACTGGTAAAACTGGCAGTGAAACTTGAACCAAGCACAAATGGGGTTTATAGAAGAAACAGCTGACCAGGGGGATGTCAACACTACTGCCGCATGAAAGGCTCCGGACGTGCAGACACAGGGACTCAGGGGAGGCCGCTCATCTATCAAATAAAGGAGCGAAAGGACGAAGGTGTCCAGAGGAACTGATGCCAGCCAAAGCTTCCCAGGAAGGAATTCCAGGAGATAGTTCATAACATTGAAAGCACAGGGGATGAAATGTTGGAAGCTGACCCAAACTTAGAAAGGACTATGAGAACTCACAAAGGTGAGGAAACAATGCTCCCTATTGTATGTTGCACAGCAGGATGAAGAAGGGAGAAACTTCACAGTGCTCCTGACAAGGTCTGAATTCTCGATGCTGCTAATGTCTTCCATTGCAGCGTCTAAATCAGCATTAGTTTCACTATTTCATTTTCCTACACGCTTGTCCTGACAGGAGGAGAGCTTCTGATGTTTTAACAAAACTTTTTCAAGGTCCTGGGACTACTGTCATTTTTCCCAGTGGTCATTAGGGGCGCTCTGCACAGTTCAGTTCCCACTGGGCCACGTGTCCGGCCTCGCCCTGCAGTGAGGGCTGCCTGCCTGCTCTGGAAGGCTAAGCAAGAGTTCAGTCATATGTTCACCGACTATCTGTTGGGAGGTGAGGTGGGAAAGCGAAGCAGAGGCTAAATTCTGGAGAACCTTCCACGCCGTAGTACCGGAGATTAATGACAAATTCCTTAAGGCCGACAGGGAACCACTGAAGGGATTTCAGGCGAGTGACAGGGTAAGATCTGCACTTTACAAAATTAACTGCGCACAGTGAGCAGGATGGACTGCAGGAAAACTTTACAAAAAAGCAACTGAATTAATGAGAGATTAGGAGTCTCTAAACCAAGGCTGTGGCCCTCCAGACGGAAAAGCCATCTTTAAGAAATACTTACATGTAGAATTGACCAAAGGTGGTAACTAACTAAAGATAGGTGTTGAGAATGGCTACAGACGTCTATCCAGGGAAATACTTGCTGACATTTGCGGTGAATGCTGTGTGCCAGGTACTATCCTAAGGGCTGTACATCTGCAGATTAACTCCGTTAATCCTCCTAATAAGCTTAGGAGGTAGGTTCTTCTTTTATTGTCATTTAGAGAGAAGGAAAATGAGGCACAGAGAAGGTGAGTCACTTGCCTAGGGCCACACAGCTAGTAAGTGATGCTGCTGGAACTGGGACCAGCTGTTCAACTCCACGGCCACAATCTGAACCCATTCTCATCCCACGCATCCACGGAACCCTCCTCTTTGCATGCTTGGCCCCTTCACTGCACTTAGAGCCCTGTCATGCTGCCGTCCTTCCTACCAGGCTGCTTCCGTCCTTCTATCCTTTAGCAAACACTTACTGAGCACTCACTGGCTGACCAGTACCATCCTTCTCTTCTTACTGAAGTGAAAGTTCCATGTGCAATTACCTGGGAGCAACTGCGTACCTCCTGACTAACCATTTCTTCCATAATGTTAAATGTTTAAGTCACACAGTTGCCTGAAATGAGAGGAAGATAAAGAAAGGACCATTTATCTGAGAAGAAAATAATATAATGGCATCCATTTTGTAACTCCTCCACCAATAAGTTGCCATTTATAGATCAAACATTTTTGTGAGGGGAACAACAGTGTTCATGAAATTATTTTTCAGATCACCTGACTTCTCACTTTCCGTCCCATGTGGGCACCGATGTCTCCCCTCTCGTTTTCAGAAAGATGTGTCTTCCTGAAGGAAAGCCTTTTAGGAAACTGTGTTCAAAATATCCCAGGCTAACATGTTTCTGTACTTTTCTAGGACTTCCCATAAAAAACTTTTAGTCTGTAAGTGTCCTAGAAATGATTGACTTTTTTTAACTTATTTTCCCTAATGAATAGCACATTTTATCATACATACCTTTAAAATTAAACATATAACATATTCCATTTTCCCTTTCCTGCCTAAAAGGTAGATATAGTTGCTTTGGTCATTCCCATTTATGGGTTTCCACCATATAAATTTGTTTTCTATTCTATTACCTGAGTTATTTACTGAGTTATATGAGGGGTCCAGGTGAATTCCAGAGCTACCTAACAGAAGGAAAACAAATCTATCACACTGGTATTAAGTTGTATTTTAGCTGCTCAGTTTATGCCAAAATACAGAAAACTGGTAGAAGAGGATAATTTAAATGGGTTACCAACGAATCACTCAGAAATCAATCTCCCAATCATAGATTTATGCTCAAAGGGAAAAACAGGCATTCAATTCTTGATTTATACCAGCCATTCATAAAAGTCCTCAACAGATAAGGGCCATAAATTTGCTCTCTGTGAAAGTGTAAATCATTGTCACAGGAAGAGAACACCGGCCTATCTCCCAAGACCTCTCAGCTGTTGAGCAGCAGCGTATGGGGGAAAAGAGTAGGTCATTTTTAGTTTAGTATTTTCTACAACTTTCGACCACTTGCAAAAAATATGACAATTTATAACTGTGAGGAATGGAAAAACAAAGACCTCCAGGTTTAAATACTTTTTCCATATAGGGGATGTGATACTACGTTAATAAATATTTGATTTAGCTAGAAATGGCTTTAGTCAGCTGCAGCTACTTCAAAAAATGAGAAGCACTTTGCTGTCCATCTTAAATATTTTAGGGTTTTCTTTTCTGAAATGTGTTATATGTAAATGTACATTGTGAAGGGAAATTCCTAGAGAACTAAACGAAACTAAACTGCTTATAGCCAGACTATCAGCAAAAAAGAAAGTGATTAAATTTGGATGCAGTTAAGATTTATAAATGAGACATATTCTCACCAATCTCTCATTTTTTCTTTCCACAATCATACTAAAGTCTCTTGCTAGCATCAGAACAAAAAGATTTCCTGAAATATCCAACAGAGTTCCTAAAACCCTTATACTGGAGAATGGTGTAACTAGGTTAAATGTTTAAGGACATGATTTCAGAGAAAAAATTTACCCAAACATAGGTATTTTAAAAAGATACCAAATAATTACAGCAAGCCACCTTGGTAGCACACATTTAAGTATAAAATAATGCCTTATTTTACAATTTTCTTCAAAATGAACTATAAATTAACATTCCTAAATTAAATTAACACGCATTAGCCAAGAATCACTTGTTTATTATTCAGAATGTGTAGGGAGAAAAACAGAACAACGGCTTTAATATTTTTACTTTCTCTCTGTTATTTATGGAGAATATAATATTAGAAAAATGCTACAAGACTGAATTATACTTTTCATAGCAAAGAAATTGATATGGTTGACATCTGTCTGAGCTTCTGGTCCATGATTGCCCAAAAGGAATTTTCCTAATCCAGTTAGATGTCAAAAGCAAAACTATATTCAGTTTACTGAGTTCTATAACACAGTACTACCTAGATATATACGTCCTTTATGTTTAGGATTCTCTGTATGGGAAATAAAAATGGAAAAGTATAGAAAGCAATTGACTCCATGATTAAAACACAATTCAGAGTCTTCATCGATTGATTTTTTTGTTCCTGGATTTATTACTTTTATATTCTCACCAAAAAAAAATAAAAAAATCCATCTTAGGAAAAAGTAGAAAACGACTTATCTTCAGAAAGTCGCCCTGCTGAAGATTCAATTAGCCCTACTCTGTACTCCTTGTGCTCGGCCAATCCGTTCAGAAGGTCATTGTTCTTTTGACAGGAAGCATGAAAATTAACTACATATTTTCCTCTTCCAAAGCCAGAAAACTCAGGTCCTGATTCCTCAATAAAAAATTTTACTCTTTTCTACCATCTGATATAAACCAAGCCAGCCATATTGGCCATAATAAAAATTATAAATTATTGGAACCATTTGTGCTTAAATTTTCTTAGGGAAAGATGACAGCTCTCACCAACCAATTTATACTTTTCTCTTTACATGCTGGATTACAGTAATTTCCTTCGACTCCTTATTGATTATGATCACTCCCTAGACTTTTTAATTTAAGACTAAAGGGGAAATGATATAAAAAGGACTTTAAAATTAATGTGTCTCTAATATTAATGAATGCTTATTACACTTTTGCAGGTATATAAAATTGGCCTGCCCATTAATATCCCTGATAATATGCAGAGTAAAATGAGATAACAAAAATAAAGTACTTAGCATAGAACTTTGAAATATTTAATAAATGCTATCTATTTTTATGAGGATTACTTTTTAAAATCAGATCAATATTTTCTGGTATTGTTCTCTGGAACTGACCGTCTACCATATTTGTATCATTTCTCACACCCTAAACATCCTCACTTTTCCCCCACCTGTCATCCCCTAACCCCAAGTTTTGCCAGAGGAGATTTTTTTCAATCAATTAGAAATGCATGCGAACTCAGAGCTACAGAAACAAAAAATTTGACTTTTGTAAAGAAAGTCTGGTATTATAGAGAAAAGAAAAACTGGTTATGTTCTCCAGTATTTTTCATGCAATGAATTCACTTAGCTGCAAAATCTATAAACTATTTACATTCAATTCACGTTCCACTAGTTGCATACAAGTTCTTTTTTATTATAGTGTGTGGGTTTTTCAGCCTTGATTTCTCTGCCTTTAATATATTCTTCATTTTTTTCCTGAAAGAATTCATGTTAGAACAATGGCATGTCTGGAAATATTGATCCTTTAACTACCTAAGTAATAGTAGTTTGGCTGGGTATAGAATTCTTGGGTCTGTCTGATTTTCTTCCACTTGAAGGTAACATGTTTTATTCCAGTTAGGTACTGGTAGAATTTCTCTTTATTTTGAAATTCAGAATTCTCATTGTTGATATATAATAACATATATCATTCTATGCCTGTTGCTGTTAATCAGGTCTTATGTCTTCAGATTTACTATTTCATTTTTAGCACCATCCAGTCTGCTATTTAATTCCCCCATTTGGCAACTAGCCTTTACATCTCCAAGAATTCCTTCCCATACTTAGATTATTTTCTTTTGATATCAGCCTCTTCTTATTTTATAGATTTAGCACATTGCAAATTTCATTAAAAATTTAATTATCATTAAATGTCATTACTGTAGTACCAGTATGGACCCAAACTAATACCTAGGATACCTGGGTTTTATTCAGTCTAATCATAGAAAACGAGGGAAGCTCTATGAGAGTAAGGAAGTAGTACTGAGATTCCACGGAGAGGCTCAGTCACCCTAGGGATCTTAAGTTGACTGAATTGATAGCTTATCTCAAGAACTTTGCTCACTTCCCAAAAGAGTCTCAACCACCCAGAAATCAGGAAGGAAAGACACAGCCCCTGGAGCAGCTCTATTATTTGAGGTTGAGAGCAGGTTTTCATAAATCCACATGTGATCTTTAAATTAGGGGAGGAGAGTTATGTCTTTTGGTAAAACATCCACAAGTCCACAAGAATGTAGTCCCCACCAAGAACTAATGAAAAGCCACCTCATTGCCTAGATGTGTTCTTTAGTTTTGGACACTCCCACAATGTAGAAAATGTCCATTTTCTATTGATTTCATTTCACAGTATAATCAGTTTACATATGACAGCTCAATACTGAAAATTAAACTTTACACATTTAAATATCAATAATACGAAATTTTAAAAGTATTCATAAAAATTTAGGTGAAAGTTTTTTTCTATCAGAAAGTAGCAAAAAATATAATAAAAGTGCAGTTTTAAACTCTTTGGTAATTGTAAACAGCATAATAATTTAGTAACAAACAGTAAATTTAACATGGAAATAACTAGAGGTAAGGCAGTGGAGAGAAGGAAATTTGTCGTAAGAAACATCAGAGATAAAAGGCTTTAATTTACTCTTTCTCCTTCGGACTACCACGTAAGCTATAACGCAATAAAACAGTCCAAGCATTGTGCGTAAAAAAGAATTGTTCTTGAGATGTGGTAAATACTTCCATAAGGATTCTCTATGTTAAAACGAATACAATGAGACAACACTCGGTTTCTGTAAAAACAAACAAACAACAACAACAAAAAAAAAACGTATTATAATCCTCCTTACTATTGAGCCAGATACCAAGCTCTGTAAAAGACAAGGCATACCACGAAATTAAGTAAAACCTCCCCTGACTCCTCTCCAAAAGATTAGCAGGCTGTTTAGGGCTATGATGAAGCAGATACAAGGTCATACAAAATGCACAGAGGTTCATTAACACCTAACTACTTAAGCATCTCGTCCACATACAGTAAAATGATTACTGCTCTGAAAGAAAAATTAATGAGAAAGGAAAAAATGCAAAAAGATCAGAAGTCTGTTGAAATCATCTCGGCTGTAAAGTCTTCCCTGCTGCTGGCAATCCATCAAACTGTGTAAAATAAATGCTATTTCATCTAACCTTTAAAAATTTTGTAGGTTAAACAATACTTTCAAATTCACCAAGCCAAAACACTAATGGGAAAATTTTAATGCTAATATGACAATACTGTTATAATATTATTACTAACACTTTCAAATTTAAAGGATATCAAATTGAATATTAACTAGCATTTTATTCTGTTTTCACTCGGTATTATTCTCTTTGCAGTAACTATGGAAGGCTCTCCAGCCGACCACTGCCAAGGGGCGTGAGGGCCATAGAAACACTTCCGAGCCCCAGAGCTTTGGCGGTACATTGGCAGCCACAGTGGGTGGATGAACGTCTCATTATTCCCCAGTCCTGAGTCACTGTACATCGCTAACAGCTTTGCATATTTTCCAGTTTTATTTATCTTTGCTCTTCCACATTTTGCCCTTTTGATTGTGGACCTTCTAGGCAGGGATTAATAATAGCAAGCTGCACTGAGCTTAGTTTTCTTCTTTAGAGAAAGCTGTTAATTCTCCTTCAATAGGTAGGGCATTTCTTGAACGCTGCAAACCTTAGGACTTACTGCATACACAGGTATTTACCAACTTAAAAACAGATTCTGTACCACAGTGTTCGTGTAAATCAGCTGTCGGAACCAGGAACATATTTTCCCATACAATCAGCACTGTCAGGGCAAAGCAGGGTTCCTGACAGCATTCAAAAATCGACTGAATCCACAATGAAGTCCCTCTTACAAAAGAACCCTACAGAGCTGGTGGGGGTGGGTGAGGGTGTTGGAGCGGCTTCCCTGCAGAGCTGCCCCCGCAGGAGAGACGTGGAAGCCACTGCGTTGATGTTTCTCTAGACACTCCCATTAAAGGTGAAGAGGGAACAGATGTCAAGCTCAGGGGTGAGGAAAGGAGCCGCGCCCTGGAGGCAGGAGGGAATGGAGGTCAGTCCTGGGCACTACTTCACGACCAAGGGCCCACAGAGATAGATGCGGGACGTTCTAGGGGGCAACAGCGTGCATTCTGAGCCACAGGCCTGAGTTTAAATGCCAGGTCTGCCCCCCAGGCAAGTCAGTTAAGCTCTCTGAGCTTCAGTTCTCTGACTGGTAGGAAAGGACGAAGGGCAGCTGCCTCACAGGTTTGCGGTGAGGATTAAATGAGTTCATAGATATAAAGTGCTTAGAACTGGTAAAGTGCCCAGAGTGTTGTGTGTATTGGTTACTGTCCTGACTTGTCATGAGCAGAACAAACCAGGACCATGCACAGCACTGCCCATGGATTGCCCGGGCCACCTCCCACAGAACCCTCTGGAAGGTCCTCACAGTAAATGTATTCGCGGGGCCACTTCCATTATCTATGGATTTTCGTATTTCACGGTATGTGAAGAGTTGATCTTTCAAGGTTCTGTTCAAGTCCTGTTGAGCACAGAGATGAACGAGCACATATTTTTTTATGCCACTGGTATTTTTTTTCAATGGCAGTACTTTGGGCTCAGTGATAAGCAGAGGGGATCAGAAACATCTGGGTTACTCTTTGCTCTTTCTGGAGCACAACACTCTGAACTGCCTGCCTGTGATTATTTGAACTGAATATTCCATTTTATTCACTCCCCACTGAAAAAAGAAATCATAGCATGCCTTGAGATTTATTTTTTATCCTATTGTAATTTGGAGGATTCTGACAAAGTCAACCGAATTAGTAAAACTCAAGAAAAGGTACTATCGATAGAGAAATCATTTGCAAGTGTTCCAGTGTTTTCTAGTGAGTAACTCTTTCTTTTCATTTTAACATGTTTCAACACCATTTTATTAAAACTATGCCTTCTAAAATATCCAAAGACTTCCATTTGCCAAATTGATGGACACCTTTCAGACTTGGACTTGCCCTGTCTCAGCAGTTGCATGTCACTCTTGGACGCTATTTCACTCACCAGTGTCTCTCTAGTAGGCACGGAATATGTGTGCGGCACGGCACTTGACACCAGGCTACAGTATGAACAAGATCGTCATGAGAGGCAGACCAGCAACAAGGATAAATGGTGGAAGTAAAGGTTTGGTTACAACCGTGACAAATGTTCGAGGGAAATAAGGCGATGGTGAGTAGATACTCCTGGTGTGTTTGCCTTACTCCACTGAAGCACTCCAACTACTACTCTGCAGGGTCAGAGGAAGGAATATTTACGCGTAAGCCTGAAGAGTTAGTAGGACTTGACCACAGAAAGGAGCAAACAGGGACTTAGACAGAGGCGAAGGACACAGGGCTGAAAGAGCTCAGTGAGCTTGACAAACTGAAAGAAGGCCAGACTACATGAAGCAGAAAGAATATAAAGTATCATGAGAAGATGCAGGGGAGCTGGGCAGGGGCTGAACTGTGTTCAAAGTCTATCGGTTCTATAGTTTTAGAAGAAAACCATATCCATTTTACGCTACAGCCAGAACTAGAACAGCAGTCTCCAGATGTCTAGTCACCAGTCCGTGTTGCTTCTAAAACACTAACCTGCCTCTACTGAATTATTCTGCAAATGAAGAGTCACTCATTTGTAACTCATTTATTCCATATTTCTTTTTCTTTTTCATATTTCAGTATCTGTGAAATGGGGTTGCTTATAATCAATGGCATCTTACAATTAATTGGAAGAATTTTTTCAGGGGGACATAAAATAACAGTGCACCCTTTTAATCAATGGCATCTTAGATTCAATTAAACATAATATGATTTTTTTCAAGTGAAAACTCCATATGCTGAGTAGGCATTTGTTTAAAGACAGACTGTTTTGGTACTTTCATAAAAGTAAAAGGCTTCACCACCTACAAAGCAACTGTCCACGATTTGCTCTGTCAGGATCCCTAAGGATTATAACTGGTTTTATGGGTTCAGCTAGGTCAAGTTTCTTCTAAAAAGCCGGGTAAATTCCTATAGTGTCAAGAGGCTGGCTGGAGATGTTCTGCAAGATACAATTAAAAAGAAAAAAACAATTATCAAGAATGATGAAAAAAAAATCATAAACTCACTTATTTAATAAATACAGCAGTATGTAAAAAAAAAAAAATATGGTGATGGAAGGAGAACTGACTCTGGGTGGTGAACACACAATGGGATTTATAGATGATGTAATATAGAATTCCTATGTAATTTTACTAACAACTGTCACCCCAATAAATTTTTAAAAAAGAATAAAATAAAAAGAATGATGAAAATCAGGAATATCATCATGACTGGGGGGAGGAGCACATAGGAAATGTATGACTCACTTCTACAACCTTTCTGGGTTCTAACCAACTGAGCATGACCACAAGAACTGATCGGCAGATGGGGACTGAAAACGAGCGTTACTAGCAGCTTGGTAGCACACAACACCCACAGTAGCTTCTGGTGACCTGTATTGGACGACACAGCTGAGGACTAAAGTCAAACTGGGGTTCCTACGTCCTTCCTTCTGACTGAGGACATCCAGGTTCACAGAGCCAGGAGCCAGACTTAAACGATTTACCCCCCGCCCCCCCGGGAAGGCTGAGACACTGGGCCAGAAACAGCATCGACCAGGCTGCGGCTGCAGGGCCCGACCTCCCCTGTCCTACTTACTCCTGGGACAGCGGGCAGAAGAGGAGCCATCAGTGAGGACGGATAATCCCCATATTATTGTAAAGCTCCGAACTTGACCATTTGCCATTCTTTTTCCCATGGGGAGGGGTTAATAAAAAGGAAAGGAGGGAGAGACCCAAAGTGGAAACAAAGTTCTCCTCCCCTGTATAAACACAAAGTGAGACCAACACCCTCCTGAAAGGCAGAATTTTTAGTAATAGTATTTCCAAATTGTATCTTCTTTCTACAGCTACCTGACTAAACTGTGTAGTTTGACACTTGATACAACAAAGCCGTAAAAGATTTATAAGATCTATAATCATTGCCTTGACAATGAAGATAAAACCTACCGAGATCTCATAAAATACTCCATACTTTAGAGTAGACAGCAATGACTTTTGCAGCCACAGTGTCTCTTATCCTGCTTATTTGCACACACCATCTGCTACATTAGCATGTCATGTCACACAGAACCGCTCTTGTGATTGCAAACCTCGTATTATGACAACACTCTCCGAATAGGAAGGCATGGAAGAGACACACAGAAGGGAGAGGATGGCTCATTTCTTTAGTCTTGCCCTACCTTGTTCCCCAAATCATTTAAGCGGCCTAGCGTTCATTGGCTTAGCCATTCAAAGATAGGTTTTCACATGTATGTGCTAGGCACCTTGTGCTAGAAAAGGAGAGAAAACAGCGAAGAGCTGGTCCCTATTCTAAAGAAATTGACCGTCTTATTGTAAAATACACAGCAAGGAGAAAGGGTCGGGATTTTATGCTCAGGAGTGGGATGCAGAGCACCCACTACAGACTGGTGAACGCCCTTCACATCCATTAGCCATGGTTTTCCTACCAGACATGACTGACGTCATGCGGTATCCATCATTCTGCCTCTCATCTTCTCACTCACCATTCTGTCTTACGGTTTAAATCTCTCCCTGTTGAGTCTCTCTCGCCCTCGCTCCCTCTCGCTCTCGCGCTCTCTCTCTCTCTCTCTCTCTCTCTCTCTCTCTCTCTCTCTCTCTCACACACACACACACAGGCACACGTGCACACACACGCACTCTACACAACTGCTAAGGACATACACACCTGCACACCGTCTTCCACTATGTGGACATCACACATTTCACTGACCTTTCCTGACCAACGTGTATTTAGGTTTCGGTTCTGCCCTATGTTCGCCAATGCATCAATACACCTCATTTTAAATGTGTTTTTGTGACACATGCAAGTTTTTCTCTAGCCCCTCTAATCTTTCAGATCTTCAGTTTCCTTTCTCAGTTACTGTGATGAATAAATAACATAAAGGATTTTCTAAATAGTAAAGTTCTACATAACCTCAAAGACACATAGATTATCATATGAAACAGCAATTTCACTCCCAGATATATAACCAAGAGAAATGAAAACACATGTCCACACAAAAACCTGTACACGAATGTTCAGAGCAGTATTATTTATAATAGCCAAAAAGTAGAAACAACCCAAATGTCCATCATCTGATGAACGAATAAATAAAACGTGGTATATCCATATGACGGAATATTATTCAGCAATAAAAAGGAAAATGGTACTGACACCCAGTGCTACATTGATGAACCTTGAAAACCTTATTCAAAAGGGAAAAAGTCAGTCACAAAATGTCACATATGGGTGATTCCATTTATAAGCATTGTCCATTTATAAGCATTGTCCATTATAGGCAAGGTCATAAAGACAGAAAGTAGATTACTGGTTGCCAAGGACAGGCAGGAGGGGAGAACAGGGAATAATTTCTAATCAGTATGGGATTTCTTTCTGAAGTGATGAAAGTGTCTGAATAGGCAGTGGTAATGTTTGCCTAACCTCGTGAATATGCTAAAAAGTACCGAACTGTACACTTTCAAATGGTGAATTTTATAGTATGTTCAGTATATCTGAAAAAATAGTTGTAACCTGTAAACTTGCCCAGGATATGAACTGTGCCTCATGCAGCCTCTTGTCTGTAGTAGGTTCTCAGCTTCTATTTGCTCTGCCAGTATCATGGACTCCAGGCATCGATCTCAGGAGTGCAGAGTCACAGGGGAGCCCCACCTCCAGACTATTCTTATTGCAGAGGGTGGAGGCCATCCTATCGTAAGCTACGTGGTTGCCCGCTCATGGAGGCTCACAAGGTGCCATCTTGTAATACATGAAGAAGAAAACTGGCAAACAAGGAATGCCAGGCAGCTCAGTCAGGCTGGGTCACAGGTCCGGAGTCTCCGACTCCTGCACTGTCCAGTGTCCTGAACTTGGCGCCATCAACTTCCCACCCCCACACGCACGCCTACAATCTGAACTGCAGAAAAGCCTAGTTTTATTATATAAAAAGAAAGTTTATTTAATGGCAATTTACCTAGTCTGACTTCTATTTTGGTTAAGCTTGAAACAACATACTAATTATTCACATCATTACATAGTGTCATAGACTCTTTGTAAATTTTATCAGTATGAAGCTCTATAGAGAGTTCATTCAACCTTTAAAGCACATTTATTAAGGATCTACTATCCTAGGCCATAGGTTCACGTGTGGTGAACAAAGTTCCAACCTCTGCCGAGCCCTCACAGACATGAAACAAATTAAACACCAGAGGTCATAGTCCGTGGCTCTCAAGCTGTAGTAAAGTCTCTCACAATTTTTTAATTAATGGAGAGAGCGCATGCAAAGAATACTGGGAAGATGAGAAAAATTGGTGTGAATGAAAGAAACTGCTGCACTGAAAGGGAGCTTTTCCAGTTTAACATTATACATTGTTCATCGTTTCCTGGCAGGGCAGCGACTGCAGTTCAAATCTGCTGAGAAGCATCACAGGTGCATAAGACAGCATTTTGCCACTGGACCTCTAAGCTGATAAATGTCAAATACTGCTTGCTACTAGAATGTTCTATTGATAAAATGTATGAATTGGAAAAGGGGAGAAATCAAAAGAATAAATCTAAGCTCCAAATTTTAGCTCCTGGTTCATCTATTTCACTGGATCACATGTTTCTGTTCCTTATAACTGTATTTAAAGTCAGTTGTTTTTAAGTCCAATGGGGAAATTAATTGAAGCCGTTCCAATCAAAGTGACTTGCACGGCCATTTCTCACGTCTACATCTTGACCTCCACGCAGCACGTGACGTCATCACACAACAGGTACATGCTGCAGCTCTCGTCCCAAAACGCAGCCACTGCGTGGTCGTGCTTTCATCCTCCCCTTCTCTCCAGCTCCGCTTGGCTCCATGCACGCCTTCTCCTTTTCCCTCTTGTTCTTCCCCAGCAGCTTCCAAATGCCAAGCCTCATCCTCATCTTTCTGTAAGATTTTCTCTCTTCTAATGACAACTATTTTTAAAAAACTCTCTTTACAGTGTTTTGAATGGCCACTGTCCACTGGACACTCAAACAACGCTCTGTGCATTAGCTATCTTTCCTCTACACCACGCAGCCGCTCTCAGAGCTTATTTTCACAACGGAAGGAGAAAGACGAGCAGTTAGGAATAAGGTTTGACCTGGGTTCAAATTCTGACTCTGTCACTTACTAGCTATGTGACCTTTGGCAGAGTAAGTTAATTGCTTGAGGCCACAGCTTCCTCTTCTATAAAATGTATACATCTCTTTCCAAAGGGATGTTGGATTAAATTGTGATTATAACTAACATTTAAATATTCATTATTATGTGCCAGATACTGTTAAGCACTTTATACATATGAACTCATTTAATCGTCACAAGAATTCTATTATACCCCTTTTCCAGATGAGGAAACTAAGGCACAGACAGCATGTTCATAAAGCCCTTATCACAGTAGCTAACAGGCATTCAGTAAACAGTGGCTGCTTTTATGAATATCTCTATGCGGTGAATCTCGAATATATATCCCACCATTACTTACCTTCATTCATTTCAATTATGGAATGGGATTTCCACACTATGGCTCACCAACATAAACGTAAGAATGTCAAAACCAAACTCAAACTTCCCCTCCACCCACCCCACCTACACACAAAGCGCGGTCCTCCTGTCAGCTTATTTCACCTGAGCCGCAATCCCCAGGGGTTAACTTACAGTCACCAGACACCCCCCTCTGCTGCTCCAGTCTGGATGCTTCCGACTCATACTCCTCTTATCTCCATTTCCGCGACCTTTAACCCCGTCCCACCAGAGGTCTGGATTCTGGAGCCAAACTACACCAAACGTATGCCTGTGGAGTCACTCTGTAATACATGCAACGTTTGAGGACAATGGGGAGTGGCAACACCTCAAAGCCCACCCGCAAAGGACGTCTGAAAGGCATGGAAGCAGAAGAGGCAGAACAGGACCTCAGGGCAGGCAGGCTACCAGACGCCAGACCCAGGGGCAAACATGTGAGCAGAGCAACCAAGAGCATTATTCAAGTGGCCGCGGAGGCATCCAAAACAAAACATAATGAAATCTTAAAAAGAGACTATCTTAAGGGAAAGGTTAGGTGAAGGATGTGAAGATTGGTGAGATCTCAGCAAGGCAAGAAGGCAAAACACAACCCAAATCGAATTAAAAAGCCCAGGTTAATCAGAAGCAAAAGTGTCAGTTTACATGATCTGGTTTTGTTTTTATGTCATGAAAAAGAAAGTCAACTCTTGTCTCCAGGGTAGGCAGGGAAAGAGGCTAAGCACAGCCATGCCACTCTGTGTTTCATTTTAGTGGCCTGAGAAGCCAGCATTGTGTGCCTCCGACTGTCAACAGGGCTGACAGAACCACTTAAGCTAATTAACCAGCTTGGTTTTTTAAATGCAATGGGAACTGTACCTCAGCATTGCTTAATTATTTCAAGACTGGAAACTGCTAAATAAATAGGGCAAAGCCTTTGGTAAGTAAATGGCATTGCCATGCTATAATGCATTAATATTATTAAATGTTAGTGAATGTAGTTGAGTACGCAAAAGCAAGTAAGTTCTAGAAACAGAATTTTAAAATGTATATTAAAATAACGTACAATTTATAAAAGGAGCAATCTATGGCACTGTCCAACATAGCAAATGTAAACAGTTAATTCAAGTACAGGTCAAATCACAAAGTTTACATAAACGGGGTCTTAAAAAGAATGATCCATTCAACACACAGGAAACAGAGTAATTGACTAAAACTGCCTTGAATAACAACATAAATTAGATACTCAAATATACTATTTAAATATTTTTAACAGTAATTTGTCAAATGGCATGCTGTGTGGCATTTGTTCAAAGTTCCTTTAGAAATAATAACCAGAGTGTAAATTATTTTTAAAAAATCAATAAAGCCAATGCTTATAATTAAAGACTGAGGATTGTTAAGCACTAATATAAAATAGAGGAAAAGCAACACTTTAGTCATACAGTGGATTTATTTGAGCCAAAAGAAATGAATGAATGTGTCATCACGGTGCACTGGCCTCTCCGTGGGTTCTCCGTGGGTTCTCTGAGGGTTCTCTGTGGGTTCCACAAGTGCCTGTAACTTTCTCGTAGCACTCAGGTGGCTGCTGAGAGCAGGACTGCTGCCTTTCTCGAGTCTGATACCGTACCTGGCATGTGGCAGTCACACAGTGAGTCATAGTTAAAGGGTTTGTTTACGAGTCTGTCTCTACCACAAAAGTGGGAACTCCTTGAAGGGAAGGACCAATTCTTATTTATTCTTGAATACCTAATGCCTACAACAGTGCCTCACATACAATATGCGCCCAAGAAATGTTTGCTAAATTAGCTCTTCATTTTCAATTAAAGTTCCTGGTGTGGGGTCTTATACTATATGTAAATATTTATTATGATATATGCACTCGCATAAAGCTGGTTTCCTGAAAATAAATCTAATTTATTAAATGAGAGCTGGCTGCCCAGTGTTATACGTGAGATGAACAACTTCTGGATATAAGCATACTATCACCATGTTTATTTTTCCTTTATTTATTTGCTCTTTCATTCATAGTCTTTAGTCACAGATACTGGGGTAGGTTGCTGAGACCTACATTGAGACAACTCACACTGGTCACTTAGCAGGACGCACCATCTGTGAAGCCTGACAGCGGGCAAGAGGGCTCATCAGATCTTTGTTTCCAAACAGTCAGTGAAAGAAGCGGTTAGTAAGGGCCATCAGCAAAGATTATATTGTTTGAAAATCCCTGCTGCGATCTATGCAATTTTAATAGGAAGTTGCCGGAAGCCCAGAGAATTCTGCAGAGGCTGTGAACTAATCGGGAAACAGAAGCACCTGGGGAAGACTTGCTTCGCCCCAAGCATCAGAGCAGCCGGTATTCCCTGCCTGCTCACTGTGGGGATTGTTCTGGGTTTTGTTTTTTTCCTGCCCTTTACAGAGAGACAGACCAGTTTGGGGCAAAAGGGTAACCTCTGTCCCTTCTTCTAGGACGTTTGCTCCCACTGGCACCCAATTCCCTGTGCCTCACCCACTCTGATTTACTCAATCTTGTCCAAAAAGAAGTAAAAATTAGATATTAGAATAGATATTTTCTGCTTTTCTGTTTTAGTGTAAAAGTGAACTGCGTACATTACAAATGCACTATTCCTGCTTATTTTACAAAATGGAAACTTCTATTTTCCAGTTCACTTTCTGAATTCATTGTGTGTATATCAATGTTTACATACGTGCACACATATAAATCTTCTGAAGTATGTGTGCATGTGTTTATATGTGGACATTGTACTTGGCTACTCAGTATTCAAAAAGTTTTTGACAGATGATCAGAGATTAATATTTTCCCTTAAATATCCCTTCTTCTGAAACCCATCCAGAAGCTAGGATGGGTGCACCCTTGCTAAGCACCCTAGTCTGGATGGGAAAGCTAAATGCTTCCAGTATGGTTTCACTCAATCTGCAAATGATCTACAGAGCAAGAAAGCAAAATTCAGGTGGATTGACGAAGTGGTGCAAAATTAAGAAAGAGAGGCCAGATCTGAAGCAGGTCTGTCTGAATCCAGAGTATCTGATCTTCACACTACCGCAATATACTAAGGCAGTGTGTGGGGGCGGGGAATACACCAGCAAATTTCCCTCAGACACAACTAGTAATTCCACAGAGAGAGAAACAAACACATTTGCTACTTAAGTACAAATCTAGAGTTATTTATATTGTCTGGGCTAGCTGAAAAGCCATTAGATAGATAGATAGATAGATAGATAGATAGATAGATAGATAGATAGATATTCTTTTAAACCAAGAGTCTGGTGTAATACACACATCCAAGTTCAATGCCAAAAGAAGCACAGTGGGGTGGTATTGACTGAGTTCATATTTCAATGCATCAGCTTTTAAATGAGGGCAAAAAAAATCATTTGGATCAACCACTTGACTAACTTGTTCTGGATTTGTTTAGAAAATTAAACACACAAAACCACACTGAGGAAGTAATGAAATAAAACCAAGAATACGGGTATCAACTTTCTTACAGGTGAGTGGCCCAGCCAGTATCCCTGACCCCCCTCTTTCAACCCTGCCCGTGTTGAAGGCAGCTTTATCACAGGCATACCCGATGATGTCACTCTCCTCTCAAAATCCTTCTCTGTCTACATATTACTCCCACATGGGGTGAACTCCAAAGCTGTCAAAGGAAAGGGCAGGTAAAATGGTCCAGCATGAGACTCGGGAGGAGCAGTGATGGGGAATGGAGCGAGCACACACCTGCACGGGTGTTTTGACACATGGTGTTCAGGATAAGCATTAAACCAGTGGGCAGCCCAGTGGCTACTTGTCTCCAACTTAAAGTGGAAAATCTGTGCTGCTCTGTCCAGCGACAAGGCTCTGGCTTTTCTGGATGCGGCACGTCCAATTCCTCTGCCCACCCCTCAAACTGCAAGCTCCTGTAACAGCAGAGTGCTTGTAGAGCCACCAATATGCCACACTTCTTTCAAAAAGTACTGCAGGACTAAGGAAAGTTTACAAATGAGGGCGCTGGACCGAGACAGTCTTAGAAGAGCGCTCGTTAACAATGAGAACATTGAGACTTGCCGGTACCACAAAGGCTGTTTGTACATAGGCCACTCAGCACCCCAGCCCTCTGCCAGCCAGTTACATTTTCAAATCCAACCGTTTTGTTCAGAACCTTTCTACATATAGGAATGCCTCTCTTATAAAAGGCTCATTTGAATATTTTCATTTACTTAACACAAACATTGAAACCTGAATCCTATTATATACAGCACAGAACACAAAATTAACAAGTTACATTACTTTAAACTTCATGCCTTTGAAAATATTCCAAAATAGCTTTTACATTCTCATCCAATCAAAACACATTTATTAAAACACCAATTACAGCAGCATTTAGAAGGATCCTATGTTGCACCACTGGACAGAAGTGAACCATTTGCCAAGCCTGCAAGTTGTTTCAGTTCCGAAGTAACTGACCTCAGTCACGTAAAAACACTGACAAGAATCAGTTGGCTTTCAGCCCAGAGAAGCTTTCAAACCAGTTCAGAAGCATTTAATAATTTTAAACATTTCAAATTCCTTTTCCACTGGATAGTCCCGCACCCGGAAAATAATATCAAGCCTAAGGGCAGACGAGTTGTTTAAGTAACTTCAGAAAGGTCAGCAGACTCCATTGATAACTGCTATCAGTGCCTATTACCTGAGCTAGGTAGACATAGATGTCCTACACACATACATATACACATCACATTGCTTTATTGGAATTTGGATTAGACTTCTCCAATAGCCAGGCAGATGTAGTACCCCACCCTCAGCAAGGGCACACAATGAGCAATCGGCATGGAAACAGACAACAGTAACAGATTATTCTAACAGCTAGTAACCACGGTGCTATTTTACATCCAAAAACTCGTAGGATGTTGAGTCTCCCTTTCTTGTTATACTTGCGTTCTTTTTACTCTTTGCTCAGACACTAGGTATCATCTGTTATTTCCCTTACAAGTACAAAGGAATTTTTGATTGCCTGAGTCATTATACTGCTACCGAAACAACTGCCCCGTAAGTGAGAACCAAGACATCTGTTTTTCAGTGGCATTTAGGAGCAAGCACCATAAATCGAACAGGAAACACTGTCAAACAGTCACAATATGAAAATAACCTGAGGTGTGCAATAATAGCAAAACTTTTTCCAGTATTAATTTCCAAACATTTGAAAGAAACAATCATTCACAACTTTAACAGGGGGAAAAAGTAAAATAAAATCACAAAATTTTAAACTAAAGAAATCTTAGCAATCTCCAAATGAGTAAGCTAATGACAGAGGTAAAGAAATGTTGACTTATCTAATGTATAATAAACCAAAGTGTGCGTAATTAAATCTCTATCAGTCAGAAGCTATCACATTTACATAAGAGCGAAACAAGTTTAGTAAGTTTGCACATAGTTATAATAGAATCTATTGTTAAGTTTAGAATAACTTATAGACTCAATAATGTTGAAACTTAAACACATTGGTTGCTATTTTTAAGCCACACAAATAGTGAAGGGAAAATTGCAATCAAGAAGAAAAAGAACATTGTAATTTATTTAAACACCTCAAAATGTCATTATAAAATGGCCAAATTTAAAAAAAAAAAAAGGAACTACTTCAAATTAATTTGCCTTTCACAATGCATATTCTTATTTCACTTGGAAAATTTAATTGTGTTTTGTGTATGACCTTTAGAGCACCATTGTCACAGCTTGATGATAACATCCAAATAATTTCAATGAAACATCTACCACAGATGGGAAGTAATAAAATCATAATAGAAATACTCAAACTTTATAATAGCATCTAGGAGAACTTTCTTTCCTAAAACTTAGTCTTTGCCTCTTCGGAAATGCATACTGTGTTCCCACTGAATTTCTTGGGAAGACAGAATGAGAACTATTGAAGTACTGCCCCCATTACTCTCTCTGAAGAGCCAACCTTCCTTCACCATTCTTTATGTCTGATCCTTCAGTTCCACAGTCCTCACCAAAGCCTTTCCTAAGAATCTCAATTAAATCTTACACATATGCCCTGCATATCCTACTGAGTTCAAGACTCTGAGTCACGTGGAGCTTTCCCTTCTTTATGGTATTTTATTGGCATTTATTTTCTGCATATTATTTCCTGTGAATGACACCACTTTGTCATCTATGATTCACATAAAAGTCTTAGCTTGCAAGCCAGATCGAGTTTCATGAGGGTAGGACCCAATTTTCTGCTTCTTTTATATCTCCCACAATAGCTAGCACAGGTACATATATAGCAGGTGTTTATACCTCCTAATTGACAAAAGCAGTAAAGACAGTCACACAAATATATAAGAGCATAAACTCCCAGCAAATGCCAGGACTGGTCTTCACATCCAGATAGTTAAATCACAATAAATTGAATGGCTATGCATTGGTACAAATACCACTTGCTTTCATATGGCCAACATTTAAACGTTATTTTACATTTTAAGTATTTGAGAAACTAAGGGGTAATTTTTACATTCTAGTATTAGTAGATACAAAATCATTACAAATAGGTAGTACTATTCCCATATTTCAGATAGGTGAACTAAGGCGCAGAGAAGTAACACAACTGCCCAAAGTATAAGTAAGAAATAAATCCAGAATAATTAAATCTCTATCAATCAGAAGTCATCATACTAACAGGAGAGTAAAATAATTTTAATAAGTTTCTGCACAGAATTATAATAGAATCTGTTGTTGACTTTAGAATAAAGTTTACATTAACGAATGGACTCAATAATGTTGCAACTTAAACATTGGTTTCTATTTCATTCTTTACAACTGTAATTGCTTAAATTTCCATTTCCGTAGTTGCCTTTCCATTCTGACCTGCCTCCATGATATTATGCTCAACTCATCTTGACTGTGGTTTTGGGTATTCCCCCCAAATCTTCATTACCCTAGAAACTCTCTGAAACACCTGTGCAAGTGGTGAGCGTCGTGCTTTAAGTACTGGTTTTAAAAAGGGCAGCTTCACCTGTGTGTGTCGGGTGCTTGCTGACAGTTCGGGTAAGCTAAGCCCCTCAGAGCACGTGACGGAGGTGAGGCGGAGACTCAGGTGGTGGCAGGGACCTAGGCAGGGGCACCGTCAGACAACCACCCATCTCAGAGTGGCACTAGCAGTGTCACGTCTTTCATCATTCTCCTGTTCTTGTCCTGACATTGGAGCTGGGCCAGCAGAACCAGCCCCACAGGGAATGGGTAGAGCTACGCTCCCTAAGTAATTCCTCTGGCCATGAAAATGACTTTAAAAGCTGAGGTTGAAGCTCCTTTATAAAACTCTGCTGCATAATAGATTCCCCATCTTACATGTTAATGTGAAAACAACCATAATCAGAACACTGTTTGCTTACGTGTATGTTTTTAATAATGGAACAAAAACCCATGAACCGCCCACTCCACAATAAAACTGGACCTTAATTATAACAAAAATTCCTAAGTACTCCCATCCAATCCCTAGGTCTGCCCCCACCTGAGGTGATAACTATCAGGAACCCTATACTTTTTGTAGTTTATGTTCATTTATTTTCATGTAATGCAAATATTAGATATATATTATGTATTTATATATGTACACATATGTCTACATTCGTTCAGTTGTTTCTAAGTTTACAACATGGGTAAATGCCGCATGTAGTCTTCAGGGACTTACTGTTTTCACTTGCTATTAAAATTCAACCACATCAGGGGCTGGGGGCAGAACTTCGGGAATAGTAGAGTGAGGACCTATGTAAATGCTCTCATCCATAAAAACAACAAAAATGCTGGCACAATTGTGAAAATCAACTTTTTCCAAATTCTAGAAATTAACCAAAGGCTTACCATAATCTCAGGAGCATTCTCCTCGGGAAACTGCTGAGCCTTGACTAGGACAGCTGGGTTTATGGCATTTTAATGTGGTCTACTGTGCACCCCTCTTCCATGCTCTGCAGCAGCCTCCCAACCACAGTGACTGAGAACCTGTGGCCCTGCGGCCACCAGCTTTGGACCTCCTCAAAAAGCACCATCTCCAGAGCACTCTCATTATCTGACCTGTCTCAGGTCCCTGGAAAAGCCCCATTCACACATTCAAGCTTTATCATCATTGGATGTCATGCAGAGCTCACTACCAGCAGGAAAAGCCCCATCACCAGAGTGCCTGTCAAAAACAATTAGCTGCAGTTGATTAATATTGCAGCTCTAAGTCTGCCCATAACAACTGGGCAAACAACAGTCCAGCCGAAATGGAAAAGGAAGATCTACCGAATGAGAGTTGCATGGGCTTTAAAAAGATCTGAGAAATTCTTGGGGAGCCAGAACTCTGCACATATATGTAAGGCTATGTGCATGCCCGGAGAACACCTGACAGAGCCCCACTCTTGAATTTCTTGATGACCCTGAGGCCCTACACAACTAAAGGTGAGGGCAGACTCATAAAGTACTGTAGTGTTGAAAGTGTGCCCTACTGTGCACAAAGAACCACTCACAAAAGCCTAGAAAACTTGTTGGTAAAAAGAATTTAAGGAAATCTTTCTCCAATCGTTAGCTTACCACTAATCAAACCAAGCAGAAACTTCAGACACCACAAACAACAACAAAAAGACTATAGAGGATTAGTCCAGAAAAGTCACTACATAAACAAACAGCAGCCACACAATGAGAAGATATCCTGGGGAGAGGAGGAATTCTGAGTTCCAAAGTTTACACATTAAATCATTTAAAATTTCCAGTTTTTGACCAAAAAGTTTCAAGAGACAGAAAGAAGTAGGAAAGAATGACCCATACATAGGAAAAAGAGCTGTCAACAGAAACTGCGCCAGAGAAAGCCCAGAGTTTGGACTTACTAGACAAAGACTTTAAATAATGTATCATAAATGTGTTCAAAGAATGAAAGGAAACCACATCTAAAGAATTCAAGTACAGGAACAATGTCTCATAAGATAATGAATTTCAATAAAGAGACAGACATCATAAAAAGGAGGATAACCAAACACAAATTCTGGAGTTGAAAAATATAATGACTGAAAGGAAATATTCACTACAGGGGCTCAATAGCAGATCTGAAATGGTAGAATAGCCAGTAAGTTTGAAGACTCCTCAACTGAGATTACTCAGTTTGAAAAACAGAAGGAAGAAAGAGTTAAAAAAAAAAAAAATGAACAGAATCTCTAAGACTTCTGGGATATTACCACGTATACAAAACTAGACAGAATGGAGTCCTAGAAGGCGAGGAGATAAAAATAGGCAGAGAGAACATTTGCAGAAATAATGGAACTGCTGGTTCCCACTCCAACATATAGAGAACTTGGAGGTCATCACTTTAAATAAGATACTCTCAGAAAGACAAATATTTATGATTCCACAGGTGTGAAATATCTATAATAGGCAAATTCATAGAGACATAGAAAGTAGATTAGAGGTTACCAGGGGTTGGGGAAGTAGGAAATGGGATAGTTATTACTTAATGGCCACAGTTCCTATTTGGAGTAATGAAAAAGATTTACAAATACTGTAGATAGTGGTGATGTTGTCACAACATCGTGAATATAATTAATGCCACTGAATTGTATACTTAAACACGGTTAAGATGGTAAATTTTACGATATTTTCCTAACCACAATAAAAGAATTAAAAAAAAAAAAAAAAACGAATAGAGTTGTGTCAAAAGGTCAGACGATCCAATTTAAAGGGGCCCCAACTGGACAAAGATGTGACAATTTGAGTATCAATAAAAATTAATGACAGACATGGATTAAACACTTCAAATATATAAAAATTGCTAAATCAGTAATGGTATTAAATTCTTACAAACCATTGCTCACCGTCGTACTGGTTAGGGTACTATGGTAGATTCAAGATGGCCGAAAATTCTTGCCTACTCCTCCCCTTATCCACACTGGTGGTAGTGACTTATGTGACCGATAGAACGTAATACAAGGGATATTCTGAGACTTCAAGGCTAGGACATAAGGAGCTTTGCAACTCACACCTGGGGCTTTTAGAACATTCTCTCTGGAACTCTGGGCTGCCAAAGAAAAAGTCTAACTACCCTGGGCCCCCTATGCGTGAAGGGCCATGGACAGGCTCTCTCATCAACAGTCCCAGGTGATCCCACCCTTCTAACTATCCCCTCCAAGATGCAAGACGTGTGAGTGAAGCCATCGTGGAACCCCCAGACCAGACCAGCCACCAGCTAAACACCTCCTTCCACATAGCACAGGATCGGATCACCAGCCAAGCTCTCCAAAATTCCTGACCTATCAAATCATGATGTATAATGAAATGGTGGTTGTTTTATGCCCCTTGAGTTTCAGGGTAATTTGTTATGCAGCAGTAGATAAGCAAGCAGGCATCAGCTCATTACTCTAAAAATTGATAAAGGAAACAAATCAAGCATTTATCCTGCCCTTCTAGTATAAACTATTTTAGGGTAACTGTATAGATGATGAGAGTTAAGTTCTATAAAAAGTTGTAGCTAATAAAAGCATAAAGAATGATATAATTAGAAATGCACTGGTTTTCAATCCCTGAGGAAATCACAGCTCTAGGCAACAATCTACAGCAGGCAGTAAACGTTCAGGTAGAAGGATTATAAGGCAGCGATCCAGCCCCCATGACCGAACACTGTCTCTCTCCACAAATCAACGGCAGGAAATAAAGTGAGGGGAGGCCATTACACAATAAAAGAGGCTTAAAGGACATAACAATCAAGTACAATGTAAAGACTTTGTTTATATCCTGATTCAAGTAAACCAACTGTAAAAAGCCATCTTTGGAGACCTGCTGAGAAGTCTGAATATGGATGGAAAATCAGATGATATTAAGGAATTACTATTCATTTTTTAAGGTGTGATAACAGAAGAGTAGTTTTGTTTTTAAAAATCAGTACTTAAAAAGAGTCATTTAGAGATACAAACTGGAGTAATTACAGGTAACGGGCATCACGATGTCTGGTCCCACTTTAAAATTCTCCAGGAAAATCAAACACATTCTCCCCTTTAAATACCTGGAACTATAACAAGATCGCCAAAATGTTGATAACCGCCAAAGCTGGCTGATGGGGACATGGGTTGGTTACACTGTCCTCTTTACCTTTGTGAAGTTTGCAAATGTCTATGGTGAAGAATGTTTTAAGTCTTCAGTTATTGATTGGAACTGAATTTATGGGTTAATGTGGGGACAAGTGCCATCTTTATAAAATTGATCCTTTTCATTGTGAATGTGGTACATCAATGCATTTATTTATGTCTCCTTTTATGTCTCTGTAAAGGCTATGAATGCTTTTTTTCAATTTAACCTTAGGTAGTATATATAGTTTGCTATTGTGAACATATGATATTCTTTTAAAAATATTTTTATATTGTTTGTTAATAAGATACATGTTAAATACTTTTAAATAGTTTTCTAAACACATTTTGGGTACAGTTATTCCCTTGTGAGAAGAAATATTTCATTCTATAATAGAAAAACTAAAAGGAAAAAACAATTTCACTTCTGAATGCACTTTAATGCAAAATTTCCAGAGACAACTCTATTCCACAAAATGAGGCATCCTTTTACTTCTAGCCTTGCTCTAAGCAACTGATTACACTCTGAGTACATTTCTATGTCCTGCACCAGGCAACAAAGGTCATGTCGGCTTGATAGGACCGAAGAAAAGAATAAGGAATTTTTAAGAGTTGACTTCCGTGGGGTCTGTCCATTATTTCCCTGGCCAGCCTGAGGCAGAAATTACAAGTAAAAAAACAAATTACAGAAGACATGGCAGCACTTTATGCAACCTTCTTTGTAGTTCTTCCTTGTCCCTTCTCAGTTCGATATTAAGTTTGATTCTGTGCTCAAAGTCTTTTTACTCCATGCTAAAGCTCACCTGGCACAAAAGGTTTAAGAATTACCCGAGGAACTCTGGTAACTAACTTAAGTTTCTAGAACTCCAAACTTGGAAAATAGACATCATTTTCACTGGCTCTATGGAAGTGTGACATTTTCTGTTGGGTTTTTTTAAATTAATTTGTTAGGGTCCATTATTTAATTTTCACTTGTTAGAAGATGTATTAGTTTCGTAAGGCTCCATAACATAATACCATAAACTGGGTGTCTCAGTTCTGGAGATCAGAAGTCCAAGATCAAGATGGCAGCAGGGTTGGTTCCTCCGTGGGGGCTCAGGAGGAGAATCTATCCCATGGCTCTCGAGGCTTCAGGTGGTTGTGACAATCCCTAGAGTTCCTGGCTTGTGGGAACATAACTTCTACATCTGCTTCTGTCCTCACCAGGAGTTCTCCCTGGGGTCCCTGGGGTCCAAATTCCCCTCATACGAGCACAAGGTACCAGTCATTGGATTAGGGCCCACCTAATCCTGCATGACCTCCTCTCAGCTTGATCACAGCTGCAAAGACGCTATTTCCACATAAGGTCACAGTCACAGGTTCCAGGAGAACATGAATTGAAGGGGAACACTACTCAACCCAGTATTGAGAGACACCAAATAAAGTTTCGAAAATAGTAAGAGAACGCAGTTCTTATATTCTGGTTCATACCCTTGTAATTAGATCAGTAAAGTCTTAGTCCGTGGTGAACATTGTGACATGTTTGACCCTCTGAATAAATAAACATGGTTCTCCACAACCCTGCTACTCAAAGTGCGGCCTGAGGGGCAGCCCCTCAGAAAGCTCACGCTGGGGCCCGGAAGCCCCGGTCCACGGGAGAACGTCTTCTCAGTTACCATAAACGGCAAGAAGAAACCCAACCGTTCTTCAACCCTCTCCTTGGGAATCTCCTCAGCCAGGTGCCCAAGTTCATTACTTCCACATCTGCTTTCTGTAAAACCGCAGGACATAATTCGCCTAGGCTTTCCCCCAGTTTCCAATAACAAGCCCCTCCTTGCCTTCAGAGCACAGCCTTCAACATCCATATTTCTACCAACAGTCTGTTACAGCCACCTAGGTGTTTTCCAATCATGTACCTCAAAATTCAATCTGCCACCCACTGACCCGCTCCAAAGTCACCTGTACATGTTTAGGTATTTAGTACGGCAGCACCCCACTTCCAGGTACCACAATCTGTATTACTTTTCTATTGTTGCTCTAACAAATTACCACAGACTTGTGGCTTAAAACAACAGAAATGTATTCTCTTATAGAATAAATGGAGGCCAGAGGTCTGAAATATGAGTCTAAAGGGGCTAAAGTCAGGGTGTTGGCAGAGCCGCACCCCCCTGGAGGCTCCAGAGGGGAGCATGTATTTCCTGTTCCAGCGTCTGGTGCTGCCTTCCTTCCTTCCCTGGCTCATGGCGCCCTCGCTCACCCCCACAGCTGGGGTGTAGCATTTTCTCTCGGACGCTGCTTGCTTCTGCTCAGGCGCATGGCCTTCTCGTCTGCCTCGGTGTGGGGGTTCGAAGGCAGTCTATGCTTTGTAAAGGCATAAGGACAGCTAGTAAAGCCTAGGTAGGTGACCTCAATGTAAGGCCACACATGTGCACGTGCCCCTGCACAAAGGTGACCAGTTTTCGGGGGAGCATGAGAGTGTGGCTAACATCATGCCCTAGCACCACGCACCTTGGCTGTGGCTGGTTCAGCCTAGAAAAGAAGCCATGTGCCTAGAGGGGACACCTCCATGTCATCTGTCAGCCCACAGGGAACATATGCTCAACTGGGGAACCTTTTTTAAATGCAAAAGGCACTTATGTCCAAGCAGCAGTCCAGCTAGGTGAAGCTGAACGTGCTGTAGCTGCAGCTGGAACGCCTCAGTCCCTGATTCTGACTACTCTGGGTTTTCCTCCCTCATTCCTCTGTGTTCAGTAAAGCTGTCTTTCAACATGACAGCCTGACGTCAGTTAGGATACGCGGTACCTGCTCTTGGGCCTAAGCGCTGCAAGGGCGCAGGCCCGATTCACCCCATACACGAACACGGCAGTAGCAGCTGTCATTAGCAGAAAGCCCCCAGGAAGCGCACTCCCTGCCCACAGAAACTGAACTGGGAGGTGTGAGTCGGCTGCCGCAGCAACGCAGCCTGTCCTCGCCAGTGGACACTCGGTGGACTGGACGGAGTTCCGGAAGGAAGGTGCTTATAGACATTCAAGAATCCACTTCTGAGGAAGAGAAATACACCTCAGACAACACGGAAAAGAATTTGAACATCATGAAGAACCTAGGAAAAACTAGATGCTCCTTCTACGCGTACATGGCTCTTTTAACTGAAAACTACATAAAGAAATATGGCTATGGTTTGAAATCATTGCAGAAATCTCTATCATAAAGCTGTATAAAGCTAAAATCATGTTCTAGCTGACAAAACCTTAACATTAACTCTATCCTTTTAAAAGGAATTTTTTTTACCTGAAGTGCTAAGAAATTCCTGATAGCCAAAACTATAATCTGCATGGTATTAAAAGTATCACACACAAAAAACACATTTCTAACAGATATGATGCAAAACCAAATGTTTCACATCTTCAAATATCATTAACCTTACATTACACAATATTATTATAATCTGACTGGATCTCATGCATAACAGAGGTCTTGTTTCTACTACTTGTTTCCACTACTGTTAAAGTTATCAATAACATTTTTAAACAGTTCTATTTTTTCATGTTGTTACCTAATCAATCTGTCTAGAGAAACATTTTCCCGTTGTTTATTTGATTAATATTACTGGCTAATGAAGATCAATAACGTTTTTACTACAGATTCCTTCATGTAGGGAAAAAGATATCCATGCAGAGAGGGAAGGGAACACGTGTCTTTTTATACAAACCCTATTAGAGAATCTTACCAACGTAACACTACTAACAACTTCATTAGTTCTGAGGTGCTAAAATCACGGGCATGGAAACTACACAAGCAAATACAAATCTGCTCCAAAGAAATGTGGTTAAAATTCAGAGTTACAAAGTATTGCAACACCTTATAATGCTTAGGGGATGGTCTTTATGCCGCCACAAACACACGTGGCAAGGATTAGGAAGAGAAGGTAAGGCAGGAACAGAGAAATACAGGGCCGGCTTTGAGGCGGTCAGGGAAGGGAAAGGCAGGGGCAAGTCGCCGCTCGTGGAAGGATATTCCAGGCAGGGCCTGAGGCTGAACCGCAAACATATTCTTCAGGAGTATTTGGTTTTCAGGAGTTTTAGGGGAGGCGGGACTACTTTAAACAAGAGTGCAAAAGTCCATTTACTATTCTCCACTAACAAGAAAAATATGCATTTTATGTCCATTGTTTTAAAAAGAGCGTCTTCATCAAATATTTAAAAACAGTATTTTTCTTATCCTATATATATGGCATGGAAAATTTAAATTAATCACATTTTTAATAGAGATTTTTCCCCCCATCAGGACTGATAATCATTCACAGAATTAGTCCCAATTAAAATAAATTTTGACACAATCCATATATTACATTATATTCCAATAATCCTACAAAGTATTATCTTCATTCTTAAAGGAGAAAAACTGAGGCTTAGAAAAATCCGTAAACTGCCTAAGATAACATGAGTGGAAAATGGTAGAGTGTAGACCTGACCCTGGCTGTCCTGACCCAAACACAGGGACTTTTCTTTTGACACACTTGATACTGAAATGGTACAGAAAATAGTTTAGTTTGTCTTTAATGTTTCAAGTGTCCCTAGAAAGATCACATCCATATTCATACTTGGGAATGTCATACCCTGTTAAGCCTTCTACATCTTGAAGAAGGCAATGGGAATATGCCAAACACTGGTAAGATTTTCTCATCTATTTATTCAACAAATATTTTCTGATTCTACTATCTGCTATACACTGCAAGTAATGTAGTGAATAAATTAAATATGTGTGTATGCTTATGTGCATATCTATATACGTGTGTATAGATCCATATCAATGAGTAATTTGTTTATACGGTATATTATTATACATGTGGTTATATGCATGTGTATGTGTAGGTATGTGTGTAGCAGATAAACATATCCGCTACATCCGAATGCTGGAGTGCAAGATTTGGGAAGGAAAGCTACAGTTTATAACCCAAAAGGCTGTGGAGTCCAGGGTCACGGGAGTCCTTAGGATGTCTATGCATATTATGCAAAACAAGAGTGAAAGTTTCTGTCATCAAATAAACTAAGGAAACACTGGATTAGACAATGCAAAATTGATGGATTGATTTGCTCTAGATTTTCTCAATCTGTGTTAATGTGCATTGTGACTCTTCTAAGAGGTTATAGTATGCAGTCTTTACCAAATTTATTAAACCATAGAATCCTCTTAGGCAAAGCATCTCTTACAGGAATCAGTATTCTTCAGACTGTCCTTCAGGATCTATTACTCTTGAAAATAAAAGTATATTCCAGTTAACTACTTTGGAACCTGCTACTGACTACAAAACACTGAAAAGTAGATGTAAAAAGAAAGATTAAAAAACAAAGTTTAAGAAGTATATAATAAATTAAAGTTTGGCATTTTTAAATAAAATGAAAATATTAACAATAAAATATCAAAGTTTTCTTCTATGAATAGCTATAAAAGCTTCATTTCACATATCCACAGTGATAACTGTACATAAATTCTATCTAATTCTTTAAGACCTAAGCTAAGTCTGTATAAAATACAAAAATTCAATTTATTTATACACTTCAAGTAATAACTCAGTAGGTTCCATAAAGTACAGTATGGATAATAAATGATCATAGTTACCTTTTGAAATATAAACTCTTTTAATATCTTACATTTTGAAATATGAGGCTCTATCCTGGCTCATCAGATTGACTTACTCAAGTTCTGTAGCTGAAGAGTTTAAAAAAATGTTTCTCTAAAACAAAAGAAAGGGCAGTGTGTACTGCTGTCCTTTGGATGAGACCATTTGTCCACGAAGGACTAGCCTAGTTACTTAAATTATTCAAATGATACTGGCATTTAATAGGCTCCATGCATCAAAGATGTTTGACAATCATTAACCTTTTAGGACTACAGTAATTTGTGCAATTAACTTGGGGGAAATTATTTTTCTCGGTCACATAATTAATTGTCCATGCCTTTTTTAAAGAATTCTTGTACCTGAACTAAATGTTACATGATAAAACCAAGACTGTACAGTTTAAGATCGGGTCTTCAACATAGAGGGTACAATTAGCTAGACACTTTTCAAGTGTTTCAAATATGCATGCAATCTGATTAAATGGAGGCCGAAAGGAGATGGCCAAATATCCTCCACAAACACTACCACAGACATTGCTTTGATTCTCTTAATTAAGATTTAATTGGGAAAAAAAGTCATCCAGTATCTAAGTTCATGATTTTAAATGGGAGTTTTTAACTGAAGTATAAGACTATAATTTAATCACTAATATTTTATTAATAAAGCAAGAGAGTGGATGGTTTACTTTTAATTAATATCATTGACTGGTATCTGCGGGTGTTCACAAGTTGGAGATGTAGTGAGAAAATCGGAAGGAATTCCTTCCCTTTACCCAAAATAAGCTTCATAAATGAAACAGACTCATGAGTTAGCAAAAACATAGACAGAAGCCTACTGAATTAAAACAAATCCACATTTCTTGAGTGTCTACCACTCACTGAATCAGATGTTGTCGTGGAAATACAAATATGGTGTATATATATGTGTGTATATATATATATATATATATATATATATATATATATGCTCATATATATATTGGGTTGTACATATAGTATATATATTTGATTTTCAACTTTTCTATGAGTATGAATTGCTTTTATAATCAGAAAAAATGTTCTAAAATAGACTGATGTTTATTGTGTGGCTTGGCTAATAATGATTATAGAGGCACATATAATATATATTACAGATATAGATAACAGGTAGGTAATAAAAATACTAAATAAGCAGGCTTACAACTATTCCAATTTAGTTCACTTTTATATTTCATGCTGCGACAAACTATAGATTCATAATGTTTTCTTCTATATTTTTGCCCATATTCCCAGCAGTTCCCCCCCCCACAAAATATGATTTGTCAATATAGTCAGACAAAGGTAACACCACTATCAAAATGTGCTCATTTAAAGTAAAATAAACTAAGTGTGTTATTCAAAAATTAGCATTATGTGATGATTTTAAAAATCAGGATAATTAAGATTGTAAGTTTTTCAAAAGATTATGGCAGTTAAAACACTTAGGGCAGTGCCTGGCAGTCCAGTAAACTTGGCAATTATTTTGGTAAGTATATTAGGTTGAACCACAAAATTGATAATCCTTTATCATTTTTTACCTTCAAAACAGGCAATTTTATATGATTCAATCCACATGAGAGCAGCTACCAACACCGCTCAGAAGTCAAAGATGCAGTTCAAATCCTGGTGTTACCACCAACCAGTCATGTGATTCAAGATGTTATTTAATTATCTGACCCTTGGTTTTGTCATCTTTTAAATGGGCACAATACTAAAACCTGCCTCATAGTTTTGTCTTGTGAAGACTGTATGAATAATGCAGGAAGGTGCTTAGCTTTTTGTCTGGGACAGAGGAGATCCTCAAGAACATTATTATTATTAATTACTTGTTTTAGAGACAACTAAACCTGTTTTAACTGCTTGTTGTACAAATATATGGTTTTATACCTCTAAAATGCTTATAGGTATCTTTCAAAAATGCCAGCTGAAATTTTCTACATACTCTCTATGTAAGATAACGGCAGTGCTGAGCTTAATTCAGTCCAGGTTCTCAACCAGGATGAGCTCTTAACGCAGCCCAGTTACAGTGCGTGTGTTCCACTCTCTCCCAGATTCTCTAAAACGATGATCTTGTCCTTCCTCTTCAGAACCCAGGTCTGCCATCTCTCGCCCAACACAGAGGAGAATGTCTTTTCTCATTTCCCAGAGAAGACAAACGTCATCAGAAGGTTACCTCTCAGATCCCTGCCACCAAACTACAAGAGCCCTCCATGTCCAAACGTCTTTCCTTCCTTCAAAGCTCATCCTGCCCCGGGGCTCTGGAGGGCCACACCTTCCACCTCCCGTGGGAAATACCATCCTCCTCTAATCTCCTTTCTCAAACATCTTCAACAGTTAACCATGCTCTGCTATCACTTTTCTTGAAGCCACATCTCCCTCCAGTCACTCCTCTCCTCCTGCCCCACTTTTGCTTCCAATAGGTGAGCTTTTGAGAGTCATTTACTCTCATGGTCACTACTTTACCTGCCCTTTTCTCCATAGCCCATGGCCACCACTGAAAATGCTTTCTCCAAGGTCACCAATGGCTTCCATTTGCTGAGCCTCAAGTCCGAGCGTCAGTGCCTGGTCTACGTGACTCACCAGTACATCGGGCAACACAAACCCTGCCCTCCTCCCTCTCCCTGGGCTTGACTCACACCACCCCCTCCAGGTGGTCACTCTCCTGCCACGGGCTCATGGTCACGCCTGCCTAGTGTCCTTTGAAAACACTCTCCTCTGTCCCTTTCAACACTAACGCTCCTCAGGGTTCCTTCTTGACTCTCTTCCCTTCTTACTGTTCACTCCCTCTGAGCAATCTTAATCACACTCCTGACTTCAATTACCATCTATAAGGAAATAACTCCTGTAGCTGACACAGCAAGTGGCCTAACTAATATCCATCCTCTCCTTCATTAACAGGACTCTGATTTTGTTTTCAAGAGCAATGTGCTCTGGTTTAAAAACAAAGAACAAAAGCTTGATTTCTCAGGTTTCCTTGTAATTAAAGATGGCTCTGCGACACCGTTCTGGCAAGTGACATATAAATGAAAGTCTAATGAGTGAGGGTTCTGTGAATGCCACTAATTTTTCTGCTTAAGAGGGACAAACCCAACTGGAATACCATTCCTCCTTGGCCTTCCTCCTTTTGCCCGCCTGGATCACAGATGAAATTTCTAGAGGTATAGCAGCCACCTACTTATGAAGTCAAAAGCCATACTAAAAAGAGGGTAAATCAGGAAGAGAGCCTGGCTCCTTGACAGCACATAAGAAAACATCATGCATGTTCTGAACTTTAAAAAGTGAAAATTAAAATGATAAAATTTAAACCTAGCTCTCTTTGAATTACTTGTTTAAAGCGTTGTCTGGGTTTATGTTACTTGCAGCTGAACACAATCCCAACTGATACAACACCAAAGTTGGCCAAATTAAATTGCCAAATACTAAACACATATTCTAGGCCTGAACATCCAAATGCTATTCCACGGACACTTCCATGTCAAGGTATCTAAAACTGTATTTTCTGTAACTCTTAAAACGTTATTTGTAGAATAAAAAGATTTAAAGTCTTTGATCACTATGAACCACTTAACAGCTTTAAAACAATTCTATCATGAGGCTCTAGTAAAAATTCTTAAGTATAAAGTAATTTTCTCCCATTGCACAGGTCAGTTTTGCTACCAATTATATGTCCTTTCCATTAAGGACATATTAACATCTTTAATACTGCAATTGATACTTCTTTGACCTATTAACAAACTCTGTATATTTTACACATCATTATAAGCCAAACCATAAGATAAAGATCAGTTTCTTTTAAGAAGATTTCTTCTGATTATAAATGCCATTTACACTCATAAAAAAGCTGAAGATCAAATAGAAGTATAAAAAAAAGGCCTGTGCTCATGATTAGAAAGTGCTTTTCCATTCCAAAAGTATACAAATATTCAGCTTTATTTCCTTCTAAATACATTAATGGTTCCATTTTTACATTTAAATCTTTGATCCATCTGGAATTTTCTTGACAAAAGAAATATAGTAAGAATCCAACTTTTTTTCCTCCATATACTGGCTGGTTGTCCCAACACCACTTGCTGAACAATCCATCTGATCAATTACCTATTTCTGTATAACAAATTACCCCACACTGAGTGGCTTAAAACAACAGTATACATAAGCTCAGTTTCTGTAGGGCAGGCACTCAAGAGCAGCTTCGCTCTGTGGTTCTGTCTTCGTGATCCTCATGAGGTTGCAGACAAAATGTCACCCAGTCATCTGAAGGCTTGACCACAGCTGGAAGATCCTTCCAAGAAGGCCAATTCACATGATGTGTCTATGTGTTCTTTAACAAAACTCACTTTCTGCTTTTAACATTGCTATCCTTATTTTCCCTCTCTATTTAAGTCAATTCAGGTCATTTGTAATTTCCTAGAGAAGCATCCATTTAATTTGGGTTTCAAATGTATGAATATATAGTCATACAACATAAATATATCCCTTTTTTTTTTTTAAACATCACGAACAGGTTTTGTCACGATGAAAAGTCTGAATTTTAAAGCTCCTCGGACTGGGGTTCATACCCGCAGCTCATTCAGCTTGAGCCCGTCTCATCCCCAGGAGCTTTTCCAGAACTGCGACCTTCACCACGAAGCTCCAGGAGCTTTCCCAGTTCAAATTCGGGCTTCTTCAGCCTCTGACTTTTCTAACAAAGACGTCACGGAGCAGCCTGGCCAGCCTGTTCTGCGTCGCTGCCAGTCCTCTCTGGGATCAGTGTACTGACCACTTCTTTCACGTCATTTGCCTGCACCTCTCGGTCATGGTCTCCGTCATCTTCTTCCGGATGTGGCAGACCTGCTGAGCTGAGCATGAGGTCTTTCAGATCTAACTGTGGCGCTTTCAGTAAAACCAACACAGAACAGACGAAGCACACAGCCGTCGGTCGTCTTGACCTCAACATGAGCTTCACTCACGGGCTGCCATTTTTTGTCCAGGGAGCACATTCTATCACGGGTCAGCCCCATGCCAGGGAAACTAGGCAGTTTCTGCCCTGAACATCTTCAGTCATTAGCTTCAATTTTCTAAATGCTACTTCATCATCCTGCAGCTCTGCTCACGTCAAAAACACTTGAGACCATCAGCTGCGAGTCTGGTTCCTCGAGTTCTCGTGACTAGTGTTTTCCTAATATTTCTTATATTGAACATGGCTGCACTTACAGATCCTACCAATCTTTCTCAGAAAATGGGTCAACCACTTTTTTCTTGGCTCCCTAACATCCAAGAGTGGTCTCCTCAATGGATAAAACTTACACCTAAGTAGCTTAAGGGATGGGCCATGAATGCTCTTGTCTTACATCTGAAAAGTCATTAAATTGTATATTAATAACTTAGCTGAATATAGTTACTGGGTCACAGACTTACAGACCTCTGACATTTAACAGACAGATACCTGAGACAAACCTAATTTGTGTTCCTTTGTAGGTAGCCTGCTTTAATCTCCTGGGCTTATTTTAGCCTTAAAATTCAAATATTTTGCCAGAATACTTCCAAGCAGGAACCGTTTTTCATAACTTTTGGCTGATTCTCAGGGGGCCCTTTTAATATTTACTCACACTCCTCTGGCACAGAAAAGTTCAATCATGATTTCCCTGATTACTGCTCTGAAACACTTCTGGGGTTGTAGACGTGTTATCTGCCCCCACATTTACTTTTCATATTTGCATATTTGTGTCCTTTTTTCCTCGGCATTCTGGGGTGTTCTCAAGTTTGTCATCCATATTACTCTTCCACTTTTTTTGGAGGATCGAGTCTTCTTTTTATCACCTTAATATAAATTTTAAACCTTACTGCATTTTGGTTTCCTTGTACTCTTTTATTTCAAACAGCTTTCTTGACATTTCTTCTTTCACCTCATCCTGTTCTTCTACAGGACTCTCTGGTTTCCTTTGTACTTGAGGTGATGATAGTTTTTAAAAAGACACCAGATATTTATACTAAATTTGTTTCTTACATGGAATCATTTCAGAAAGATGCACTGCATCTTTTCACTTATATTCTAGAATAGTTTCAAAAGCCACAGGTTAGGCATCTTTTGTGTACTACCTCTGACAAGGAGAGTTCTATTTAGATCTAATGTTCTTGCACAGACAATGTTCTTAGTCTCCTCGGTGCCCACCAAATGCTGGCAGGTTCTCCCTCTCTGATTAAAACTTGGAAATTTGGAAATAAGAGATGTGTTCTACTCTCAGTTCAACTGGTGATGTGACAGTCCTTCCTTCTAATGTGATCGTGTGGTTAGAGTATAACTCATCCTGCTCTTATAGTCAGCTGTCATATGCACCATATGTAACCCATGAAACACACGGGCACCCACAGCGCCATTTAGAAAGCTTTGCTTTAAGTGACACGCGTTTAGGAGTGTGGCATACAAGCACTCAGCTCCCCCGCGCCCCTGCGGCTGGGCTGCATGTTGGGAGCTACGGTTTTCAGATGAAAGTGACTACAAAGGGACTAGAGGAGCTGGGGAAAGGGCAGATTAAGGACTCTCATTTGACTGGTTCAGGTCTGGCGAATGGCACACTGTTGCCACTCAGCATAACCCTGTGCTTCCTGAAGTTAGGCACGCTGTGCAAATCCATTTTTAAACTGTGTCCTACTTTGTGTGAGGCCATTTCTCCTGTTCTAGTTCAGAAGTAGAACGTGTGCTATTTAGTCCAAAACAAGTCTCAGTACATTCCACCAAGCCTGTTTCGGAAGCTTCTACCCAGAGCTTGGCATATGGCATTTGCTTTACGGTGCAACTGCCTGTGTTTGTCATCTCCATGGATGTTTTCACGGGAATTGGGAAGCGGTATGTCAGGCCCAAGTAGTCTGCCACATTCTCCCCGAAATGTCAGGCTTAAGAGTGTATTTCCTTGAAGTAATTACATCGTCTTCCACTATTTTACTGAGAACTGAGATTACAGGTTGCACTTGTGCATTTAATGCATAGTTTCTTAGGACAAGATTCCTTTTCCACATCATTCTGAAGTCAAGCTCCAGACTTATAAAGAACTGACAGCAATTGTTCTTTCACTCCCTCAGGGGTTAACATTTGTGGAGCTGTCTCTTTTGGTTGGCACACCCTGTACTGAAGAAAAAGAGCCATCTGCCTTGCTGTCTGAAAAACACCCCTTGTCTGACATTCCCCTCCCGGTAAGGAGACTGCTCTGAAAACCCACATATTCATGAAGCAGATCCACTGTCGAGACACTAACAATCACACCATAACAATCACACCATCAAAACCGTGCTCTCTCAAGTCATATACATATTTCAATTGAAGACCAGGTCGAAATTCGAATTTTACCTTAGGCTACGTTCCTACTATTTATTGTGCCTTTGAATATAGTGACTCAGATAAGAGCCGTGATACTTTTCAAACAAAGACTGGTTTTCAAGTCCTTTCCACTGGGTGGTAACATGCCGTCTCCCCTGGACGAAGGGGAGACCACTGACGCCTGGGCCTACACTGGGGTCTTCTGAGTTGGTTCCGGGAGCCATCGGGGCTCAGTGTTGCCCTAAAACATGTTTTTCTGAAAGGAAACCATTCCATGGCGTAAATATGAATAAGTACTTATTCTTAATAAGTGAAAAGAAACGTACAACAGATTTTATGGGTTTCGGTTTTCACTTATGATGAAAGAAAAGGAACAACTTCAAACCTTTAAATTAATTCGCATAGTTTACTGCAATTGGCAATGTTTTATTAACTTACAGTTCTTCAAAGTCAACTCTCTGGTAGCAACACAAATGAAAACACAAATGAAGAAATCTTCTGTGCTCTCCTCTTTACACAACATCGTTTGCTTCAATATGAGACGGAAAGGAAAGGGAGACTAAATGTTGGTTTGAGAAAGCCCTTCTACAACTGACTACTTTCTATTTACTACTTTCTATTTCACTCTGGATCAGAGGACCCTACATCTCAGAGGGTTGGCAAGCTTTTCCTGTAACACTCAGATAGTAAATCTTTTTGGTTTTGTAGGCCCTATAATCTCTGTCACATCTATTCAACTCTGCCACTGTAGAGTAAAAGCAGCCACAGACAATACATAAACAAATGAACATTACAATGTTTCAATAAAATTTTACTTACATTATTAAATGAGGCAGCAGGAAGAAGCACAGTTCAATGAGGTATAAAAATCTGAACACAATTTCACAAAATTACACGGACTTCCTGACATTTTTACATATATATAAAATAGAGAAAACAAGGGGCAATACAGTATTTATATTATTTAATAGCAATCAAATTTTATGTGTAATAGTTAACTTTTATTCAGCTCTTACTATGTGTCAAGCACTATTCTAAGTGCTTTACATTAATTGTCTCAGTCAGTTCTCATAACAACCCCCCACAGACATTTGAAACAAATTATGAAGATTCTGCTTAACAGAAAGATGCCAGGTCATCTCGGGCTGCTTCTCACTTCTAGAAATAAAAATGACAAATAAAAGGGAAAATGGGTATGGAAAGGTCCAAATGGCACAAGATTTGAGTTCAAATAACAGACTCTCAAAGTCCTAGGAGTTTCCAGGGGTCACCTCTGCTACTGTCCTCACTGGTACCCCTCACCTCTCCCGTCCCACGATCCAAACCCTTCCATGAAGATTTCAATTCTCAAATTATCAGTTTCACTTAACCTCCTCCACCCTATCCTCACTGCTCTTCCTCAATACCATGAAAACTAAACAGAAATATGGTACTAAAAAACCTGGATTTGCAATTCCTCTGACAAAACTTGGAACTGAATAAATGTTTCCCACCAAAGTGAGCTGGGCAATAGGTTGTTTGTAAATGTTCCCTTAAACAGCAGTGAATAAGAGGACGAAAGTCTTTGATGTCAAGAGCAGGGACACGGAAGAGTCTGTCTTTTAAGAAAGGAGAAGCTTGAGAATCCTTTCTTCTCTTTGTAACGCCTAGAAATGATCAGGCCTTACACAACTGACTCAACAATATTTAACCGAATATTTACATATTCTATCTGTTTCAGATTTTTTAACTCGCAGATGCTATTAAGTTTATTTTTAGTTGAGGACAATAACACACTTATAAAAATGTGACAGGACTCTTTCCTTTTGCAGATGATTTTCTCATAGAATCATCACTGCTACAGTGATGAGAGATCTGATGATGGGATGGTATCCCTGTTCAACAGTCATTCTGCAATGTTCATCCTCAAATGCAATTTTGCCAGCATCAGATCCAATAAATAGGAATTTAAGCATTTCTAGTTGTTCTAATTTTCTAAGAAAATTTTCCTATGTATTCATTTTGTGCTATAATAATAGCTTATATCAAAAATGAAGTAAATAAAATCTAATCATCATCATCCAAACAACATACTGAATTCCCTAGAGGTACATAACTCTGTTATCTCATATTATAGTTATGGAAATTGATATTAAACTTACTCAAAAAGACGGCAAGGAAGTGAGCAGTTAAACAGGTCCAAGGGGTGTTACATAATGTGGTGACAAGCTACAACCCATGGACCAAATCTGCCCACTCTTCTCTCTCTCCACCCCCACCCACCTACCTGTTTTTGCAAATAAAATATCACGGGAACATAGCCATTTGTTTACATATTGTCTATGGCTGCTTTTACAACAACAAATTTAACTAATCATGAAAGACTATATAGCCTGCAAAGCCCAATCTCTTCATTTTTGGCCCTTTACAGAAACAGCTTATAAACCTCTGATCTAGACCAGAGATCTAAGGAACACAGACTATGGAAATTAATTACAAACAGAGAGGGGGGAAAAGGGTGCACAGATGCATTTCTACAAAAAGAATTAACATCACTAGGCAATTGTTTTACAAATAACAAGTTTAGGATACACAAAAAGCCACAGTGGCACTGTGTGGTTTTCTAATATACAGTGAGAAAATTAATTAACATTGGACCTGGAATAACTCACTGTTAGTGACACTTGGTTTGAAATATAGACCAAGAAATATAAAACGGTGAGCAGCCAGAGAATGTAGACATGAAAAGTACTTCCGAACTTCCCTACTGCATCTAAGCAGAATATCTGCATAAAAATCTGGATCATATGAAATTACAACTATAAAAAGATACATTAAGAAACATTTGTGCATCCTCCCCTAAAAGACGATAAAATAAATGGAAAACTGGGATATAATATTCACAACTCATCTACGAAGGAGATAATCTTCCTTCTTCTTTAAAAATTGAGACAAATACAAAAATCCTGATAGACAAATAGGCAAAAGACATAAATCAACAGTTGACAGAAAAGAAAGCCTTTGAACATTTTAAAAGATGCTCAACTTTACGCATTAGAGAAACGTACATTAAAACCACACTGAGACACCACTTCTCACCTATCTGGCAAAAACCCACTCTCTTGGCAAGGTGGAGAAAAAAACAGAATTGTAAACCTGTTGATGAAAGTACAAAATAAAATCCCCATAAAGGGAAATTTTTGCAACATGTAATAAAATCGCACATGCGAAATCAGCCAGTACGTATGCAGTTGTGAAAGCAGTGAGAGTTCGCTCTGTACTCTTATGGACTAGCTCCAGCACACAGTGCGAAACAAACCCGCAAGATGAAGAGCAGAATACAGAATACTACCTTTTGTATGAGAAGAGAAAAAACAATAAAAATGTACTTGCTTTTTACAAAAAATTAACAAAAATGGGGGGATACTGGGAAGGAGTGAAGGAGTTAGAGGTGGAAGTAAGACTTCTGTAAAGGTGAGTTTTTATTTAAATTTGACTTTTGAACCTAAAACTGTATATACACATGTGTTCATATATGTACATATACATAGGTATATACATGTATATACATACACACATATACATAGGTATACATAGACATATATACATATATAGAAGGAGCAAATTGAAAACAAATGCAGGATGTAAAAAAAATGGAAATAAACCAACATTTATAACAAATTGTTAAAATATCTACACTAAAAAAAGAATTGCTTAAAGAGACTTTTAAACCCAGTACTCTGTACATTCTTCATAGTATTTATTGAAAGGACTTCTCCCTTTAAAAAAAAAAAAAAAAAAAAAAAACCTGCAAAAAAATCTTGAACTTAATCAGTAATTTTTAATAATACTGATATTGTCATTTTAAAACATTTTATGTACAAGATAAAGCAAATAAGTAATTATGTTAATGTTACTAAAGAACCACTATTTTCAGTATAAAAGGATAAAATTACAAAGTTAAAAGAAGAGAAAAAAACATCTGCTATTAAACTTGACTTTGAAATGTCCATGTGAACTCATAATTATTTTCATTTCCTAGCTGTGGCCACTAAAAGAGTTCTGAAACAATGGCCTCCTGATTCAATAGCCCCCAGATCTCGGTTTCTAAATATCATCCTCCCCTAAAAGAAACCAAAGCTCCTTAGAGAGAAGGCTGGCTCCAGATTTTGGAAACGTACAAGATGAAAAGTGACATATCCAAACTGAAAATGAATGATATATTTAAAGCCCTCAAGGTCCTTAAAATCAAGAGGCATTTCCACTACCACCATTCTCTAGCAAACAGTCTCCTCATACACGAGTGGCTCAGTTCATTTTCTGCCTTCTTCATGTGCACGAGCTTTAGATTTACAGTACAGCAGCCATGGCTGTCTATCTGCAAGGCCAGGATATAAGATCAATACACAAAACTTCTATATGCTAGCAATGAACACATAGGGACCAAAATTAAAAATATAATTGCTCCAAGGAAAAGTAAATACTTCGGTGTAAAGCTAACAGAACATGCCAAAACAAATAATAAAAATGAATTAAAAATTTTTAAATGACTGAACTTTACTGGAATGATATATGTGTTTATTTCCTAAAATTATCCAACTTTTTCTTAGAAGTCTAGCAAAACAATCACAGAAAACTATTAAAAAAAAAAGTATGAACTATGAGTAATCTCCAAAAGTACCTTTTAGATGGTACATGAAAATGACTTCCAGAAAGAAAACTGGTTGGCTATTCATAAAATTCTTAATAAATATTGTTTTCCTTAGTTATGAGGTGTGATCAAAAAATACAGTGAATGTTTAAATTTAAAAAAATTATTACAGTAAAAGACACATTATCATTAATGGAGCTTATAAAGATATCAGAAAAACATGGAAAAAATGGCACTAGTAAATCCAAAAATAATTATGAATTTGATGTTGTATAGTACAAACTTTCTGCTATTGTATATTTATGTTCAAACACAATCATCAAAATCCTACTCAAATAATATTACCAAAATGACGAAAAGAGAAGATTCAAGGGGGTGTTAGATAAATCCTCTCCAAAAGGAGTCTTCAAGAAGATACTCCAAAAAAGGTAAAGGAAGCTTGCATTTACACTCAGCTCACACACACATTTGTGTACTACATTATGTGAAAACAGATCACACAAAGTTATAATCACCCACCTAACACCTCAGGGATATATAGAGTTCTCTCAAGGTTAATTTCATCCATATTCTACCATAAGAGTTATTTATCCCAGTATAGTCCTCAGATCAAAATGCTATTATAAGAACTAGGTCCCTTCACTCAGAAAAATTATTTTTCTTTCCTTTCCTTCCCATCCTGCTCTAAAATCACAATGATAAACTTTAAATCTTTTAGAGGATTTGCAATAAAGCATGGTACTAAGATATAACTCAATGTAGAAAAAATGAGGACTGCCATTGAAAAATTAATCTGCTCCAAGGTATAAATACTTAAAACAGATTTTTATAGATGCCAAGTTGTACACATAGCATACTTTCAGTATCTATTATCAGTAGAGCACTCTAAATAATCACCTTGAAAAATTCACTAGTTATTTTTAATTGATTGAGATTAGAAACCTGCCCAGTTATACTGGTCATGAAACAATTATAATGTCATATATTTTTTCCTCTAATAAGTTTGCAGTAAAGGCTTTCTATACTTTACATGCCCAAAGGAGAATTCTAGCCAACAGCTCTAAAAAGGAGAGAACCACAGGGCTGTTTGTCAGGAAACATAGTTTTCTCTTATCCTATTTGAAACTGCTTACTGAGATTTATAAATAATTTTTTAAATAATCAAATGAGCTAGACAAATTATAGATTTAAATGGAATGAATCAAAGGCAGAGAAACGATGAACAGAGAAGACGAAGAAGTGGAAATGAAAGAGAAGAGAGGAACCTGAGGAAAGAAGAGACTTGTAGAGGTGGGAAAAAAGACCAGGATACTGAAAAAGAAAAAAACAAGGGAGAACCTATCAGTAGGTGGGACAAAAATGTGGAATCAAAGAACAAGTAACCCAGAGGTACCACAAAAGAACTACGAATGTTCCTACCACAAATGTTTAGAAAATAAATACTAATTTCAATCAAGGGTTTTAAACTAAGTGATTTTATTACAGAAACAACTACAGTACCAAGGATAACTGATCACATATCCCCATCAAATTTCTTCAAGTATAAGTTTGTCACTCTAAAATTCAAAGTGGAAAGATGACAGATTGTCAATTCACCATTTTGTTCCTTCAGCACATATGCTATAAATGGCAACTGGAAGCCTTACTGCTCACGTGTTGAATTGCTACTCTGTGGTAAACACATCATAACACACAGGCAGAACTGTTTCCAATAGGGAAATTCCCCAAATTAAAACTCCCCCCACTCCCTCCCAGTGGGCTCCCAATTTCAGAACAGAGAACAAGTCTTCGCTTGCCCTGGGGCAGGGTGTGCTGAGAGCCAAGCTGTGACAAAATGCTGTGACAGAATACGGAGCTGCCCTCACGCTGCTCCAGACCAGGCAGGCCAGGTGGCTGGGACAGCAGACCTGGGACAGTCAACCCAGCACTAGCTTGTCATAGATTCTTGACAAGTTTTAAGACACATAGAAAAGTTTATGTGTTTCATCAACAGCGTTCAACAGTTAGTTGTACTAAAGAATGTCTATAAACCTAAGGAGGCCTAATATTAAGAGAACTGAAAGTAACATTTGTTACCATCAATTTGAACATCTTTAGACAGACATACACTCTCTAATTTACCCCCAAACATTACAGCCCTGGCATTCAAGCAGGCTAGCCCCGAGTTCCCATATACTCTAATTGCCTTGAAATACCCTATGTCTTCTTCACTGATTTGATGAAAACCAGACCCACCAGACACTGATGCAGGAACGTAGGAGTTCCAGCCACTCAGGCAACAGGTTGTACACTGAGTACCTGCTGGGCCAGGGACTTCACTGGGCTAACAAAGAACAGAATGTGAGCAGGACTCACTGGACGGCGTGCTCCTGGAGCTCCCCTTCTAACACTAAGGAAGCAAAGCAGCACAGGTGATTGGAATGTTACAGAAAGGGAGCTGCGGCCTAAGAATGCCCACGGCCACGAACGAGGAAGGAACACCCCTCAGGCCCTGCTGTTAGGAGGCTTGCAAAGATACGGCAGAATGGCAGAACGAGAAGTAAAATGGAGGAAGTGCTGGAGTATTCTGCTTACAAAATTTTTGTGAAGTGTCTGTTGTTATAAATGAGGACAAAACTCCACGGGTGAGGCAGAGCCTCAAGATTCATTCGGCCAAAGAGCCTTCATCGATTCGCTCTAAGACTCCACAGGTCAAGGCTCCAGTAAGAACCCCTATCTCCAGGGCTTCACTACGGGGGGTAGCACGCCTTGGACAGCGACCTCCAGAATGCACTCAATAGAAGCATCCCTGCAAGAGGCCCACAAAGGCTACAGGGATTGTCTTGAAATTGCTAAACTCTGGAAAGTGAGGTCCATAAACTCAAGAGAGAGGGCAAGGCTGCTCTAGCGTTCTCACCGAGTCCACATGGGGAGCCCCAGAACCTTCTGGAATAGAGAAGGTCAACACATGAGAACCGCAGTCACCCTGTTAAAGGAACAGACACTTCAGAGCAGGCATCCAAAATGTTTCACTGGAATGTGTTCCTGGCCAAGTGAGGAATCACTCCTCACAAGCAAACAAAAACAAAAATAAATTAAAAATTCAAAACAAAGCCTAGCCCCTGTGATGCTTTTCATAACGATGGCTTGACATCACAGTTCCTAATTTGCCATCTCCCCTAAGGTATTGTTCATACTTCTCAATTCTAAGTCGGGGGGTGGGGGGAACCCACACAGCTCACACACACGAGACCGCAGTCTCCACGCAGTGAGTCGCCCTGAGCACAAGACTTCTTCCTTTGCGGGCCGCAGATTCCTAGCACGTCATCAGGGCTGCGGTCCCTGCTCTGCTCTGTCCACGGAAGCTTCCTTCAGAGGTGCTCTCCCACAGAGCCAGGAAGAAGGCCACTTGGCAGCCCACACACAAGGAGCAATCCAAAGAGAAAAGGCAGTCTTTCCTTGCTACGCCTGCAGAGAAGGACCAAACGGGACGCCAACTGACCTAGTTGATCACATGCCCATCCTTTGAACTAACTCTCTCTCTCCAAGATGACACTACCAAGTTCTACAATGGAGAAGACGTGGGGGCACAGTAACTGACAGCTTCCACCAAAGAGCAGTGCTCTGGCACGTGCACGCAGTGTTGAGAAAGAAAGAAGACAGAAGGAAAACCATTCTAGACAAAAAAAAACTGTAAGTGCCCCAGCCCGCTGTACTCATTTCTCAACTTTTCATTTTTATAAAAGTAAACCTTTCTTTCAATTAAATCTAACATTTTATTTTTGTGTAGAAGGCAAATAAATAAAAAAGAAAAGCAGGGCTGTACAGAAAGTGGGGAGGAACACTTTCCCCTCCCCCACGACATACCCCCTAAGTACATTGCTTATCCCCAAGGTGATGCCTCAGGAAACTCACGTAACTCCTGCAGCTCTGAGGAAAAGTCTGAAAAACAAGGCTCCAATTGAGATGTTTTCTGGGGGGAAGCTGCACTAATATTTCAAACCATGCCTTGGAAATGCATGTGCCATATTCCTATCTATAATAATAATTACTTAATCCTTATTTCCAATTTTAAAAAAGCTTAATAGTTAATATGTTTAATGCTTTTACTACAATGCATAAAACCCACCACATCTGGGCTCCATCTGGGATGCATTCTTATTTACTGTGTTGCAAGTACACTTAAAGGTCTCAGAAATCAAGTCCTCCAGGGGATGACTGCCAATTGGTTTTATTTTCAGAATCAATATCAATCCTTAGAGCTGCTACAACCTTCAATCCTAAAGAAAATTCTAGCTGCATAGTAATTCCAGATAACACTTAATTCTTTCTATTTTGAGATTGCTTTTATAGAAAAACTTTTTTTATGAGTCAGACCTTAACTTATGCTGTGAGCTTGAAAGAACATTTTAATGATTAGATTATCTAATTGTCCCAAATATTCTCCCTCAGTAAAATAACTTATTAAAACAAATTGTCAAAGATCACCACTTCTAGTACAAGAAATAAATGGGAACAGTTTACATATCAATCTATGCATATCATTAATGGTTTAAAGTTTTATTATGCTACATTCTTTGTATTACTAAATACTTTTTTAAAGCAAATATAATTGAGAAATATATCTGTGCATAACTAAGAGAGCATGAGTAAAGAAAAAAGCTAAGCTTAATCACAATCATAAAGCCAATAGTGGAGAAAGTTCATAGTTTATCTTTGTTTTCAAGAAAGTAACGTCATTACAAAGATACGCTTAGTGGTCACATAATAGTATGTGTGCCTATCAGACCATCCTAACACACATTCCTCACTCTTCGATCATTAAAATCTGTTAGTCTTTAGTCCCTTGGTCACAGCTGTATGAAAGCTAGATAATCTGCATATCTATGCCATTAGTTAAAAATTGTGGTTTTGTGGGGGGTTTTTTTTTTTTTGTTTGCTTGTGTGTTTTTTGTTTTTTGCATCATGTTCCAGTAAGAGGAAGAGAGAGAGATGGACAGAGACAAAGGTGGGGGCAGGGGAAGAAACAAAAGGAAAAAGACTGATAAAGAGGCGAAGCAAAAGAAAAAGACACAAACAGAAAACGTCACATTCTCTAAGACGAGTATGAACATGTACATCAACAACAGGAGCGTCCAGAGTCTCTAAAATAGTAGATTCTGACTACAAACACATAATTCCAACGAGAAAGAAATGCAAGAGATACTTAAAGAGATTAATGTGGTCAAGCAGGTATTTTTCTGATGAGTTCAAACTTTCAAAGAAATGAACAAAAGACAGACATATCGTGTATAAAATGACATGAATCTCTAAATTGATATCAGGAAAATCTCAATGAAATGGGGTTGATAAAACATGAAAAATTTTCATTTTGTTACACTATAACAAACAATTATAGAAAACATACGTAAGTCTATACCTACTTTCTTGGTCAAAGAAAATAATTTCAGAATACATACAGAAAACATTGGAGGGGGGAACTACAATTCAAAGATTGGGGGAGACAGTAAAGTAGTGAATCTTAGATACTCTAAACAAACTATAGATTCCTAACTTGTGTGAATTATAACGTAGGAACTTCTATATAAACTCACAGAATACCGGCCTTAATCTTTGGAAAAGAGCAAATGTTAACTGGAGAAGGGCAAATGTTGTCTCCATTTTCAAAATCTGTAGATATATTTAATCTGACTCCCCAGCAAGAGTCTTACAAACTAAGAGAGTAGTTACTCAAAGCTAATGAAGCTGAATGGGAACTCACATACAGTACGAGGCCATGAAACCCCCCCTTTTCAACAGCATTACTTGTCAGGAACTATACCTTGTAAGAGCTACGAAGTGTCCGAGGCCTACAGTGCAGTCCTTATGATCAGGGAGTAGGGAAGGCAAGACACAGAAGTGTCCTGAATGTGGAACAGTTGTGTGGTGTCTGCATCAAATTCACACTAGGAGGACGGCTCCAAGAATGTGCCACAAAGGTACATCTTGCCCTGCCAACATGTGAAGGTAAGAATATGAAGGCAAAAAGAGCAGATTTAACTTCAAAAACAACATTTTTCCTTGTAGTCAACTGTCCAGATATAAACATGAGGCCTAAAATGAAGTCATATTGTCTTGATTTGTCCACAGCCCTAGTTTCCTTTGTTTCTTTGTCTTAAAAAATTATCTGAACCTTGGTGAAATGGACAGTGGTCTAAAATGTTAATTCAGAACCCAGTTCTACCATGAAATGTGTTACTTGGACAAGTTGGTCAACCGCACTGTGGTCTGGTTTCCCATCTCCAACCTCATGGGATCATTACGAGGACCACTCGAGGTACCTTTGGAAAGTATTCTGCATGGAGGCTGACACACAGGACGCACTCAAGCACATAAGCCAGCTTCTCCTTCTCACCGTTTGTATGGAGTCCACTGTGAATGGTCCTCCACTCAACAATGATAGACATGGTCCCTATAACTATGAATCACATGGTCTATGTATGTGAATCTAGTGATTATGGTTTCTATTCGTGACAGCAAACAAGTGTCATCATTTCTAATAGGCCTGGGGGTGGTGGGCAGCCCCACTGACTGAGCAGCCAGCCTATGCTTGGTGAGCCATGAAGGAAACTACACACAGGGCACGACTAATAAGAGATATAATTTATTTTCTGAATTTTACAAAGAGTAAAAATGGAGAATATGGCTTATTTTATTAATTCCAAGAAATAGTATAAATGTTAACTTACTTTCCTCTCAGTTAATTTGTTTTAAGTTTTTTTTAATGATGGTATTTCAAAAATTGCAAGTCATGTTCAGTACAGTTTATAAATCTAAATGTGGGCTGAGTTTATACCAACTTTTATTCTAAATGACATTAATTTTCAAAATAATCCCAAAATAAAAAACATTCATTAAAATTTCTAAGTTGCTAACCAGGATTAAGTCAGGCACTTTACAAAACTACTTAATGGTTCTTGAATTTTTCCATGCCGTCATTTACATCGAGCCTCTATGCAAAAAAGGTAATAGCAGGAAACACATTAGAGAAACTGCCTCAGGAAAGAAACTGTAATTGGGATAATGTGGGAAATTTACAAAAACGACAACTCATGAGCCAATGGGACATGGTCACCAGAAAAACACACATGTCTACCTAACACTTAACATACTTTCTGCATCCATGACATGACAAAGTATTTCTTCAACCAGGCATCTGTTCTGGTTTCGATTCACACTCAGAACTCATTTCCTTATAAGAAACGGAATGCCTGAATCTTCTCATGCTACTCAAACCTTTGAAAAGGAAAGGCGCAAAGGAAAGCCTCTCTGGATCACCAACAATCAGGAATAACCTGGAAAGTCTCTTCTCTCTTTTCCTCAAAAATTGAAATGAGAAGGGTGGTTAAATCCCAAACCCGTGCATCTAAGAGGGCATAAGGGTCCTCTGTTAGCTTTATTTAAATAGGGAAGTGGAAACAATCTACTTCAATCTGTCTGAGCCTCAAATTTCCTTAAGCTTCTGGCCCAAGGTCACCCACCTTATAGGCTTGCTGGACTCCTGGGCTCTCGGGAAATGAACTAAATCTGCATGGAAATGTCTGGTTTCCAGTAAACCCACAGAATTCCTGCCTGAAACACCCTCTTGCCACCAGCAGGGATAACCTTTTCACCATTTAGCTCGGACCCTTACCTTCCTAATCCAACTTAGATGGTCACTACCCTCCGGGGAAAGGAGATAGTTTTTTTTGTTTGTTTGTTTGTTTTTTAATATTGGAGATCTCTGGAACACAGAAGTATCAAATATTCGGACATTAATAATACAAATATACCCAAATGTTGACAATCTTCAGTTTCTAGGTTCAGCAACACAGTGATTTTTGGTGTTTTTCAAATGACAGTGCTTTTGTCCTTCTGATGCTGGAGAGGTGCAAATCCCCTCAGAGGGGGGCTCAAGCCCTGGACTAAGAAGGTTCTCAGCTTCACATAGCAAAGAATTCAAACATGAGCCGGGATGGAGTTTATAGTGAAAGTAAGTTTATTTAGCACAGAGTAAGTTAGAATGGAAAGGCCACCCCACAGGCAGAGTGGTGGTCTCTAATCGCTAGTGGAAGAGAAAGCCCCTCCCTCCGCCAGGCTAGGATTTATGTGTGTTTCTTATTTCCATGGAAAACTTTTTGGTATGAGAATGTCTGCAACATACAAGAAGAGTAGGGGCAGGTTTACTTTTTAACTTTTGTACGGTAGAGCCTGTGGCTAGTTTGTAATAGGTTTAATTACGGGAATGGCCATAATGGAATGTCTTTGCTCAACAGGCTTCGGACGGTCTGTTCTGCATGACTGATTAACATCTGCCCAAGTTCTGGTTCTTGGAGCACGTAGGCAGCAGGCTTGGAACCCAACCTCCTAGCTCCTTCTTCTGTAAAAACAGTCTTCATGCCCCTTTCCTATATTATACTGAAAGTGTATACGACTTCTGGCTCTTTCCCAAAGTCAAAATGACCAAGAAAGGTAAACGTTTTCAATAGATTCAGGACATCGAGGCAGCCACGACAGCGTAACCAAAGACACTCACGAAAGATGATTTCCCGAACTACTTCAGAAAGTAGCAAGAATGATGGGATAAGTGTGTTCGAAGTGAGGGGGAGTATTTTGAGGGGGGTAATTACAATAAGTCTTTTACTGTAATAATTTTTTTAATCTAAACATTCACTTTTTTTTTTTTTTTTTATCATACCTCGTATAATGTTCTATGTATGTCCACTAGGTCAAATTTGTTATTCATGTTCTTTAAATCATCTCCATCCTTCTGAATTTTCTGTCTGCTACTTCTGTCAATTATTCAGAAGGGTGTATTAACTTCCCACAAGATTGCGAATTTGGCTATTTTCATTCTGTTTCTGTATATCTTTGCTGTACCTAAGTTCTTACACATTTTATCATTGCACAGTGATTTCTTCATCTCTATTAATGCCTTTTACTGTAATGTCTATTTTGTCTAATACCAATATATTTATACCAGCTTTTTTCTGATTAGAATGAACCTGAAATATAATTTTCCATTCTTTTGCTTTCTGTATCCTTATGTTTTAGATATGCTTCCTGTAAACCTAGCGTCTCACTCGATTTGCTGTTTTTATCTAATCTGACAACCTTTGCCTTTTAACTGAATCATCTAGTCTATTTACATTTATTGTAATTCCTGATACATGGATTTATAATTACGTTGTTTTGCACTGCTTTTCCTGCTTCTTCTCTATTTTTTTCTCTTCATAAAAGACAATGATGTTAAGGTCCATTTTTTTTTCTAATTTCTCCCCTTATGTTCCTTTTGAGTAAATTCTTAGGTAAATAAAATGATTCATCTATTTTTATTATTTATATGCTCGTTTTCTCATTGGAATGGAGTAATGTTTAACTTTCCTAGTTAATAAATTCTTATGCTTTTAGCTGATGGCAAAACACAGACATAAAATCTTTATGAAATTTTGATACAACTACCATCTGGTCTTTACATTAACCAATCAATGGAAATAGAAGCCTGCCCATTAAAAATGATGGCAACAAACTCTCAGAATAACCACTGTTTAGGCAGTAACCAGGATGCTTCCAAATCTGTTTTACTCTTCTAGTTTTAGCCAATGAAACCAAAGTATATTATCACAAAAGATATCTACAAATCAGACATTATCTATCCTTGCAGCAACCAGCTGTCACTAATTATATTTATTCTATCATAATTCTCTTTTAACACCAAGCCTGAAATAAAAACCAGTTGAAGTTAAATTCATCAGAAACAAAACAGTGTTACTTCACTTTTCATGGGGAAAAAAACCTGATTACTATAATTGTCTTACTAATTTTTTAAGGTTTCAAGCAAACTACCACATGCATGATCAATTGTGAGAAGTGAATATACAGGTACAATGTTCAGCATTATAAAACAGAGCAAAATTCACATGACATGTTTGATGGCTATGAAGCACAGCTAGAACCCTATTAGGAGAAGGCTGCCTGGCCATGGTCAGATGCCTCGTGGACTAGCAATCCAAGGTAAGATCTGTCTTGTAGCCCTGAGACCTTATCGCAGTCCTAGAGCTCATGAGACTGAGGAAAAACAGCTCAGGCCAAACATAAAGGCAATCAATTACATACAACAAAACGGCATACTGTCAATATTATAAGTAATCAATAAGAAAATAAATAACTGCCAAGATGACTGAACACGGAACTCTTCTGGTCACTGTAGTCTGCACCCCTCAGTGAGTGACACTGGAGAACAAGTAATACCAGGTGAGTGCTCGGTAGCCTTGGAATCGCAACAGAGGAAGTTATTTAGCGGTTCCAGAGGTTTGTGGATCCTGTTGTCACTATTTCCATTATGGGAATATGCCTGCCCGCTCTCCAACAGAGCACCCTTCTCATCAGATAATGCTCACAGGCACTGACGAACTCTTTGTACAATTCCTGGAGGTTTCTGTTTTTTGAGCTCATTGCTGAATGACCACGTTTTCCTTTCTGACATATTCATCCTGTTATCACTTTTAGGTCACGTTATTTGCTGGGATTGGGTGTAGGGTCACTCACTTATTTCCCCTTTGATCCATTATATACTGGTTAACTCAAAATGGTTTACCCCTCCCAAGCTAAACTTACTGTTATTGGGGCACCTTACTCATACACCAGTAACGGCATGAACTTTCACTGTTGTGCTGCATAAGATGATGGCATAAACGTGGGCTCTCTGAAGGCCCCCAAAAGAACTTCACCCTCCCGCTGCTACTTTATCAACAGCGCAACGATGCCCGATGCCCGAGGTAAATGTAAACCCCTTAGATCGACCAACCCAGGGTGCTGTCTTAAGATACTTGGATTCTGCCCCAAAGGCAGATGTAGGTTCACAGCCCCCCTGCCCACATCCCTCCCTTCTTAATCCTCTACCTCCCTGCACACAGATTGCCCCTCCCAGACAAATGGCAGGGTAGCTCCTACCTGGACATGTTGGTCGGTCTCACTCGGGTCCAAGAACCAGGCAGAGTCTCATCCTATAGCAACTCAGACTTCTTCGTACCACCACCCCTTTCCCCAGCCCCTGTTCCCCTCTCCAGTCTGAGCAGCTAGGCTCTTTGTCAGGTGAGCAACGCTACGAATGGCATGCCCCTCACGTGAGAATGAGCTGCGACCTAACCAGGGCGAGCCCCTGCTCCTATCACAGAACCACAGCCCTCATACAACTTCACACAGGATGATCTGGTGGGTTTTGTTTCTTAAATACAACCAGAGGGCAGCTGAAAGCAATGGGAGACGGGAAGGAGGTAGCAAAGGCGGGCGGGGGGCGGACACAGGAGAGAAATGAAGAAAATGCCAAAACTAAAGGTCGCTTTCAAGTTACTGCTGTCTAGGGGACAGAAAGGAGGAGAAAGAGCACGGCAGCCACGGACTCTGTGGTGACGTGTACAAAACTGCGGGAAGTGCATTCCAGGGAATTACAGCGCCTAACAACGCGAGAAACAAGGCGCAGCGCCTCACAATGTTTCCTACTACCAGGGGCTTATTACAGCTACATCTTAAAACTGGAATTCTCTGCAGATGAACCTTCTGGAACTAATAATATTAACAGCAAAAGCTATCCTCTATTCAGTGTTTGCTACTGTGTCCCAGGCATAGTATGTGGCACTTTTTTATCACTTACTTCATCTGATCTGCTCCAAAAGTCATAATGATGAGTAATTAAAAACATAGCAGCTCACATTTATGAGCTGTTCCTCTTCATAACAACTTTACAAGTTAAGTACTAGCGTTATTCCATTTTACAGGTGAAAAAAGCTGAGTCAGAGAGGTTAATTAATTTGCCTCAGGTCACTCAGTTATTAAGTAGTGAAGCCAGGAACTGAGCGCAGTCAGTGCACCGAAGTGCTTGCCCACTGCCCTGTGCTGTCTCTGATGTAAGCACCATCCCAGCTTTAGAGATGAGAAAAGTGCAGAGGGGTTAATCTACCAAGGTCTTACAGAAACACAGTGCTGAGCTGAGACGCGAATCTGCTTCATCTTTATTATTGTATCACTGCTCTCACTAAAACATTACACACGTATAAGTACTTACGAAGCAGGCTTCCTAGATTGAAGCTCAATCTCCATTTGTTTTCAAGAGCTCAAACCTACTTATTCAGGGAAACATCTATAGTATGTGTAACTGGCTAGATACTAACCTACACTCTAATGCATATATTATTCCCTGGGAATTAATAAGTACTTAAGAAACTTGTATTAACTCTTTCAGGCCACAGGGGTATCATTCGGTGAACTAAACTCTTAATTTACTAAAATGGTACCCTAGAGGTTCAGAAGCACATAATTTCCTCTGAAGGCATGGGGACACAAAACTTGTAAAGCCATTTAGAAACATAAAGTAAATTCAGAACACAATTAAAAACTAAGCTACAGGGAAATACTGTTCTAGAGGATTAGCCTCTGGCCCTCAAAAAATTGGCAGAAACGAAACGAAAAGGAGGTTGGAAATAGCGAAGTCTTCAGGATAGAAACCGCTTTGCACTGAGCATTCAGCACCAACGGCTAGGACGGACACTTGATGGCAGTCATCAGAGAGAAGATGGAAGAAAAGGTTATTTCGTTTGTGCTTCATCAGGTACATTTAGCAAAGACAGTGGAGCAGTGGCTTTAGGAAGAGTCCCCAGGTCTCCAACTGTCACTATGAACTGCCCACTCTGTCCTGCACCCTCTGTCCCACCTGAGGGGCTTCTAACCTGTCAATCTGTCTTCCAGGATTATTCCTCCTCACCGTCTCACAGTGACAGCACATCAGTACCCACAAGTCTCCAGCAATCTACGTCTGACTGTATGTACTGTATACTTAAGACAATGTAAACACTACTAAGGCCAAATTAAATATGTTCCTTAGCCTATGAAGCTATCGCTCCACACACCACAGAATGGCAGAAGGTTTATATCAAGGGTCGCCAGTACCACACAAAAGTGCTCTAAGAAAAGCAAGAGCATAAAAGAGTCGTTTCTGATTTGTGCGGTTGGAGAGCAGTTCTTGGAGGAAGTGGCATCTAAGCAGGGTCTATAAGGACAAGTACAGCTTTAAATAACAGGCTGACATCTAGATGCAGGAGCTAATGGAAGAAAGCAGAAGCAACAGCATGAGCAAGTGAACAGCAGTGAGAAGACACAAGTCTCTCAGGGAGCAGCAAGCAAAGAATTTCAGTAAGCAAAGTTGAACTGCAGGTGCCAAAGTCTGCAGTTCAACTTTCTCCAATTTCATTAGTAAAAAGGAATAAAGATTTCGCCTACTTCATTTCATATATGGTCTCACCGGCTTTCTGCTTTTTACTGATTCTAACGTTCTTATCGGTGTCCTCCTTTATTATTTTTTCACATCTAATGTCTAATAAAGCCATAACTAGCCATATTAAGTACGGCTTGATTGTTCTTTTCCAGTATATTCACTTTTTTTAGATTCCTTTTTCTTCAAATAATCTCTTCGCTGATATTACTATCCTGACATGATGCATGCTTTAATTCGCTCTCCTACTGAAAGACATGCGTCCTGCCCTATACAACCAGCTGCTCGGAGCCCACACCCCACCTGGCTGTGGGGAGCCGCACCCCTGAGAAGGGTTACCTTCCAGGCCTCTGGTACCCCTAAAGACCAACAGGAAACAACCTAGATTTACAACACTTCTCCTACTGAAAGGGGCGAGGGGCTGGGGACAGAAGTCCTTAGGTTTCACCACGCCAAACAGTTTGGCTCCACGTTCCAGAACAAGATCTTGTGTCCTTCTATACAACCCAAAGGCTACTTAAGTGGACGTTCTAAAGCATTTTGTCCTCAAAGGTGACCTCGGGCTCCACGTCTAGAAAGGAAGAAAAACTTCTACAAATTATAAAAATAGTAATTTTTAAAATTGGAATGATTAGGTCTCAAAAGCTAATTGGGTCCATAATCAAAAACCTCCCAACAAACAAAAGCCCAGGACCAAATGGCTTCACTGGTGAATTCCACCAAACGTTTAAAGAAGAACTGACATCAGTTCTTCTCAAACTCTTACAAAATACGGAAGATGAGGGAACACTTTCAAACTCATTTTACGAGACCAGCATTACCCAGATACCAAAATCAGACAAGGACACTATAAGAAAAGAACATTATAGACTAATGTCCCTGATGAACATAGATACAAAAACCCTCAACAAAATATTAGCAAATCAAGTTCAACAATACATTAAAGGGATCATACACCATCATCAAGTGGGATTTATTCCAGGGATGAAAGGATGATTCAACATCCACTAATCAATGTGATATACACAGTAACAAAACGAAGGATAAAAATCATGTAATCATCAAAATAGATGCAAAAAAAAGCATTTGGCAAAATTTAACAACTATTTATGAGGAAAAACTCTCAACAAAGCTAATATAGAGGGAACATATGTCAACGTAATAAAGGCCACATCATACCGAACATCAGCCAGCATCATAGTTTAAGGTGAAAAGCTGAAAGTTTCCCTTCTAAGCTCAGGAAGAAGACAAGGATGCCACTCTCACCACTTGCCTTCAACATAGTATTAGAGCGATTGGGCAAGAGATCAAAGGTGTCCAAATCAAGAAAGAAGAAGGAAAACCGTCTCTGTTAGCAGTGACATGATGTTCTATACAGAAAACCCTAAAAACTCCACCAAAACCTGCTATAATAAAGAAATTCAGTAAATGTGCAGGATATATATATATATATATATATATATATATATATATATATATGTATGTATATACATATATACATACATATGTATGTGTATATATAAGTAAATATATATAGATAGATACACACACAAAAATCTGTGTTTCTGCACACTAATAGTGAACTATCTGAAAGAAAAATTAAGGAAACAGTCTCATTTACAACAGCATCAAAAAGAAAATGCCAGGAATAAATTTAACCAAGGCGATGAAAGATCTGTATAATGAAACTATAAAAACACTGATGAAAGAAACTAAGACACAAATAAACGGAAAGATATTCTTTGCTCATGGATTGGAAGAACTAATATTGTTAAAATTCCCAAACTACCCAAAGCAATCTAAAGATACAATGCAATTCCTACCAAAATTTCAGTGACATTTTTTACAGAAATAAAAATAACACTCCTAAATATTTTACAGAACCACAGAAGACCCCAAACAGCCAATGAAATCTTGATAAAGAACAACAAAGATGGAGGCATCATGTTTCCTGATTTCAACTCTATTACAAAGCTATAGTAATCAAAATAGCATGGTATTGGCATGAAAACAGACACACAAAAATAAACCTATGCATATATGGTCAGTTAATTTACAACAAAGGAGCCAAGAATATAGGGAAAGGATAGTTTCTTCAATAATTGGTGCTGGAAAAAAGGTACAGCCACATGCAAAAGAGTGACATTGGACTGCTATCCTAAACCACACACAAAAATCAATGCAAAATTGATTAAAGAACTTGAACATAACAGCTAAAATCATAAATTTCCTACAAGAAAATATAGGTGAATAAGCTCCTGGATGTTGGTCTTGGTGATGACTTTTTGGGTTTGACACCAAAAACAAAGGCAATAAAAGCAAAAATGAACAAGTGGGACAGTATCAAACTAAAAACCTTCTGTACAGCAAAGAAAATGATCAACAAAATGAAAAGGCAATCTATGGAATGGAAGAAAATATTTGTAAACCATATATTTGATAAGGGGTTAATATCCAAAATATATAAAGAACTCATACAACTCAATTGCAAAAACAAAACAAACAAACAAATAAAAACCCATAAACAATTCAATTAAAAAACAGGCAAAGGTCTTGAAGGGACGTTTTTCCAACAAATGCATATGCTTCTGACTTTTTCCTCATCTCCGGAAGCCTACAGAATCGTTATCTCCAGCATTCTGAACTTTCAGTGACATGTTTCATTGAGCTGGGCACTCAGAAGGCCCAATCGACTGGAAATTCTGGAAATTCATACTCTTCAGTTCTGGGAAAATTGCTTGATATATTTCTTTAATGCTTTTCTCCCTGGAATTCCTATTCTTTGGATATTAATGATAGTTGAGGTTTTGCTTACCTGGTGTGGTCTGTTTCTTTCAAGTTGATTTTTTTATTTTTAAATATGATTTTACTCTCCTTCATGTTAGAGACTTTCCTAAGAAAACTTCAAGGCACTAAAAAGCTGACTGTCTGGCCAACAGGTATATGAAAGGTGTTCAACGTCACTAATCATCAGGGAAATGCAAATCAAAACCACAATGAAGTATCACCTCACACCTGTTAAAATGTCTAATATCAAAAAGACAAAAAATAACAAGTGTGGCAAGGATGTGGAAAAAGGGGAACACTTGTGCACTGTTGGTGGGAATGTAAATTGGTACATTATGGAAAACAGTACGGAGGGTCCTCAAAAAATTAAAAATAGAATTACCGTACAATCCTCAATTCTACTTCTGAGTATTTACCTGAAGGAAACAAAAACACTAACTCAAAAAGATACCTGCACACCCATATTCATTGCATCATTATTTTCAATAACCAAGACATAAAAACAACCTAAGTGTTCATCAATGGAAGAATAAAGAAAATGTGATATAGCGTATAGATAAAAAAGAAAATCCTGCCATAAAAAAGGAAATTCAGCCATAAAAAAAGGAAATCCTGCCCTTTGCGACAACATGGATAAGCCTAGAGGGCATTATGCTAAGTGAAATAAATCAGAGAGAGACAAATACCATAAAACTTCACTTCTATGTGGGAACTAAAAGAAAAACACTATGAGAACAGACTGGTGTTGCCAGAGGTGGGGAGTGGACAAAATGGGTGGAGGTGGTCCGAAGGCACAGTCTTCCAGTTATGACAACGTGAGACCTGAGGATGTGACACACAGAATGGTGACTACAGTACTGGATACTGTATTGGATATTTGAAAGCTGCTGAGAGTACATCTTAAAGGTTCTCATGACAAGAAAACTAATTTTGTAATTATGTGTGGTGGTGAATGTTAACTAGATTTAATGTGATAATTATTTTGCAATATATACAGATATTGAATCATTATGTTGTACACCCGAAAGCAGTGTAATGTCATATGTCAATTATATCTCAAAAAACCCCTAATTGGGTCCAATCATCACAGCAGATTCAAATCCTGGCTCCACCCCTTCCTGGCTGTGTGATCCCGGACAAATCCTTCACCACTTCTTCGGTTACATTTAATGAGGGCAATAATGGCATCTACCTCATGCTCCTACTGTAAGGATTAAATAAGAGAAGTCATGTCAAGTATCAAGCATAGTGTTTAGTAAATGTTGGCTCAAACTGTCATTACCACAAAGGCACCAGAGAGTGCAGTACATCTGGAGAACTTCTAGTAGTTTCGTATCACAGGACCATAGCTTCCTGGCAGGAAGAAGAAGAAGGTGGAGCCTAAGAAGAAAGCAAAAGCCAGAGCAGCAGCCCCTTCTGAAGGCTCCCTGGAGCCCCGCTAGCCCATATGACACCTCTGACGGAACTGGAGAAAAGCGCGCCCCCCCCCCCCCCATCACCAGCACCACCAGCAGCCCTAGAGCTCAGATAGTAGACAAACTGGTGAGTCTCACCTCCTTACTGGTTCCCACATGTAGGGCACAACCAACATTAGCGTGAGCAGCAGTCCTGCGAGTTTAAGAGTTTGAATTGCATCCTGAAGACAAGAGGAATTACCCGAAAGATTTCAAGAAGAGTATGAGGCATTCAAAGAGCACTTTAGAAAACTGAGACTCTAAAGCTTAAATATTAGGCCCAAACTAAATGCAGTTTATCCAGGAGGACAAACATCAGAACCATCAAACAACAGGACTGTTCTAAAAGAAATGTTTTAGTTACTAGGCTTAAAAGCAAGAGAGAAAACAAGAACTGAATACTGTAAACGTGATGACAGTGTAATTCCAAAGGCTGAGAACGGTTGAACACTGATGTCACAGCAGCCCAGGCTGCACAGCCCAGAGGGTAATGTGCATCCCAACAGAGAGATCAAAAACTACTGCCACAGTTATCTAACGTGAAAAAAATCTCATAAATTTCATGGTCCCAGGTCATTTATTACCGAGGAGGAGAGGCTCCAGGGAAATGCTGAAATAGGAAAGTAAAGGCCAGGCATGACCAAACAGATCATGAGAAAGGATCTTTTCAAGAACCCAGCCTGGAATTCGGGTTCCTGTAAACATATTACAGGTTCTAAGAAGGGAGCTTACCAGACTCCTCTCTTCAGATCAAGAAGCATTTTCTGGAAAAACGAAAGCTTATGTTGAATGGTATTAAATTTTTGCAATTAAAAAAATTGCACTGCAAATCATGTTTCTTGTTGTAGGAATAAGTACAAAATATTTTTGTTTATATTACCACATAGGGTTTTATGTAATTTTTTCAGGAAAACCTGATCTCATAAAAAATGACAGCTATTTCAGTTTGTTTACAAGATACATTTATATTGAATTAAAAGGTTAGCTCAGTCTTTTTATTCTAGTTTGTTTTTTAACATATGTTACTGTCCCGATATCTTTTTTCAATCAGTGTGTTCTTTTGAAGATATTTAAACTGTGGAAATGTTGTTCATCCGGAACAAGTCAGGTCCTAAAGAAACCAGGAAACAGATCATTATATCAGCATAAATGTTTTCACTATACAACCAATAGATCATCTGAAAAATAAAATCCTCAAAATCCAAAACGCAGTTCCTCGTGACATTGCTTCCATGTACTACAGTGCAGTAATGATAAAACTATGTTCCAGAAAGCCTCAACATTTGGCAACAAAACTCAAGACATCCATAAACACTTAACTTTTTTCAATATTTTATTTTACAATCTGTCATAAAGGACAACAGCCACAATCATGTGGGAAGTACCCCACATGTTTCCCCACAGAAGTCCCCCAAAGAAGTAACCTGTGTAGTCAGTTCATTGTGTGCTGTGCGGACCTTGAAATGAAGCTTCTCATGATCTTCATGTGCAAGGATATATGTGACGAGCAGTCCTTACGCCACGAACTAGGAAGGCTACCACTCATTGTTTCCTGAATTCAAGACTCTAGACGTTTCCTTTCACCCCCACAGAACTACACTTCTGTAACAAATAGGTACCAGCTTACATTACACAGCAGAGAGGGCTCCGGCACATCTGACTGAGACGCGCTCTCCGCATGCTACTATTACAGTTGATCCGGAACAACAGACTCAATATCCATCTATTCTGAGGTCACAATGTAGTTTTAATGTTTGTTGCAAATTTGGGGGTCTTTTCTACTTATAATAAGAAGAGCAGCTCCCACTATTTCATTCAGCTTGGAAATAAACTTCCTACAATTCTTTTAAGCATCTACAGCAATATAACTAAAGCGCATCTTGAAATTGCAAAACTATTCTTAGAGCTATTAACAACTGCTGCTCCTTAAATAAATCCAAATTTTCTCATATCATACAAGTAAAATAAAACATAGGAAAAATTGAATCCTGAAGCCAATATTATTGCATACATTAGCCATAAATTTTGAATTTCTTTTCTGTTTACAACCATCCAGTTCTCACTGATGGACTTTCCTGTAAGTCAGTGTTATAAATATAAGGTATCTTCAGGGTGCTAACGGTGACAAACATGGAAGGTATCATGTGGAAAGCTGTATCTGAGTCACAGAAGCAGCCCTTGGAGAGCCACTGAAAGCATCACAGAGAAAGATGTCTACCACGCACTGCTGGGTACCGGGCAGGCAAGAAGGACTTCGTGTTGGGTCAGAGGACAAAGCACAAGCAGAGCTGCTGAGCCCAGCGCTGCACGAGGGAGGGCACCACGCCGTCAAGAACCGCTATGGTCTAAAAAGGGTCTGCACAAAGGAAATGCTGTGGAAGTCGGCTTGCAGGCTCTCTTTTTAAGAATGGCTATGCATATATACTTCATAAACAACTTACATATCACGTATAGGAACTCTGTGCATTGTCTGCAAGTGCATAAATGTGAGGACAGCACACACACCGCTCTGCGGTGTTAGTGGCTTCCCTTTGCTCTCCTTCTCTCCCCTCCCTTACAACTTACTATGCATCCCTCCCTCTGCACTTGTCCCCACCAGCTCGTCACATACATACATGTATCGAAGGGCTTTGTCAGTATTTGTACTAAAGCAGATCACACACAACACCTCATGAAAGCCCCTCCCACACATGATACAGTAGCTCTATTTCTTCTATTCCACGGCTGCACACGGTCTTGACATATCACAGCTTTTTCTGCCCTACTTCTATTAATGGTCATGACCTTTGTTTTCTGTCACCTCTGCAAGTAATGCCACAACAAAACATTCTCTTCTCATCACCTTATATGCTGGCAGTTATTCCATGGGATAAAGTCACAGGAGGGGAAACAAAGTCGAAAGGCATGTGTATGTGATATATACTGGTATGCACGTGTGTGAAGAATTTTAGTAATTGATGTTGCTAGATGCTTCCCAAAAAGCTACACTGAATCACGTTGCTACCTTTTCTCCATATGCCCAACAACCAATGTGATAGCTTTTTAACTGTGTTTGTCCTCACTGTCACTTTATTTCGCATTTTGCTGCTTACTAGTGACTACTAGTGAATTTCAGCAACTCCCCATGCTTGATGACCATTTATATTTGTTCCTCTATTATTTCATCAGATTTTCCCATTTTATCAGTTGTTTTCTTAATGTCAATTTGTAACAGTTCTTTATTATATATACATTCTTTTGTCACTTGAACTGCAAATAATTTTCCAAATATATCATTTGTTTTCTTTACATTTTATAATGAAAATATTTAGATTTTATATCACCAAATGTGCTACCTTTTATAAATTCTGAGTTTCCAATCTTGGTTTAAAAAGATCTCCCTGGCTTCTATTTTATACATATTTCTCTGAGATCATCCTATATTAACTAGGTTTTCTGTTTGTTTGTTTGTTTTTTACATTTAAGTCTTTAATCAATCTGGAATTTGTTTATGTGACTGTTATTATTTATTATTGTGTTACATGATTTTACATTGCTTACTGTCTTTTTCAAAGTGTCTAGTTTTATTCCCTTCCAGATGGGCAGGCAGTTGTAACACCACCACTTATCACCCTTCCCTTCCCACTGACTTGAACTACCATCTGTGATATATACGTATTATGTTCTCATATGTGCGGGATACATTTCTCTTCTGTTCTGCTGACCTGTTTCATTAGTCCAGCACTAATCCCATACTGATTAAAGCACATGGCTTTTTATATGATAACGCAAGTTCTCCTTAGATCCTTTTCTTAATACTGTTTTTAGACATATTCAGGCATTCACTCTTCCATATATACTTTAAAATCATTTTCATCGAACCAGTAGTGTTAGGTGTTTTCAAGTTTACCACTTCCTTTAGATTGATTTTGATAATTTATAATTCACCAGAAAATTATTCCTCTTAATTTTCAAATCATTCTTCTTAATTTGTGATTTTGTTACCATAGACTTGTTGTAGTGTTACCTTATACTTATTTTACACTCTTCTGTTTCTGTGGTTGCATCTTTTTTGTTTCCAGTAATGACTACTTTTACTCTTTACTCCTCATCAATGTCATAAGGGAGATATCTAGTTTGTTCATCTTTCCAAAAAACTGGGTTTTAGATTTATGTATCTTTTGTATTTTGCCTATTTCCTTAATTTCCTTAATTTATCTGTGTCCTTTCAACTTTATTAATTCCTTCTACCAGGTTTCTTTTGGTTTATATGTTCATATGTTGTTCTAACTGCTTAAAATTGGATACGTGGCAAAGGACTCGAACAGACATTTCTCCAAAGAAAATATACATATAGCTAATAAGAAAATAAAAAGATGCTCAACATCATTTATCATCAGGGAAATGCAAATCAAAACTACAATGAGACACTGCTTCACATCCATTAGGATGGCCACTAATGCCCACCCCACAACCCTCAAAACAGAAAAAGAAGAGTAGGGAGCATATAGAGAAACTGGAGTGTACTCCTGGTGGGAATGCAAAACGGTGCAGCCACATGGAAAATAACATAATGATTTCTGAAGGATTGTTTTTTGCACATATAGAATTTGTAGTTGATAGTTCTTTTCTTTCAATACTTGTAAAATGGTGTGTCGGTCCCTTCTAGCCTCCATGGTTCCAGATAAAAACGCTCCTCTCATTTGGATTGGTTTTCTCTAATAAGTAATGTGTCATTTATTTCTGGCTATATTTTCAATAGTTTTCCTTTGTCTTTAGTTTGCAGGAGTTCAATTAAGATGTATCTTGGCATAGATTTCTTTGAGTTTATCTTGCTTGGGATTTATCCAGCTTCTTAAATCTGAATGTTTGTCTTTTACCACATTTAAGAAGTTTTCAGATATTTCTTCAAACACTTTTTTTTGGCCTCACTCTCTCTCTCCTTTCCTTCTGGGACTGTGTTGACATGCATTTCAAGTCTTATTGTCCCACAGGTCTGAGACTCTTAAAGCTTTTTTTAAGTCATTTTTCTCTGTTGTTCATATCACGTAAATGCTACTGATTTATCTTCAAGTTCACTGATACTACCCTCTGTCATAACCACTCTACTACTGAGTCCATTCAGCATTTTCTTTTAATTTCAGTTATTTTTCAGCTCTATAATTTCTTTTTGGTTCTCTTTTTAATAAATTGTATTTCTTTGGGGGATTTTCTACTTTTTTATTTATTGCAAGAGAATTTGCAAGAGCTTGTTAAAACATTTTTATCACAGCTGCTTTCAAATCTTTGTCAGATAAATCAGTGCTGGCACCTGCTGATTGTTCTTTCTCACTCATGAGTGATTTTCCTGGTTCTCGGTATGACGGGTGACTAACTGTATCCTGTAGGATTTGTTAAGAAACCCTGACTCCTATTTAATACTCTTTTAGTACACAGTCCCCTTGTCACAGTGTAATGCCAGGGATGGGTGGGTGTACATATTCAGCTACCCACTAGGTCCTCCCCCAACCCAACACCCAGGCAAAAGCAAGGTACTGACTGCCACTACCTTGTCACAGACAGGTAGGGTGGAAGCTCAGATTACTGACATCCTCCTGGAAAAAAGTGTGACTTTAACTCACCATTTCTGAGCTTTCGTGTGTGATCAGCTTCCCCTGGGCCAAGCTGCCCCTAGGGAGAGGAATCCCAAAGGCTAAGTCATAATACTTTGTTGCTGCAAAGTGACTACATCCTAATGAGCCCCATTTTACCATAGGAGGGAAGGGCATACGTGGAGTGCCAACTAGGCCTGCCTCCCTCCATGTATTTTATCTACTTGACGCCAGTGGGTATGGAAGTTCAGCTCCCAACTGGGAGACCACTGGCAGGAGATAGGGGTGCACAACAAGCCTAGCAGTAATTAGCCCCTGCTGTACTACCTGCTTAAATCTCATTGTGGCGGGTTGGCCCTGTTGATACCACCTGGTAAGAAAACTGAAGTTCTGCCTGTTTCCGCCGACAGGAATTAGAAGATTAGCTCCCTGATCAGGCATAGCTCCAGCCTCCAGGTGGGGGACTGGAGCATGCTGCCTGATTTTGAGGGGTGGTAGGGGGAGCAGAGAAAGTCAACTCCTTGCTCAGCCCTGCTGAAAATGTGTACCATTGGATGGAGCACGGTGAATACTGACAAAAGTTTCTTCTTATACCACCTTTCCCTTGACCTTGGGCTAGGGGGAATAGGCTCTCCTTGGAACTTTACTCCCTGTGCCTGCTCAGGGATAGAAGCGTCTACAGCGCCCTGTCTGGGACATATGGGAGACAATAAGGAAACCCAAGGAACTCACCCTCCTATCGTTAACTCCCCAGGTTCCTAGACTGGCTGCCACCTTCTTCCTATGTCTCAGAATCTTCCTGTGCCTGTTTGTTGTGCTATGTCCAGAGATGCTGAACTGTAAGACGGTGGAACTGGGAGGAATGGGAGTCCTTCATCTTGGTAGAACAGGACGTCTCTGGCCCACTACCACTCCTTTCATCTTACTTTGCTATTTTATACTGTTTCCACTTTCCCTTTCCTAACTCCTACTGGTTTGTTCAAGTCGCTATTCATTCTGTTTTTTTCTCTTATTAATATGAAAGTTCCATATTTGTATCATTCCTTAATGCTTACTTTCTCTTGCCTGCAGGAGTAATCAGTCACACATTTTATTACTATTTCTTACAAACTGCACCATCCACAAAGACATTTCAATCTTCCACACTAAGACAAGACCTTTAAAATTATTTCACTACCCCAACCTTCCACTCAGCAAATATTTGAACGCCTACTTTGTGCCAGGCAAAGAAACATAGAATAGGGAGCAAAACAAAGCCCTACCCTCACGAAGCTAATATTCTAGTGGGAACAACAACAACAAAAACTATATATATCATTACGTATCTATCCCAGTAAATTACAGGGAAAAGTCAGGAGGCCCTTATGGAAGAAGTTTAGTGAGCCAGATGGAGCGAGAATGCAAGGTCAGAAACATACCTAGGACCCCACATATAGCGCCTTGCAGGACACAGTAAGGACTTCAAACTGTATTCTAAGCGCAGTGGGATTTATATGCTAAGTGAGCAGCGGGAAGTCATGATCAGACTTACTCACTCTGGCAGTTGGATACAGAAAAGTGAGGGTAACTATAAGGCTTGTTAGTGGGTGGCAACAATAAGGCTGATTACACGCAGTCAGTTTCAGGATTTAGTTTGAAGGCAGAGCCAACAGAATTTGTCAATGGACTGAATGTTAGAAACAAGAAAGGGAAGATCAAGATTAACTCCCAGGATTTGGGCCTAAATTACTGGGAAAATTATGATGCCATTTACCAAGATGGGGGGACATTGGGTGGAGGGTATATTTAGAGGGGGGCGGAATCAAGAGTTGGTTTTAGACATATTAGATTTGAGATATCTAAGAAGAGCTCAATGTAGGCCATTGAAAATATAAGTCTAGACTTCTGAGGAGGTTAGGGAAGGGAGCTAGAGATGAGTTAGGGAAGCGATTACCCATAATGAAAGAAGAGATGAGGGACTGAGCCCTGCCCCCACCTAACCAGAAGTCAGAGAGAATGAGAGACACACAGACAGGGAGGCCATCTAAAGGAAGGGAGAACCAAAAACTGAGCCTCCACAGCTGCAGTAAAGATACTTCTTTGATTTTGTGAAAGGGCAACATACAATTATGAAATGTAATGAACACCTTCTCAGAAAGCGGAATGTTCTTTTCATGTACCAATTGTATGTACTCTCCAGAAGACAGCGGATTCCCTCGAAATAAGAAATTCCAGATAACCCACAAATCTTTTCTGAGCTCATAATTTTGCCAATTACTGGCCCCATCATCTCTGTGCATTTTGGCCTTCATTAGAAATCAGGCACCCCCAGAGCAAGAGAACCACAGCTCCCAATTTCCTAAGCAAGAGATCTGAACTCATTTACAGCATACCTGTGAGAATGCCAAAGTCAAATCCACTGCCGGAAGTAGCAGTCTCTTCCTTTCTTGGCAATGCCCTTATAAAAGGTTACGACATACTGACAAGGAGAATGTAAGAGCCTTTTCTGGACAATGAAACCCCTTCCCCAGGCTCAAGTTAGCCTTCAATTCTAATGAGTGGTAATGTCAAAGCGGTCAGCTGAATAACTGCTTAACTTAAAATGTTAATGCTATTTAGGCACCTTCAATGATATAATGAGAATCATGTTTAAAAAAAAAAAAAAAAAGGCAGATTTACCAAAAATACTTCTTGTATCTATTTCTGGGACAGGGGAGCTATTTGGAAATAGAAACACCTTATTGGCTGAATGTCAGAACCTTTACTGTCCCCTACAGCACATTATGACATTCCTAGAAACTGTTCCAACTTCTACTAACTTTAATTTAATTATGAAATGCAATCTTTCTAGGGACTAGAAATATAATTATTTCTAAAATAAATGGTAGGCTACTTACATTTATTACAAATGGCAATAAAATTTGTTTTTCCAAATAAATAACAGATTCTTTTATCATTCCTATATAATTACTCTTACTTCACTCTGAAAGAATTATTACTTATTACAAATGTGAAGGAGGATAATTTTTAAGATCTTGAATTCTACTGAACCATATCCCTTTTCACCCACAAAATAAGAATTTATATCTACATAAGATATAATGCCAAAATAACAGGAATAATATGAGAACAATTTACAGCACTGACATTAAAGGATGAAACCTTGCTAGGATAAATTTGTGCTACTTCAATCATACTTATCAGTAAACGATGCCATGCACATTAATTATCCTGAAAAAAAATGAGGAGAATCAAAACTGCGATAAAAAAAACTTTTTAACTTTCCGTGGATGACCAAAATAAGTTTAAATCCCCAAAAAAATCTCAGTTATCTATTAGTGTCATTCAAAAATTTTAGATATTAACTTTTAAGATAATAATAGTTTGGATAAAGTGTCTTTTAACCTGCAACAAATTCATCACCATCTTCTTACCATAAAGAAGAGGCTTAATGCTAATCAAAACAAAATAAAGCATGAGAAAACTACATTCTGAAATCACAAAAATAGATAAGATTTTTTAGAACCTGTAAAGTAAGTAATAACAAATGTTTTACCATAATATGCAAAACTACACTGCAAGGTCACATTTTATTATAAAAGATTAATTTTCTTATGAAAATACCTTTAACCATATTTCCTAGTAAAATATCTAATATCTATGTTAGTTGGCGCTGCCTTTAGAATAGGCTGCACCTCAAATCACCTCAAGGCATGAGTGGCTAAGGTAAGACACATGCTGCCTGGACCCAATCTGATGGACCCCGTATCCAAAGGAAAGGTGTTTCATCAAGCAAATGCATCAATTAAAAAGCTATGTTCAGACATGACACCAAAAGCACAAGCAACAAAAGAAAAATACATAAATTGGACATCAAAATTAAAAATATTTGTGCTTCAAAGAATACCATCAAGTAAATGAAAATAAACCCACAGAATGGGAGAAAATATTTGGAAGTCATATACCTGATAAGACATTTGTATCTAGACTATATAAAGAACTATTACAACTCAAAAATAAAAAGAAATTTTAAAACGGGGAAAAGATCAGAATACATGTTTCTCCAAAGATAAGCAAATGGCCAATAAGCACATGAAAAGATGCAAAACCTTCTTAGCAATCAAGGAAATGCAAGTCAAAACCACAATGAGAAACCATTCCACATCTACTAGGATGGCGATAATTTAAAAAATCTTTTTAAAAAGCAGAAAATAAGCATTGGTAAAGATTTGGTGAAATTGGTGCCCTCATACACTACTGATGGGGATGTCAAATGATGCAGCCACTTTGGAAACAGTCTGGCAGTTCCTCAAGTGCTTAGCATAGTTACATGATCCAGAAATTCCACTACGAGGTACATACCCAAGAGAAATGAAAACATATGAGGTCAGACAATTACTTTCGCGAAATAATCCTAGAAAAAGTGCTCCATACCTCATTGCTGAATATCACTATAGTCACCTTCCAAGTACTGCCCTTGGGAAGCTATGCACTGACGCCAGTGCCTGGTCCACCCTTCAAAGCAATTTTGGAACTCTTTTTCTGGAATGGCCATCAGAGCTGTCGTCGTATTACCCTTGATGTCCTGAGTGTTATCAAAATGTCTTCCTTTCAATATTTCCTTTATCTTCAGGTAAAGAAAGAAGTCATTGGGAGCCAGATCAGGTGAGTAGGGAGGGTGTTCCAATACGGTTGGCTATGTGTTTACAGGCTAAAAACTCCCCCACAGACAGTGCCCTGTGAGCTGGTGCACTGTCGTGATGCAAGAGCCATGAATTGTTGGCGAAAAGTTCAGGTTGTCTAACCTTTTCACGCAGCCTTTTCAGCACTTCCAAATAGTAAACTTGGTTAACTGTTTGTCCAGTTGGTACAAATTCATAATGAACAATCCCTCTGATATCAAAAAAGGTTAGCAGCATCATTGCAACAAGTTCTCAAACTTAATTGTCAGACCGCATACATGAAAAAGCAATGAACAATATAAAGAATATATTCATATGATTCTATTTACATAATTTATTTAAACACACAAATACTAACATAAATACAAATTTTTTGGAAAAAAATACACCAAAAATTTAATAAGTTATCTTTGCGTAGAAGAGTTGGGGAAAAGAGACATTTTTTACATAATATGATTTTTGCTGATTATTTTTTAACTGAGTTGTTGCTCTTTTTATAAATAAATACACTTTAAACCATCCTGTCTGTCTTTCTGTGCGGAGTCTGTGCTGTGGCTTCCAATGCCCACCAGCCGCCGAGCTCTCCTGGACTAGAATGTTCATATGCTCTGACACGAAATCATCCCCATTTACAAGCAACCTCAATACATGTGCCTATAAACATGTGCAAAGAGCTCAGAAACGTGGACCTTAAAATAGGCCTCATTCTGTTTTATGATACATTACTTCATTGCAAATAATTCAAAATAACACTATAATGCACTCATCAGGTCACATAAAGTGAAAGATTTTAAAATATTATGTCATTTACTTCTAGAAGACACCTCTTTGTTCAACAGTTATAATATTTCAACTATGTATTTCAACATGACTCTTCCCATTTCCAGAAGGAATGTTAAACATGTACAGACAGAACAATAATGTCATACTAGCAACATGTTATTCTTAGGCAGTCCTATTCTAAATATGTTCTACATATTAATGTAATTTTCACAGCCTCCAAAGGGACAAACAGGAGAAACTCCTCTTTTTACATGTGCATAGTTACCAGGAGTCAAAACACAGTATTTCATTCAACATATGAATAAATTATATTATAGATACAAAAGCCTTTTGGGCCAGAAATGTTCCAGAATTCAGACTTCCTTAAGTTTTGGAAGGGTAATAACACATCATTACATAATGGCCCCTCGGGGTATGGCAAAGCACACTGTAATCAAACATTACTATTTCTGCAAAGAAAAGTATGAATAGTCACAGCAAGTGGGACAGAGATATCCATTCAAGTCAAGTCTGGCCTCCAAAGGACTTGGGAAAAACATTTCAGAACTCTTACTTTGAAACTATAGGTATGGGATTCTGGGCCTATACTGGGCAGCTTTCTAGCTGGAAAAAAAATGTTTTCTAATGAACAGTATTTCTTGTGCGGCAAAACCACTTTAAATCTTAGTTAAATCCTTGTTGGAGAGATGGATGCGTGAAGTAAAAACCTGGCCAAGATCATCTCAGGTTTTCCTAGAAACCCTAAAGCATCGTTTGTGCCACATAACTAATCACTTGCTTTCATCAGCTGTATGTGAACAAAACCAGTAAAGCCCGGTATGAGGAGCCAGAGAGGAGAGATAATTCACTGCCACTTCGTTAGCAGCTTGCTCCGTGTTATCCCGCAGCCCTGCCACATGACACATCTTCAGATGGCTGTTACCATTCATCACCCTCTTCCCTCAGTTGTGACTTCTCCACACTGAAGAGCCCCAGCCGCTCCTTCCACCATCCTCTGCATGACACGCTTCCCTAATTTCACCACACTGGTCACTCGCTTCTGGATCTGCTCATCTGTCAATTCCTTCTGAAAATGTCACACCCCAGACCAAATGCTGCAGATGTTATCTGTCCAGCACGAAGTCTAGTGACTTCCCTGGAACCAAACATTATCTTTACATCTGACATCGTAAGATTATTAAACCAAAGTGCTAAATCACATTAATGCAGTTGGCATAAACCAGAGAAAGAAAATCAGCTGATTCACTATTAAATTAATATGTATAATCAGTTTGTACCCAACGTCTCTAAATGGATACTCATTCTCAGTAATAAACAAAGAGATGTAAATAAAAATGAGGTAATGAATAATAATTTAATATGGAGTAAGTGGAACTTGCTTCCCAAAGAATGGGAGGAAGGAGAACAGGTGAGATGTAAATAAAACAAGATTAGTCATGAGCTGAAATTACTGAAACTGGGTGATGGGTTCATATTCTTACATTGCATATGTTTGCATCTTTCATGATAAAAAGTTACAGCAGTAAAAATAATAAAAGAAGGAAAGATAAAGTAGGGGAAACGAAGCTATCAGTTTGCACATTTCTGATTGCAACAATTAAAAGACTGGGTGAAGCAGTGTTGGTGAGAAGCTGAAGAAACGAGGACTCAGTGGAAACGTAAACGATCCCTACAAGGCCTTACAGAGCGCAGCCTGGTGACAGGGGACAAAATGGTTATACTCTGACCCAGCAATCCTACGCAGGCATTTTCCCGAACTTGATCATCAGACAAATAGGAAAAGACATACCTAGCCATACTCATCAGACCACAATTTTCAAAAGAACCAAGATAATCCCAATGCTGATTAACAGGAGAGTTAAGGAAAATCTGACTCACAGTGGAAGAGTGCGCATCCGTTGAAAATAATGGTGCAGATTTGAAAACTGACAGATTGTTGAGTAAAGATTACAAAACAGTGTACAATTTGATCCCACTTCACTGGTTATGTATACTTGTACATAGGCACAGAGAGATTTCTGGGAACTAGTTCACCAAAATGTTAACAAAGGTTATCTCTGGGGAGGAAGATTTCTGTTGATTTTTATTTTTCCCTAGTTTGATTTTTACTTTCTTTATACTTTTCTATATAAATGAACAGTACCATTTTTATCAAATCTAAGCCACTGGGGGAGGGGTAACTAACCACCTTATTAAAGCTACATTTAAATGCCTAAGTATAAGTCTGCCTTTCCCTTTGCTTGGCTCTTTCTCCCCAGGAGTACACATGGACACAACCAAACGAGGTGGTCTTGCCCAGGTCTCTCATAGGAAGTGTGTTTGATTCATGAAACCGAGTCATGGTTTGTAGAAGCCCACACTTTTATTGTAACAACCTGTAAGATTCTCCTGCTCACAAAAAGTTAGTTGAGCAAAATGTCATGGGAAAGTTCAAGACATCTGAAGGCTATTTACGTCGTTTTTTAAAAAATGTGTAAGACATTATTCAGCAATTACTCCAATATTCTTTTATAGATATACAAAAATATATTACTTAGCAACAATAATTTTACACAAGAAGTGGAATATTTTGTTGCCATGCACTCTAATCCCTTAAAACAGTTCTATGATAGAAATAAATTCTTTTACATTCTATCATCTATAATTAAAAGAAAAATCATTTTGGTCCCTGGGAACTGAGCTTACATAAAGTGAACTTCTTCACGTACTTTTTATAATAAGAATTTTAAGTGCAATGCCTAAATTCTCATTTTAAAATGTATCTATATTTTTCTCCTCTTAAAGTTAGTATTCTTTGAATGTTATTAAAAACAAAAAGTAAAATTACTTATGTGTAAAGGTATGCAAGAATCCCTGAGGTTAGAGAAATACAGAGCAACAGATTCAGTTGCTACGTATAAAGATCGAGATGTTATATATGAAAGGTTGGGATTACTATATGTAAATAGAAAAAAATAGGCTAGGATGCTCAGATCCTGAATTCGTGTGTATCAATGTTTATGAGATGGTCTATTGCTTTAGATCTCAAACATTAGAGTTCCACGTCAGAATCTGTGTTCTAAGATAGACCTGTGTGACTCAAGCATCACCAAAAAGTGGTTGAGTAGCAAAGTTTTAGAAGGTGTTCTTCCCGGAGAGTCTAGGAGTCTTTTGGTAACAGCGACAACAAATACAGTTCTAGAGACACATAACTAACCGGTATTCCATTAGCAGAGTCCACCACATTATATGGGGTTTGAATATAGTTTCCTAAAGCATGTTCTCTGTTAAAAAAGAATTTCAACATGGGGAGCTTCCTATCTGTTAAAATAGAAAAATTAAGTATGGAAAAAGAACTTCCTTTCAAAATGTTCGACGCCATTAGAATGACCTTCCTAAAGAACAGTTTTCCAGTCTTCGTTTTAACAGCAAAAGTATATTGCTTTGAATGTAAAACCCATTTTTATAACTAGGAGTTAGTTACACAGTGGGAGTTGATTTACTATTACTGAGAAGATCAGGGACCTGGCCCCACACCACCTTTCATCGCTAGGTCATCTCTGCAGCAAACAAACTACCCTCCCAGAGCTACCCTCCTAACTGCTCTTAGCCCATGCTCCAAACAGTTTCATTTAAGGATTATCTTTTTATACCTACTTCTTAAATTACAAGAATGTATTGAAAAAAAGCTGTAGAAAAAAATGAAATAGCCTGACAGTTCATCAAATTAATAAGCAAACAAGCCACTGCTTTCAAAGGGGCCATAGGACAGCCAGGTTTCTGGAGTACTGGTAAATGTTTTGACTGTTTTAATTTGGGTATTAATTACATGCATATGTTTCAGTTGTGAAAATTTATCAAGTGATACCTTTATTATTTGTGTACCTTTCTGCATGTCTCTGTCAATAAAAAGTCTACTTTAAACATTCTGGTTACAATCAAAATAATCTACTCAGTGCTTTCAATGCTAAGATAAAAGAGGACGAGGAGAACGACAAGAAAAACAATCCGAACCTAAAACTGCAGTGTGAAAAAGGAGAGAAACATGAATCACGACTCCCTGGAACTATACAGACGAGATTTCATGATGGGGACCAACTGTCCATTTAAACTCATTTCTCTCAAGCTTATTTCTACATTATGAGATACATCACACGATTAAAATACTTGTCACACATGCAGGAATGTGAGACCAAGTGGCTTGAAGAAATGAAACAGGTCCTGTAAACCCTGAAGTCAAAAAGCAGAGAAAGAGACACTTTACTGGCTAACGGAGAACCTTGGCCCACTCTGCCCAAACATCACTACACTGTGAGCGCTCAGGAGGCAGAATTTCAAACCTGCCCCGCCCCGGTCTCTGGACCTGTGCGTATGATGACATCGCTCCTGTGACGATGTCCTATTAGGTGGCACATTTACCCTCCAGACGGCAGATTATCCTGGTGGGCCTGACCTGGGCACACAGGCCCTTCAAAGCAGAGAGTTTCTCTGGCTGAAAGCCGTGGTCAGAGATTCTCAAAGCAGGAGAAGGCCTTCCTGTGGCCTTGCTGGTTTGAAGATGCAGGGGCCACGTAAGGAAGCTGAGTGGCCTCTGGAAGCAGAGAGTGACCCCAAGGGACCGCCAACAAGGAAAGTGGACCTCAGTCCTACAACTGCAAGGAACTGAGTCTGATCCACAGCCTGAAAGAGCTTCGAAGTGGATTTCTTCCTCTAGAATTTCCAGATAGATATGTTGTGACCTACCCAAAGGCTGGCCAACGTGAACCACATCTTGTCTTCCTGTCTTGTACAGCAAGCTCTGGAAAGTCAATAAGCACAGGCATAGATGGCGAGAAAGAAAAAACAATTATATAATGCCTTCCTTCCTTCCTTCCTTCCTTCCTTCCTTCCTTCCTTCCTTCCTTCCTTCCTTCCTTCAACAAGCATTTCTTGGGTTCCTTTTCCACAGCAACTGCACTGTACCAGGTGCAAGGAACAAAACAATGAATAAAATAATCCCAGCTTTTGAAGTTCACAGCCTGGTGACAGAGACTGATGTAATGAACTATAATGAGGACGGTACCAAGGCAGGAAGGTGCACAGGGTCCTGTGGGAACCCAGACGATTCTTGGTATGAGGACACAGAAATCAGAAAAGGCTACAAGGAGGCAGTGATGCATGAGCTGAGACTCAACCAAAGAAGGAAGTTTGCCTGGCTAAAGGTGGGGTGAGAAAGGGGGTTAGGAGGCAATATCCAGGCCTAAAGGGGCCTGCAAAACTGAGGCAAGGAGGCAAAGCCAACACAGTGTGTTGGAGAGAAGGGAACGCACAGTGGAACCACGGGCAGCGCGGTATTCTAAGGAAACCCGGGAAGAGATTATACTGCAAGGAACACAAGGCTCCGATTTCACGAAGACCCCTGACGGCTGCAGTAAAAGCCGGGAGAAGCTTGTGCTGAGATTTATGTTTTGGAAGCTATGTAGGGATGAATTTGACCAAGAGTAAAGCAGACAGTTCAGTTAGAATGATGAGGACAGATCTGAGAAATATTAGAGGAGTAAAATCCACAGGCTTTCAAAACGAACTGGATTGGGGGTAGGAGTCAGGAAGAAGAGGTATTCAAGTGAGTCTCAGCTTTCTAGCTGAGGTGACTCAGGGGTGATGATGACACCAGGGATGGAAAATACTGGCTGAAACAGACTAGGTTATCGAAGGATAAGAGAACAGGCTGAAAAGGTGTGTAGAGATGTCGAGGCTAGTGGAGAGCTTTATAAAATTTTTCATTAAATTTACTGTGGTGACATTGGTTAGTAAAATTATATAGGTTTCAAGTGTACAATTCTGTATTACATCATCTATCCATTGCATTGTGTGCTCACCACCAGAGTCAGTTCTCCTTCCATCACCATATATTTGACCCCCTTTACCCTCCTCTACCACTCCTTCTACTCCCAACACTCTGGTAACCACTAAACTGTGTCTGTGTCTACGAGTTTTTGTTTCTTTGTCTTGTTCATTTATTGCTTTCAGTTTTATATCCCACACGTGAGTGAAATCATTTGGTTCTCGACTTTTCCTGCCTGATTTATTTCACTTAGCATAATAATCTCATGATCCATCCATGTTGTCACAAATGGCAGTACAGCGGTACTTCAGTTTCCGAATGTAATCCGTTCTGGAAGGCCGTTCGAGTTCTGAAACGTTCAAAGACAGCCGACAGCTGGGCCTCAGGATCTTGCACTCAGCGGAAGTCGCGTGACAAGTTCGACTTCCGAGGCGTGTTCAAAAACCGAAGCATGTAATTCCGGGTTTACAGCCTTCGTAAACCGAAATGTTCGTCAACAGAGACATTCAAAAACCGAGGTACTTCATCTTTTCTTATGGCAGAGTAGTATTCCATTGTGTATATGTAGCACATCTTTATCCAATCACCTATCGAAGGACACTTTGGTTGTTTCCATGTCCTGGACACTGAGTAATGCTTCAATGAACAAAGGAGTACATATATCTTTACGAATAAAGGTTTTTGGATTTTTGGGGTAGATACCCAGAAAAGGAATTGCTGAGAGCTTTTAACGCTAGGCTCAACTTAGTAAGCTTTGGAGAGCTGAATAAGGTTTCTAACACTAAAAAGTTAGTTCCAAGGTATCCTTTGAAAAATCTGTTAGTCGTTGTAATAGCCTAAACAGTAGGTGGGGTCCACATTCAGGTGGAGGCAGTAGAAGAACAGGGCATGTATGTGAAATATTTCCACGCAGAAACAATGGGGCCCAGCAACTGCATTCAGGTAGGCAGTATCTAAGGTCTGAGTAACATTACTTTTTTAACGCAAATCAGGAAAAGATGAAAACGTGTATTCATTCAGGCATTTATTCCAAAAATACATATGCTTATTATAGGTCAGATACAGCACTAGCTAATACAGTAACAACTTTGGCTTGAGGGATACTATATTTGAGATTCACGTAGGATGAATGAACCGCAAAGCTCAGATCAGGGGCTGGAATGAGGAGATACAGATGAAGTCATTTGTTTAGGAATGGTAGCTGGGAAGGAGCAGATGAGAGTACAAGGAAGGAAAGGCCAAAGATGAAACCCTGGGGGACATTTATACTTATGGGGGAAGAAGGAAGGGGAGGAAACAGCATAAAACCTTACAAATTAATTCACTCAAAATGCTCAGCTATAATAGACTGAGCACGAAGTAAGTGCAAGGCTCTGAGAAAGACCACACCATGGTCTCAAGGAGTCTATATGGTACAATCGGGGAGTTTATGGGGACATTACTACAATACTAGGTGAAACTTCTGGGTACTATAGTGAAGTTGCAAAAAAATACTATGGGAAATGGGGTACTAGTGTTCTAGCTTGGGTGAATTGGGGAAGATTACATGGAAAAAACACCTGAGTTGATCCTTTAAAGAAGGAAAGGAATATAGGCACAGATAAGAAGGTAACAGAATAAAGGGACATGATAACCAACACCAGTGGTGGACTTTTATATACATTTCGGTGAACCTTTGCAACTACTTTCATTTATAAAAGAAAGGAAAAGGATATCAAAAGGTTCAGTGTAGGCAAGTAAGTGTGTGGTGGCAAGGAGGAGGGACACTCTTCCTCAGTTTGGTACAGAGCCTGCTCAGTGTGTTCCATGACCAAGAATCAAAATCCAAAATGGATATTCACTTAAATGTTTAGATTTTTAGGGGAAGATAATAGATCCATTTATGTGAGGTAACAACGCTCTGCTATAGTACACTCCTGAGCACCCATAACGGGCAGCCACTGTTCTGGGTGAGCCATAACTCTGCCACTATGCGGCAGTTCTCACGGGAATAAAGGAAGGATAAAAGTGTAATGGGAGCACTAGAGAAAACACTCAGGTAAGAATAAGTGGCTTTCTGCTTTCAAAGATACCATATTTAAGATATGGGCCTTTGCTGCAGCAATCCCACTTCCAGAAATCTATCACACGATATACCAGCACAAGTGTGAAACTACCCACATACAATATTATTCAACACGAACTATCTGGACTAGAAAAAGTCTGGAAATAACCCAAGTAACCTGGGGACAGGTTGAATAGACTTTGATATATGCACACAATGACGTACCATGCAAAGAGAGAGGGGACGGAGGGCAGGAAAGAGAGGACCCTGTGTACTAATGTGGAGAGATTTCCAGATTATATTGTTAGGTAGAAAAAATCAAGTTACAGAAATCTCTGTGTAATATACTACCTTTTATACATGACTGAGGGGAATCAGGATGTGTGTGTATTCATTTGTACTTGCAAACAGAACATGGGAAAATTTTGTCTGATGAGGGTTTAGTATCCAGAATATATGAAGAATTCTCACAACTCAACAACAAAAAGACAATGCAATTTAAAGATGGACAAAGGACTTGAAGAGACACATTTCTCCAAAGATAATATACAAATGCCCAATGATCGTAGGAAAAGACACTCAACATCATTAAGAAAATGCAAATCAAACCACAATGAGATACCACTTCACACCTACTAGGGTGACTATAATTTTTATAAAAAGAAAAATAACAAGTGTTGGCAAGGATGTGGTAAAACGGAATTCTCACACATTGCTGGTAGAAATTAAAAATGGTTCAGCCACTGTGGAAAACAGCAATTACCCAAAAGTGAAACACAATTATCATACGATCCCGCAATTCCACTCCCAGACATATACCCAAAAGAAATGAAAACAAGTACTCAAACAAATACATACATGCACTATTCACAATAGCTAAAAGGTGGAAACAACGCAAATGTCCACCAATGGAAGAATGGATAAACAAGCTACAGCACATATATACAATCGATTATTTAGACATAAAAGAAATGAAGTACTGATACATGAGACAATGGATGAAGCTTAAAAACATGTTAAGTGAAATAAGCCAGACACAAAGCTGTTATATTGCATGAGTCCATTTATGTATCCAGAACACATAAATCCATACAAACAATGCAGATCGGCGGTTTCCAGGGGCCGGGGGTTGGGGAGGAGGGACTGCTTAACAGGGACAGGGTTTTCTTGGGGGAAACGAAACGTTTTAGAACTAGAAAGAGGCAGTGATTGGACAACACTGTGAATGTACTAAATGCCACTGAACTGTTCACTTTAAAATGGGTAATTTTATGATATATGACTTTTCTCAATTTTTAAAAATATTTCTAAAAGAAAGAAACTAGTAAAGATGGCTCCCTGTGACGGGCTAACTAGGCTGGAAGGCAAAGGTGTATGCAAGATGTCTCTCTGCACTTCAGAGGTTCAGTTTGACCTCTGAACCCTATAAGTATGTTTATAAAGTCGTTAAAAATAACTCCACAATCATTTTATTAAATATTAGGTTTAAAAAATACATTTTCTTTTGTTACAACATGAAGAACGTTTCTTTGGAAAGTAACTTCTTCAGATACCGTAAGATCTTTATAATATCTTTAACTATTGAAAAAAAGTATGGCTTGTCATTCACGTAAATGATCATTATGCAAACTCCAAATACAACCAAGATAGTGCCTTGAGTTCTTCTCCCAACAGTGTGACAGGTTCTGACCCACTCACCTGGTTCACCGAGCTGAGCCTTCAGAGCCGGGGGTACTAGGACAGGCCAAAGGTCACTGCTCACAAGCTGGCCACCCCGTCATCGGAACTGTGCTCTAAGAAACCTTATGTGCTCTGAAGAAATCAACTCAAATAAATGACCCAGGAAAATCAAAGATGACTTTCTAATTAACTGTTACTTTGATTTTTGAAGCTTCTAAGCAATCTGTTAAAAAATCCCATAGTATCATCGTGCTTCTGGATTTTTTAAAAGATTTTTGAGTTTTAAAAAAGAGATTTTCTTTTCTTGTACAATAAGTACACTTAATAGTTTTCATTTTGAGAGCCTTCAGTTGATATGCCCTGAAATATCTTAAAATTTTAGGACAGTAAGATATTCTGAAATCCTATGTTATGTTAGCTAAAGTTAAATTTCAGAAGAAAAATACAGAAACTTCAAGAACTTTCTAATACCCTCTGTCAGAGTCTATATGCTACATTCAATTTTTATCAAATAAAAGGTTTAAAGTAAGATGGCTCAGCCTTAGCTGGTATTTTTGAGCCACACTTTTCCTGACAATACCAAAGTACCAATTTCTCTAATTCCTGAGATCTATCAAAATCACTGTTTTAAATATTTTTTGCTCAAGTTTAACACTATAAAGCTCTGTCTTATTCTGTAAGCAGCAAGTATATATATATAGATATAGATATAGATATATACCTCTCTCTCTCTCTCTCTCTCTCTCTCTCTCTCTCTCTCTCTCTCTCTCTCTCTATATATATATATATATATATATATATATATATATATGAAAGATCTTATTTCCTTTTTTAACAAAGATGAATAGTTAAACAAATTCGGTACCTCAGAAGTAGGACTTATTCTGGGATGGTCGTAATTAATATTATTTAAACATAGCAATTGCTTAAAACACGTAAGATATTTAACTAAAATCTGCAAAAACCAGGAACTGGCACCACAGATTTGTTTTGATTTCTGATGACTTATTTGTAAAGAACAAAAATTAGTCAAAATGCTTCCTCTATCTTTAGGATTTTCATACACCAACCAAAAGAAAAACCAATATTAAACAAGGCCAGTTTTTTAAAGAAGGAACTCTGACACTGAAATACACAATTTTGAATTCTAAGCAGCAATTTACTTATTCTGTATAACATAAAATATACTTTTTTTTATACTTGTATTAATAGCTTTCTCCACAGAGTTCAAGGTATATATAAAATACGAACAAGGGAAAGGAAAAAAATAGAAGAAAGCTGTAACTGCAAAGAGGGCAAAGATGTCTGGAAATTAGAATCAGGTCTCGAGAACATCTAACTCTCAGTGTGGATATGCATGTATGGCGGGTGGAGAGGAAGAGGGAGGAATGTGTGTCTGGAGCAGAATCATCTGGAGCTTCTTAGATCCACATATCAGAAGGGGAAATGAATCTGGAGGAACTATTTCAACAGGGCGGAAGAATTACGATTCTGCCACACCATACCTCCCAACCATTTCTGGGCAATTCTATTAAGCAAATTGAAATTCATTTTCTCTCTTTCTCAGAAAGCCTTGGTACATAGTCGAGTCATCATCTCTTTAAATGTTCAAATTTTCAGAAAAGTAAATGAAAGAAAAAGGATTGATAAGAATGGGTTAGATTTAGGCAAACGAAAGAGGAAATCAGATTTTTAATATAAAGAAATAGTAACAACAAAACTGAAATCCTTGAACAGAACATTCAAAAGTATTTCAAGTGCTATATTTCTGTGTATTTCCTTCAGTTCTAATGCAGAAAGGCTATCTGAGTTGGCAGTAAACAGCCCAGGGACACGCAGGCCATCACCATACCCTGGGACTGGGTAACAGCTCCGCCCTCATCACCGCAGCATACGATGATAGAAACTCAAAATGAGGGACAAAAACATTAAAATGATCAAACAGTACATATATGTATCGTCTCAGTACTGAAAACCTACCAGGCCAAGAAGCCAGAAAACACTGTTGTAGAGGGAACAAAGGTAAGTCAGCTTTCTTAGGCCACACCAGCCGGTGGGTATAGATGGAATCACAGTGGTGCAAAATAATACCTTAAGCTTGCCAGCTGGGCCCCATATGCTCTTACAGGCACTCAACACCCTTAAAAGGCCCTACACAAACATTTCTGGGTGCACAAATCCTGACTCCTCCAAGCCTGAGAGCTTGGCCAGACCCTGTCAAGTGAGACCCAGGCCTTCCTGTGAGAAAGGTGGAGGCTTCCACAGTTAGACCGCTTGTACCCTGAAGCAAAACACTAAAATAGCTCAGGAAGGCAGCTCATCTATTTCATACATACCATATTTTCCTATTTCCATACACACCACACCCTGCATACTGTTCTTGTCAGGCCCCAGTGCCTCTGACTTAACAAGACAGGTTTTAGTGAACAATGGGTTATTGTGCTTCCCTCGTGACTGGCCCCTAGGAGACAGGCCTCCCAGGGCTGCCCCCAGACAGGCCTACACTGTACAAGTGCTTCTGGGCATCTCAGCCCACATTTATTACTCTGCCAGTTGCCATCTGTATCCAAATCTCGGTTCTATCCCAGCGAAATCCCAATCACAAAAAGAATCATCCTCTCCAGTGACTTGAATAAATTTGATTGCCAACATTAAATTCACTCTGGGGTATCATCACCAGAAATATTCCTTCTCTGCTGAGGTTTTATACTGAACCACAATTGATGGTACCTAATGCAATAGCAGGGATGAAATGATAGGTCAGTAAAGTCAGCTGCAAGCCAAGAAGCCTCAAGAAGTAAAAGAAATTCGTAACATTATTTGTTGGGGCGAGGGTGCCGGAGGAAGAGGGAGAGAATATAAATAATGGATTAAAAGAAAAGGACAACCAAGGTAAGTTAAAAGGTCAAGCAACAGGTAATGCCTTCTGTGTATTTTATTTTAGTTGAGAAAGGAGAAACACATTAGGGGTTCATCTGATCTGATAAATTAATAAGCACAATTATAGCTATGATTTATTAAGCAAGACACTGCGCTAAATGCTTTATATACATTATCTCTTCTAAGCCTTACAAAAACCTTGTGAAGACATATTAGCTTTTTGTTTTATAAATGAGCAACTGAAACACAGGTTATATAACTTGCCCAAGGTCATACAGCTCATAAATGAGCCAGGATTTGAACCCAGGCCTGGGACTCCTGACACTATCATGTTACAATGCCTATGGCCGATGGCTTAAAGGCATATTTCCAATGTATATGTTTAAAAATGAGATATAGCACCATGTGCTAATATGAAATGATCTCAAAGATACATAGTTAAGTGAAAAAAGACAAGTGCACTGAGGCCAATCTCCAAGGTAATAGTATGCGACCATTTCTATAAAGCCAAAGTGATGGGGGGAAAGATATACATGGTTGCATTATACATAAAATATCACCGAAAGAAAAACCAGGAACAGTGACAACCTCGAGCAGATGGACAAGGGGACTGAGGACCAGAAAAGCAGAGCCTTTTCGCTGCATATACGCTGGGATGGTAGGACTTTTTAACCCAATTCATGTCATTTTGCACGAGGCCTGAGCACTGCACAGTAAACCAAGCTGTAGAAGCTCAAGTCCCGTCATAAAAGGATGCCTGCAAGCTCCGCGCTCACTAAAGCTAAATGAAGAGGCTTCCGCACAGCAAAGGCACACCGACTTCCGTCAAGCATGCTTTTTAGATGTTTCACCGTAAAGGTATCTATTAACACTGCTCACACCCTAAACATCGACCAAAGTGCTGTCACACACAGAAAGCAAAAACCAATTCCTGTGAAAAGGGGAGGAGAGACTGCAGCTAGGAAAACTTAGTGAGGTAGGGGAGGAAAACGGCCACTCAAAAATAGTGAAACAAGAGAGAGGAATGGGCAAAGGCGAACCCACTGCAGGTGGGCCCAGGGAAACACAGCTACAGAACAAAGCCAAGCTGTAGAAATGGGGAGGAAGGAAGATGAAGGCACAGGAGCATCTAAAGCAAGATGAGAAGGAATTCTCACTCCCCGTTTAGTCCGGAAAGTAGAAAGATGAAAACAAAATCAAAACACACACAGACCCATTGAACTTGTAAGTCAATGAATAATATGCCCACTCAGAATCAATGTGTTCCTTTGCTTGCCTTAAAATATTTACTTTTATTTTACTTTCTATAATTTTAAATTCAGAATGTGATTCAAAATTATTGGTAATGCTTATTAAACCCACACCCCCATTTAAAAAATGTAAATATTATCTGCTCAAAGAAAAACAATTCTGGCTAGCTTAAACAAAAAGGGGGATATACTGGAAAGCAAATGGACTTGAGGAAAAGCTGAGCATCCAAGTTTCAAGATGAGCTAGAACCAGAGCAGCTCTGAGGCTGCAGGGGTTCTGGAGCGCCATGAAAACAAGTCAAAAGATGATATGGCAGAGAAATAGCCAATGGGGGGCCCTGCTGGGTCCCAAGGCCATTCTCAGAAAAGGGTACATTTCTATAAGCCAGGTGTCACTCCAACTGTTACCTACTACAATGTAGCATTCATAAGTATAACACTATAATTTACATTTATATTAAACAAATTTATTGATAAATTCATAACTTATGTAAAATATTTAAATTTAAAGTCACTTCTAATTTTCACTCACAACTGCATGCTTCAAGTTTTTTGTATATAATATCATTTAAAAACTTGAATTTGTTTAATTGATTCAATATCAGAGTTATTATTGGGAGAATTGGACACCAGAATCATAAAGCAAAGATTAAACAGCACTAACCAGAAATCGATGGTACAAATGTGTTCACCAATCCATCTTTAAAAGGAATTTTTGTTCTTACAATGACCCTGTAATTTAAAATATCTTTTTCAAATAGATGAACAAAATAAGACCCAAAACAATAATTTAAGTTCCCTCAAATAGAAAAAACACCAAACTCTCAGGTTCCCATTAATGCAATCTCAGCCTGAATCATTAATCTGCTTTAATATCATCTTCCTCCTAAAATCCACTAATGCCACATTATGGTAAATAATAATTGCTTTCACAATTTTAAAAAAGTTGTAAGTGCTTATTGTTTGAAACTTAGAACATTCAGGAAAAATGAAAAATTTCCCATAACCCAGACTTGAACAGCACTTTAAGCAGGCTGGTCTCTTCCCTTCAACCACCCTCGCTGTATATATTATAAAACAGTAATTTCTTTATCCATTTCTGATTTAATATCACATCCCCATTACTTTGTAAATCTATTATACTTTTCTGGAATTTCTATTATTTCTTATTTCAAAAGCAATCTAAGCCCATTACAGAAAATCACGAAATAGAGAAAAGTAAAAGAAAAGGAAACATCCATACTTCTCCTAAGAGACAATATCGCGGTGTGTTGTCTTCCAGACTAGAAAAGTTACATGTGCAGAATGACCCTCTGTCAGAGGAACTTCCTACCACACGTGCTCAGGTCACATACAGAGGGCAGCACAGCGTCAGGAATAAGAGTAAGGGCTCTGGAGTTGGCTGCCATTGTATTCAAAGCAAAGCCCAGACCCACCACTTATTAAGTGGGTGGCCTTGACCTCTCTGTCTCTCAGTTTCCTCATCCATAAAATAGGACTATAATGAGGAGAGAAGGTATTGCATGGAAAGGCCTTAGTAAAACGCCCAACACGTCAGAAGCACTCAGTAGAGACAAGCTATTACGAAGCATGCCATAACCTCATTTTTTCCCTACTGTGCTCTGAACACCCTTCCATGTCATTAGATCCACTTCTACAACATCCGTTTTAATGCCAACATAGCACAGTTTGCCCATGTGCTGTATCAGCCACTAGAAAAGGTGGCAGAAAAATCCAGATCCTCACCATGTTGGTCGAGGTCACCTGCTGACTAACACACACGTAGGGACAGAGAACTCCAACTGACCCAACTTGTTCCCTAAAGTGGGGGAATGGGGGTCAGAGCGGGTTAGGACTCCCAGTGTTTCCTCACTAGCTTATTTGGGAGAAGTCACAGGGCAGATGAGGTTTGGCTGTTGTTTGTTTTTAGTGTTTTTGTTGCCAATAATATCTGTGATGAAATTCAGTTTATTTACCCAAGAAGGTGCCACTTTTGAAGCAAAGAAATTTGGGGCGGGGGTAGGGAACAAAACCTTTTAAGCAATATTTGCAGCTACTAAAATGCTAAATGTTAAATTGCTACCAAGTATCCACTGACATAGAAGCATACCACAACTTATGTTTCATAATTTTGATAGAAACAGCAAAGTTAGAGATGCAGAGGACCTCTGTCTTCTCAACTGTAACACTCTGTGATACTAGATTTAAGTAATTTTCCAAGTCCAGGAGCTGTGTTAAAAACCGGCCAATTATATCAAGCTGCCACCCAACTGCAAATGTCTACATTCTTATCTGCCTTCTTTCTCATTCGTTGTACTCCTTCGTGTCTTAACCATGTTCCTCTATATGTACACCCTCCTTCAAATGTTGTTAAAAGTTTAGACCTGTACACTGAAAGGAGTTCTCTGGGTCTTAAGATCCAAGTCCTACTTTTCCCCAGCTAAGGACTGGAATGTAAAGATCATTTTGGAATGTGTGCTGATGTTTGGTCCTATCTGTTTGGCAAGAGTCCTGTTACTATCTAAACATTGAATTCCTCATTCCTGCTGCTCAGTTTCTTCCTACCAAGTCCTTCATCTTCATGTTCCCAAGTGCCAACCTGAAGCCCCAGACTAACATGCCCAGCTGCCTGGATCCCAGCTAAGATCCTGGTTAAGCTGATCTCAGATTCTGAACCCTTTGTATGGATTAAAGGGCCCTTCAGGATCAATTACGCTGCATCATAATCGCCCGCATGTCCCGGCCCCAGTAAACAATAAGCTCCATGAAGGAAGGAACTGTTTTATCTCATTGTACCTTTATTGCCTCCTGCAGTGCCTTGCTCACGGAAAGCCCTTCGTAAGCGCTGAATGAAGAAATGAACTCTGCTGCCCTCACTCTCAATCTGCCCACTCCAACATTAGTGGAAACTGCTAATGCTCACTTTTCTCAGCCACAAGGCACATATACAGAGAGTGAATCTGAGGAACACATTGCTTCCTATCTCTTAGCACTTCCTATATGCATCTCACTCCTTCCTTCTGGCTTCAGTGTCTTTCTTCTTGAAGTACATCTTTCAGTAGTTCCTTCAGCAAAAGTCCACGAGTCATCAACACTGTCTTTATCTACAAAGCCTTTATTTCACTTTCCCTCTCGAATATTATTATATATGGATACAGAATTCCAAGTCAGTGCTTGTTTCTCCCCCTCAGCACTTTAAAGACATTATTCAATCATCTTCTGCTATAAACAAAATGCCTGCTAGTCTAGACATTGGTGTCCTTGGGTCCTTGGGTTGCATTTGTCTTTGCCCCATCCCCACCCCCCCACCCCAGTGTTCCACCTACAATGTGTCTTGGTATGAATTTATTTTTATTTATCCAGCCTGGGGTTCACCGTGCTTCTTGGACCTAAGAATTCAGGCCTTGCACTTATTATGGAAAGTTCTCGGCCATTATACCTTCAAATAGTGCCACTCTCACGCTACCTCCTTTTTCTGGAAGTTCACAGAAGGTAACATTGGATTTCCTCGTACTAAAGTACATGAGTCTTAACCACTCATACTTGCCACCTTTTTATGCTCCAGTGAAATTCCAAGCAATTTCCTCACATCTCTTTAAAGAGCAACAGTTTTCAATTATGTCTACAGCTGTTTAACCAGTCCATGGAGGTTACTTTTGCTTACTGACTATAATTTTCATTTCTAGAAGTTCTCTCTGGGTCTTTTCTAAATCCGCGTGCTGTTTTTCTAGACTGCAATGTTCTTTCATTACAGTCCCACCCCTCTCATCTCTAATAATCGAAACCAGTAATCTCTGCCCTGCGTCCCAGGAGCACCGCATGGAGACCCAAGACTCCTAATTACAACGTCTGCCGACGCGCCTTCACAGTGATGCGTTTCCGTGCGTGGCCGGCAACTTTTCATTGCAGGTTCATCTTCACCATGAGTTGTTTTTTTTCTACAAGAGTCCTAGGTTTCTCATCGGCTGCTGTGCAGGACAGTTTCACACATACCTCTGATGGCTGCACTGGATTCCAGGGTTCTGACCAGCTTTTGTGCTAGCATCTCAGCTTGAGGGTTAGTCGCACCGTAAAAAGTGTTCAATTTTAACCCACCCCCAGTGTGAGGTACAGCCTTGGGGTTTAAATGTTTCTTTTTTTTTATTCCTTATTATGCACAATCCCAGAAGGACAGCAAGTTTCTTTGCAGCTCCTCAGACCAGTGGGCAAGGTTTTTCTAGTCCTCTTTTCACAGTCGGGCCGGCCTAAGGTTTTATGCAGCAGGACCTCAACCTCACCTCCACCTTCCTCCTCCCTCCTTCACGCAGACCTCAGGCCGCGACTCCTCTTCCTTCATGAGACCTTCAGGACCACGCCCTTGGGCTCTGTATCCAGATCCGAACCGACCACAGGCCCCGGCTCCGATCACACCCTAGCTGGGAGATCTCTCTTCACGCTGGCACCTGGGATTTGCTGGTCTATCAGGCCAGGCGCGCTTCTGCTCGTCCTTGATACATTTTGTCCACAGTGTCCGTGTGCTGGCTGCAGGTGGGGGTGGAAGTCCTGTATAGCAGGCCTGGCAGCAGTGTCGCTAGAAGCCTCCAGTCGTCACAAAATATAACTGTGCAAGGCTCACTTCAGAGAACTGTGACGATGACTTACCATTTGCCAGGTGACAACAGCCCACATTTTTTTCAGCCTCAAGAACAGTTTTCATATTGGAAAAAACAAATATCCCCAAGGCATTTTGAGGTCATTTTGTCACTGCACACTTCAAATGCCTTCACAGCTCTTTTCCTGCTTGAGAATGTCACCAGTATGAGAACCCGCCTGTTGACTCTACTTTCTCACTGCCCATTCATTCTGTAAACAGCTTCGATCTGCTTTATACTCCTATAACGCCAGTGAAATTATCAAAAAGCTAAACATTTCCTGCCTAATCAACAAATCCAATGACCTTTCTTGGTCCTCATTCTTCCTCAACTCTCTGCAGCAACACTGACCATGACAATTTTTCCAGCCCAGTGTCACCCCAGTTCAAATACTTATTATTCCTATATTGTCACACCCATTCTCCAATTCACTCCCATCACTCCAGTCTCCTTCTCCAATATCCCCAATAAGTCACAGCCTGATTAACATTATGAGCCTCTAGTCACATCAACTACTCGCCCTCCCCACTCGGTCCTGCGGTAGCTCATTAATACCTATATTATGGGAAAGAAAAGATGCCCACGGCACGTCCTGCCCCCAGATGTGCAAATGCCACCACTCACCGGACGCGTGCTGTGTACTGGGTCAGGTGCTATACACCTTACCTGCGATCCTGCTAATGGATCCTCACAATAGCTGCGTGAAGTAGGTGCAATTATTGTCCCAATTCAACGCTGAGAAATAACGCTTCAGGATTAGGGAGCCAACCCAGGGAAACAGAGCTGGCAAGTGACTGAGTCAGTTCTGGTTTATGCCAAGACTATCCTCTTAAATAATATATGCTATACTTTTTCCACAAATATTTATACCAAAACCCAGACCTCTCCTCTGATTCCAAAACTCATATCCGATACCTTCTTAAACAGTTCTGTTTGGATGACTCAACAGTACCTTGCGTGAATACATTCAAAACCAAAATCACGATCACGCTGCCCAAATCGAGGTGGTCCCACCTCAATGAACACCTGCCCAACCAACCAATCATGCAAGTCAAAACCCTGGACATCATCATACCTGGACATAGTCTCGTTCACACTCCACCTCCAACCTATGACCAAATGCTGCCCATTTTTGTCTCCTCCTGAATCTCTCCACTCCATCCCGCTCTCTTCATCTTGAACACCACCCTCATCCAAGATGCCTCACCTCAACTGCTGAAACTGCCGAACTTGTCTCCCATCACTCATTCCGGGTTCTCCCAACCCATTTTCAATTATGCAACCAATATATTTTTTTTCCAACTCAAGGTTATGCTTTTAAAATACAAATCTGACCATTCACAAATTTTGGACTCAGACCAAAGCTTTAAGTCATTCTTTACTTCAGGGTCTGAAGCAACAGGAATGCAGACTGGTGATAGCTGGGTTTCAGTCGCAGAGAGAAAGTCAATGTTCAGTGCGAGTCAAGAATGACACAAACAACACACAGAAGCAAAACTGAGAGAGATGACGAAGAGGACAGGACCTGAGCGATGTCAGCCATTTGGCTCTAGTTATTCCTGAGGCGGCGCTGAATCCTACATTGGCCAACTTTCAAGGTATTCTTCTTGTTGCACTGTGACACCCCAGGATGTTCCAATGAAATCCTTTCTTCTTAGGTAGTTCACAGTTTCTAGCTTGCAACTAAGAGTCTTAGCTAAGGGGGAAAAAAACTTAGAAGAGCCAAGAAGACACATTTAGAAAAAGGGGACATGCCTACAAAGGCAAAAATAAAACAAACTCCACATAAAGTAAAAATACCTTTGGCCAGAAAATATATAAATATGTTCAGTGTTTGTAAACTCATGTATCTCCTCCTTTAAAAGGTGCTACATAAAATGCTGCAGGGTAAGAGCCATGTTTTCCTTTATGTTCTGCAAACATCACAGCTTACCATAGAACTAAATACTGAATAAAAAAATTAGAAGTAAAAGCATGACTATACAATAACGTAAACTGTAACTTGCATCCTTGGAAACCCACTCCCTCTGGGGACAATTTATACATGCACTCATGTAAATAAAATGTCACTTTCTAGTAACACTTTACCACTATTCTATTTCCTGGTTTTGATTTACATTGTCAGGTAGTATAAACTCACCTTGTTCATAGCCAAGAATTTTATATATTACATAGAAGTATACTGAAAAGTAGAGTACCATGGGAGGGAAAACATTTAGCTGTGGAAACTACAAATTATATCCTATAGAAACACTTTTTCTGTTGCCATCTGGTGGTTCACGTATTAAGTCAACACCGACACCCATAGTACACAAGGGCCTGTCCACAAAAATCAAAATATCCTATGTTTTTCGTATCACATCTAACACCTGGGAGAAAGCAAGATAGAACTGACCTTCACTTTGAAAACAGGCCACCATTCATGAGAAAACCATAAATACACCCTCAAAATAAATTAAGGATCACACTACCCATAAACTACCCATAGAACTACCGCCTCTCTAATATACCTTATACCTATGTGATATAAGCTTTGAAATCCCTCCTTACCTCAAATCCAAATTTTTCCAAACTAGCCTGCTTGGGTTGCTAAAATTCCGCACACCAATTATTCTTAATAAAGGCAACTACTGGCAAGCCCCAAGGAGCCATACTTCTCTTTGAGTCGCGATAGTCATTCTTTGATTACCTACCTCCCTATAATTTTATTTTTCCGGAAAGATGTTTCATCTTTGTAAAATCAAGCTTACATATTTGAGAACTTCCTAACCTCTCATGATAAGCAATCATGTCTAGAATAGAGGAGAGTTCTGAAAGGAAGAAAAGGCAACAAAACATTGCACTGAGGGCTAATGTTGCCTATGCAGTAATACAGGCCCAGAAGGCCAGCCTGTTCACCAAAGCCTTGTCAGTTCACACACGCACACACACACACCAAAGCCAAAAACCCTGCAGAAACTATTGTCTTAGCCCATGTTCAACAAGCTAATCTCCAAAGATCAGTAAATTAACAAATCTAGTTGACTGACAAATCTGTTGTCAAGAAATTGGATTATTTAATTGATAGCTGTTATCTTCACTAGACATTGTCTGTATAACAACAGAGTGCCAGCTAAGCCTCTTAAAGTGAAAAATAATTCTTGTGCTAATTTTGAGGGCCTTTTGATTTACTGAAAGTCCTTAATGAAGACAATTAACCAACATAACATTAGGTTAAATGTAAACATCAACAGACACCATCTACTAACCTCTTTAGCTACTGATGGTCACTGTCTAGTAAATATAAACATTCTCAAATCCATCACTATTTCATATCTTCTTAAATTTCTCACTGCATTACTTACCTCCAGTAGATTTCAATTAGCCTTGCACTTTTTTCTTCCAGTCATTTAAATAAATAAGCATCTCACATTTTAAGGAAATTTATTTCTCCAAACTTCAGGCTTACATTGATAAATTATGGCACTAATTCATTTTACAGAACCTAAATTTTTTAGCATGAACCCTTTTCAGGCTCGAGTTCATACATCATGTGTTAGATGACAGCACCTAAGGAGAAACATTATATTGTATCTTAGCTGTCTTAACATTGTAACTATCCTGGGAAAAGTAAAATGAAGAGAATTACATTTACATTCTAAGAGCTAAGACATATAGAATTATAGAATCCCCAGAAAGATATAGATAGATGGATAGATAGATATAGATAGATACGTAGATAGATATTGATACACACACACACACACACACACACACACACACACAAAGAGAGAGAGACAGAGACACTGGTGAAGGACAGAAAGGATAAAACAACATACAGAAGATCGGAGAATCAAAGAATGATTTTGAAGATCTAACCTAACCTCCAATGTTTACAGGTGAAAAAATACACTCAAAGAGGCTAAAAGATATGCTCATATTACAAGTTAGTTATAGAATGTAATAAAAACCAGGTCTACTGACACTTAGCCAACCACCATTTCCATTCACCACATCTGCATTTCTAGGAAAGCTTTAAAAAATATTCTCCTTCCCATAATACCCACAGGAGACCCGGGATCAGGGGGCCTGGGGTCAGGTTCAGGCAATGAGTCCCCGGCTTTAGAGCTCCCTGTCAGGAGGTCAGACCACCCGAATGCTGGCATGACAAACGTCTAAATAACAAGGGTTTCCTAAAGCAGTGCATCCATAACACCATTTTTAATTTTCATATTTGGAGATAGTGAGAAAGTGTTAATATAATGAAATGACAAGACTAATAATATTTCCCCAGAGCAGATCTCAGGTATAGGTTCAATAACTGGCAGGTAGCTATCTGTCAAACTATGACAAACTTCTGCATTTCAAGGATTTATTGAAAAGCATAAGACTAATTTCTATGTGCTACTGCAAAGGGGTGACAGGAGGTGCCACAGTCACAGTTCCAGATGACAAAATACATTCTCTCATGGGATCAAAGGTATAAACATTTATAATCTTTTGTATTAAAAGAGATTTACAAATTTAAGAGGAAATTTGTTTAAGAAAAATTCTTATAGAAGTGTTCAAGTCACATTAATTAGAAAAGAGACTACACTCATTAAAATGCTGTTACGTTAGATAGAAATGTATCCCCTCTTACCAGTATTTAACCAGATAATAGAACTTACATCAACACTTCTACTTTTTTATTTTTAAGATAAATCTACTTTAACTCCTTTTTATACTATGTCTTTCAACCTGATTTTCATTCCCCACCCTCAGCTTTACTCAACTTTCATGGATTTGGATATAAAAGGGTCTACTTTTACAACTACTGCTTTTCTTAAATTTAAGCCACGACCTAGTCAAAATCCAGTTTCTGTGTTTTCACTCTCTGTGTCTACTCCATTCTCTAGTTTTTGTCAGCTGACATTACTTGTCTCTGATCTCAGGGACACCTTGAGAAAGGTCCCAAATCCATGTCTCACAACAAAAACACAAGGACTCTTAGGATGGAAATAACATAAAGACAACTGGTAGGTACAATTTAACTACGAGGTCTTCTTTGATTCCACATAATTACCCACTTGCTCGTCAGGCTGACTTTGTTTTACTCTACTATTTGGGGCACAGGAAACTTCCTGGCTAGATATAAACCCAAAATGCAGCCAAACTCAACTGTGGTTCGATAAAATGCCTACTAAAGCAAACTAACAAATAAAAGGTCTGTACCTGACAGACCCCAATTCTTTATTCTCACTTAAAGGATTTAAATGCCCATACTTGGGTACAGATAAAAGAATTTTCCAAGTGTTCCTCAAAGAAATGGTTGGTACACTTCTAGTGGTCAATGCTAGGATGTTCAAATCTGTCACCAAACTGCCACAACCCATTTTCAGTTGGAATTTAACAGTTACATTATGGGGAAAATTTTTCTTTGGAAAGAAAAACATCAAAATGGCACCAGTCATATTATTATGGGAGAGGGGTGGGTATATGGATGGGGTTATGCATATTCCTCTAGTCTATTTTCCAAGTTATCTAATGTAATTTTTATTTTTTTTACAATACCGATAAATAAGCTAACCTGAAACTAGAGGTCAAGTAACTCAATAGAGTATTTAGAAAACACCAACCGCAGCACCGCCACCTTTCCTTTGCTGCTGGTCAGACTGCTCCCTCCTCACATAAAAGCAGAGACGGCTTGGATACACTGCAGCCAGTGGGTATGAACACAGACTGGACCGGGCAGGCTGCTTTCCATTGTGGTTCCATCACTACCAGTCCTGGGACCGTAGGCAAATTAGTTACAGCTCAGTGCCTCAGTTTCCCCACAGGTATAATGCGTACAAAATGCTGCCTACCTCTCAAAGGTTGCTGTGAAGAGTAAATGGGCCTACCTAGAAAGCTCTTGTGCTTGGCACAAGAAAATTAGCTGCAGGTGGCTCTACACAAGACTGCATAGAAGGTGATAATTGCTTATTATTAGATTTGCAAGACAGTACCAACCAAGTGGCCAGTTGCCATCTGTTAAACCTGCACTGGTCTAATAAAATTTAATCAATTGGTACCTGAGCACTTATTATCTGCAGTATTGTCTGCAAAGACTCTAGTGAAGCAGGCAGTCTGGAACTCAAGTTCCACTGAAACTCAAATTACAAAGCTCTGAAGGGAAGGGGGTCCAGTGGTAAGAAGATGGGGTGGGGTGGACAAAGCACTTCTGGGATAACGGAAGGCCATCAGGTCCCAAAAGCAAGCTAGATTTGCAGTGAACCCGATTAACACTTTTTGCTTTGATTTTTTGTTTTATGCTTTCTCTAGCGAACCTGTGACAGAGAAGCCTAATTCGTAAACCATACCCAAGGCAGGGGCCTGGCCTGAGAAAGATGGTCCAGGCAGGGGTCCGAGTTGGAAGCAGTCCAGGCTACAGGAAGTCAGGCTAAGAATGACAGAGAATCGGGTGAGATTATGGGACTGGCTGACACAAAGATAAAACTCTAACACAGATACATCACCTGTGGAGCTTCTTTAAACGCACACATTCACACTCCAGAGACCCTCCAGGTGGGAGGAGGAGCCCAGATGACTGTATTTTTCAATCTGACTGGTGATTCTGACAACACTCCAGACTAGCGAGAGCTCGACAGTGTCAGGAGGAATAAACAGAAGAGTGACTAAAAAGCTGATTAAATCTGGGAGGAATTTAAACGTTTGACATCATGAACATGAAACAGGTTTAAGTGAAAATAGGTTCAAAGTCCACAAAGGTCCCTGGAATTGGGGTGGGGGATACCACAGAACCACAAGGCCAGTGGCAAGGTTAAAAGAGAACTCAAGTCATGTGATCTCTTTTAAAAGGGTTAGAATAATGATTCTCAAACTTGACTGAACATTGGAACCACCTGGGGAGTTTTTAAATCTCCTGCTGCCCAGGTGAAACTTCAAGTCAATTAAAACAAATTCTGGAAATGAGATCCAGGCCTCAGTATTGTTTAAAGCTCCCTAGTGATTTCAATGAGTGACCAAGTTTAAGAAACACAGAGTTGGAAAGGTTCCAGGAAATTAGCAAGTGACGGGAATGAGGAAAAATACAAGGCAATGTAAGTTCACGGTTCTCAAACTGTGCTGTACCAGAATCCCCTGGAAAGCAAGTGTGGCTCACCAAAGTAAAGGAGCTGGCCCTCTACGGGTTTACCAAATTCCCCAAGTGATTCTGATAGACACCAAAGTTGGAGAATCATAGGTCCAAGGACTGGAAATAACTCTGAAGGAGAAACTGAGAACTATGAACAACCCCAAAGCAGTAACTGAGAGCAGTCCTACCTCTCTTGGCCTGATGAATACAGACTTAACATGAGCCTGTACTGAACATTACCAGAATCAATAAGCCTGTCAAAGGTCCAGCAGTAAAGCTAAGGCACCGCAGACTCCACACATATGATACTTATGACCCTGTCATCCTTCGCCTCAGAAGGCATCCTTCTAACACACTCAAGTCTGGCTCCTTGGTGAACCTCACAAAGAAAGCATGTATTGCCACCTGCCTTTCAGAATTAAAGACTTGGATCGTTAGAAATCTAGAAAAGTCACACACACACACACACACACACACACACACCTTAATAAGCTGAGTATATAACTCAGAAATTCTCATTATCATGTAGAAAGAGGAAACCCCAGGAACTGTTACATTTGGAGGATCTGAACTGGGTGTTTCACATAAAAATCAATTACATACTCTGCTCCTAACTTAAGAGTATGTAACTATATGTAACTCAGGCTCTGTAACTATATGTAACTCTTATTGGTCAATATTGCACTTATTTTCTCCCAAGATATCATGATCAAGCCTAACCACATGAAATACCATTAGGGAAAAAAAAGCAGTTAAAGAGAAATTAAGAATTGCTTCACTAGTTGCAACTCAGTGGTAAGTGTTCCATTTAGAATGTTACATTTTATCTGATAAGATTCAAGAGAATACATTCCCTTGCATAGGACCAACTCATCATCCCATCAGAAATCTCTAGGCAGCACCAGAATTTTCATTTTCAAGATACATGAGCTTTTGTCAAATAGTGACATCTCTCCTGTAATATGAATTTTCAATATGATATAAAAAATGATGGATATATTACACATTTCACAGAGCACAGAGAACAGAAACCTGTCAATGAATTTAAAAGTTCTGACAACCTATTTGAAATTTTACACTAAAGGATCTGTACACTTTATAAACCATATAAATGTAAAACAGGTACCAATGTTTTTACTGGTGGCAAGGAATAAAATATTTCTCCTTAATAGAATTTAACTACCACCTTAGTACTTTTTTGAAAAATTAATATATTTTCATTAACATTGTAGCTGTACAAATGCAACATGTTATATACAGCCTTCAAAGTGCAACTGATTAAAAACTTGAAATCTGTGTAATATACTTTGAAACAAAACCAGATTTTGTTCTCACCATTTGAACTTGTGCACAAATTTTCAAAAGTATTAATGTGCAAGGCTTACCTGCAAAGTGCAAGCCATTGTTTTCAGAAAAAAGAAAACTTAATAATGAACACCATTTCTACTTTAAAGGTCATTGCTAAGTGATTTAGATTTCTTTGTTTGAACCTGGCTTTTCTGGCAATCTGCAGATCCCACTTTACAAAATGACTTAATAAATGCTTTTCTACCAAGGTAAGTCACTAAGCAAAAAGAGGCACACATAAATGCAATGAAAATGTCCCAAGTCATGGAGGAGTTCAATTAACCAGAAATACAGCAATCTGTTTTCATGTAGCAAAACGTGAAAGCAGGCGTTTATGAAAGCCTTGGGGAGGACCACCGTTTCGATAACACAGGTGATCGTTAACGACAGGACCGGGACTTAGCTGCTCAACTACGGCTGCCAGCTCTGAGTTCAGACCTCGACGGTGTCGTCTCATTTGCATCACGGTCTGCGCCGCCCAGAAGTCAGCTCCGCGGGAGGCTGCACGCAGCGGACCCCAGTGCGGGCTCCCATCTCCGCAATCTCGGCTCCTCGCTGTGCCAGTCGGTCCGGGAAGCGAAGGAGCAGCACGGCCCGCGCCTGGCGCTGCCCACAGCCGCGCAGGTAACTAACCCTAAGGGCCTCACCGAAGAGACCTGTCCGCGTCGTGCTTCTGCCCTCGTGTTGTCCGCGTTCACCTGTTTCCTTCCCAGACCCGCAACTTCGGCGCAAAGGGACGCTACCAGCATGGGGTACGTTCGGGTTTGGTGAGGAACCCCGATTTCGGGGCTCGAGCCCGGTCACGAGAGAGTCCCGCTCCCTTTTCCAGTGGCCGCTGGGCATCGCCAGGTGGGCTTCACCTGCCCAGACACCCCCCGCCGGCTTCTGACCACAGGGCAGCACAGCCGAGCGGGGGGGCTGCGGCCCCGAAAGTTTCGCTGTCAACTGTGCGGCCCCCGCCGGGGGTCGGCCGCGGGCTGGGGGGCGGCGCCGGGACGCGCGGTGCCGGCTGAGGGGCACCCGGTACTCGGAAGTGTAGCGTCGGTGCCACTCACCGTTAGCGACTCAGACACAAACGCCCCCGTTTCTCACCGAGACGCTCGCAGCAGCGGCTCCCACCTCAGGGGTGGGCTCGCGGGGCTCGGCGTGAATAAGGAGCCCACGCTCGGTCCCGAGAGGCGCGCGGGCCGCGGGCCCCGGCCGCCCCCACCCCCGCGCCCCGCTTACCTTGCGCCAGCGCCCGGAGCAAGTGCAGCTGCAGCGCCAGGAGCGCCCACCATCCGCGCCGCCGGCCCGCGCTCAACTTTGTCGCCGGCCGCCCGCCGTGCTCTCCCGCGTCCTCGCCGGGGATCGCGGGCGCCGCGCCGGCTCCGCGGGGCCGCCGCCGCTGCTCGGGGCCGGGCAGGGACCCCCGCGGCCGCCCCGGGCCCGCCGCGCCGCCGCCGGCCGCCCGCCGCGCGCCCCGGGCCATGCTGAGGGGCCGCCGCCCCGGCCCCGGCCTCGGGCCCCGTGAGCGGGACCGGCGGGCGGGGGCCCCGGCCGAGCGCCCGCGGGGCGGCCAGGTGCTGGGGCCTGGCCGGGACGCTGAGGGGTGCGGCGGGGGAGAAGTTGTCAGCGGGTGGATTCCTGTCACGCCGCCCCCAGCGCCTCCGCAATCGGAGCGCCCGGACCGCGCAGCGTCTCGCAAAGGGTCCGCGGTCGTTGAGGAGCCGCCGCCGCCCCCGCCCGGCGCTGAGGAGAAAGTGCGCCCGCCCGAGCCGACGCTTGCCTGCCGCCGCGCCTCATTCAGAGCCCGGCCACACGCCCCGCCCACCCGCGCCCGCCGCCGCCGCTGATTGGCCAAGGGGCGGTGGTTCGCGCGCTCGAGTCCCGCCCCTCACCCTCGCCAGTTTTCAAACTCGCCGCGCCCGCCCGCCTGGAATTTCGCGCCGGCTGCAAGCTCGGCTCCGCGGCTTCCCGCGCCGCCTGCGCCCCCTAGGGACGCGCGGCGGGCAGTGCAGGCCGGCGCCGTCTCGGCACGCGACCGGGGGTGTCTGAGGCGGGGGTGGCGCGGACAGAGAGAGGACTGTGTCGGCCTCGCACGCGGGGGAGATGGGGGCGCTCGAGTGGGCTGGTGCCCGTGCGGCGGAGGGCCGGGCTCGGCCGCTGGGGCCGCGGGCCGGGACAGGTGGGCGCGCCCCTCCCGGCCCCGGCAGTCGTCCTCCCCGGCGCCCCTGGGTGCCGCCCCGCTCCCAACCGCAGGCTGTGTTCGGGTGGTTACGCGCCAAGTTATCGTGATTGCAAACTAGAGACACGCCCAATCGGGTTTTCAATTCCTAGCAACAAAAGGCTCCACGGGGTGCAGACCCGCCGCCTGTTGCAAGGAGTGGACGCCGGCTCTGTAGGGGCGTCCAAGGTCATGTGTGGCCTGCGGCGATCACAGCGCTGGCCGCTTTCCGCCATGGGGTGGGCAGACCTCAGTAAGGGTCCCATAGAGGAAGGGTCTCCTAGGAGGAAAGACCGCCAGGGGAAGGGTCTCCTAGTGCGGAGCTTAAGAGCCCTCGAAAGGGGGGGGTGGGGGTGGGGGACAAGCTCAGCAGCATGTGGTAAGCATTAGCCGAGTTTACGGGGTGAACTAAGCGCTCTGGAGGCTGGAAGGCCAGCATTTTTGTGGGAGGAGGCCTGGAAGGTGACACACAGTCTGATGCTGTTGGCAGTTGGCCGGGAGGAGCCTGGGGGCCCGTGATGATTGAGTGAGATCACGTAAGTGGTGATGGCAGCGAGACAGGCGTGCGCCTCGCTCGGGGCCGGCTCCCCGGGAAGCACTGGGTGCAGGTTTGCTGTTATTCTGTTTATTGTCCCAGACAAGAAGGTCCCGGGTGAGAGTGGAGGGCCAGTCACTGTGGCCTGCGGTTCATGGGCGGGAACTAGCGCCCGCATTTAGAGCACCTACTGTGCGCTACCCAACCCTATCTACGTCTTAACAATGACCATGTGAAAGATGGGGAAACTGAGGCCCAAAGACAGCAGCCAAACGGAGGTGGATTTTTAACCGGACCAGACCCCAGGGCCTCCCCCTGCTCCCTTCCCTCTTCCACATCATGCAAGAGGGCCACAAAAATTAGATGGAACCCAGTGGTGGCATGTTCTCCCAGCACATTTGAAGGCTCCAGCACTAGTGTGCCCTGACTGGAACAGCACAGCAGACCCCTTTGGACTATGGTGTCCTGAGGACACGTGAATGAGAGTGGGGGTGGGGTGTCTACTTTTATGTCCATGACAGCAGCTCTGGGCCTCTAGTAACTTGCAGGGTTATAGGAGAGCCTGGCGGGGTGGGGGAGCTGTACCTATGTTGAGAACTTACGTGGGCCAGCCCTGTGCAGTACCATCGTGGTTCTTCCCCACCACCCCTGTGTACTGGTACAAATGGGGAGACTGAGGCTGAAAGAGGCAAAGTGGCTTCACCTCTGAGCACCTCTGCTTTGCTCAGGGATAGAGGTTGGGGTGCGAGTGGAGCGGATGAGGGCTCTGAGGTCTTAGCTCCACTCCTAGTCGTGAAATCTGGGCAAATGGCTGACTCTAAGTTCCTCTAAAAATTTCATAATAATCCCCATCCCACAGGGTTGTCACGCGGCAGAGATAGTTCACCCTCAGTAACTGCTAGTTTCTCTTTCCGCGTACCAAATTGGCAGTGCTGTCCCAAACTACCCTCGCTAGGCAGAGCAGTAGTATCCAGTCCACATTTAACCTTTTCCTTTCAGATGGAAATATATGCCCATTACTTGCCTTGCAAATAGCAAGCCAGGCCCATATGCCCATAGGCAACTTGACCCTGGGACACTCCAAAAACTGCCCTTGCAGGGAAAGCCTCTTTCGCAACTATGTATCTGGCAGTTCCGAGAAAGCTTGTGGGAATTTGCTTGGACATTGGAAAGCCAAGCCAGTGGATGTAGGGCGTAAGAACAGCACTGACATCACCACTACTCCAAAAGGTCCAGAGACTCTGGGAATTTTTTTTATTCCAGTATCATCCTGGGTAAGCGAGGCTCTAATATGGTCTCATTTTACAGTTGAAAGAACTAAGCCAGGGAAGTCTAATATATGCCAAGCAGCCGTGTTGAAGCCAGAGCAGGAATCCAGCTCTCCTGAGCCCCATTCTAAGACTCTTTCCTCACCAGACTACGGTGCTTTCTACATGACCCCTTACATTACTGTCTTAGGGGGTGTGTTTAGACCGTGGTTATTGTTGCTCAAAAAATACCACAGAGAACCCCCTTTAGAATGCTGGGGAGGGGAGACACCACAGAGCTGGAATGTTTCTGCCCAAAAGGGCCAATTAATCTCTCAATTTTATCCAGCCCTATGAGAAGACCTCAAGAAGTGAACATTTTATACATGTATATTCACCTTTAAAACTCATTTAATCTAAAAGGCCATGAGGTGAAGGACTGTTATTCCATGAAAGCGGACATATTTTGCTCTAAAATAAATGAGCTGTGGCTGTCTCCTATTTTCCAGAACAAGAAGTTAGGGTTTTCCGGCTGACTAAAGAGAGAGAGAGAAGAGTTTTCAAAACAAAATGACAATTTGAGTGGAGTTAGGACTGAGCCCGCCAGTGCTTTCCTCTTGTCAAAATGCAGAGCCTAGCTACTCCAGTGTGGTCATGACCATCAGACTCACCTGGGAGTTCATCAGAAACGCAGACTCTCGGCCCCTCCCAGGTCTACAGAATCCAACCTTCATTTTAACAAGGTCTCCATGTCCTTCACGTACAAGTTAACATTGGAGAATCCGTGTCTCTCAGAAAGTTAATGAGCAGGATGAATAGAACTCCCTTTTCTGTCCTGTCTTCCTCTGTCCTGAACCCTCTATGCTACATGTCTTTTCTCTTCCTTCTTCCTTTGCCCTGAATGGACCATGAGCTAAAAGGGAAACTTTTTTCAATGCTAGAATTATAATTTTATTATTTTTATTTTAAAAGGAAAATTCAACCTCCTAGAACATCAACGGACTCAACTCTATACAAATTAAAAACCAAAAACATCCCATGGTGCTGTGGGGGAAAAAAATGTTAAGAGAAACAAGCAACAGACTGGAGAAAGTATTAATCTCTCTATAGAAACAGCTTTTACAAATCAATACGAAAAATAGGTGAGCGATCCCTATAGAAAGATGGGCAAAGAACATGAACAGGCAAGTCTGGGAGAAATACAAAGGGAAAATAAATGTTTGAAGAGTTCCCAATCAAAGAAAGTGATCCAAGAAATGAAAAATGAAAGTAACAGAGCTTAGAAAAATGTTACAGCCCTGACAATTGGCAAGTGCAGGTGAGAGTATGTGGAAATGGGCACTCACATCATGGGTGGAAACATAAACAGCCTTTCTAGAGAAAAACCTGCAACCCGTAGCAAACTTTAAATACAAATTGTCTTTGATCCAGCCTTTCCACCTCCCAAATGCACAAAGATGTATGTCTGAGGCTGTGCATTGCAGCATTGCTAACACTGGCAAAAAGTGGAAAGCAACCTGCATGCCCCTCCAGGATAATCGTCCTAGATGGTGCCTCCATGTGACTGAGAAAGGGACGAAGTGGAGTTAGAAGTGTTCATGCCGAAATGTCCACTATATTCAGCTAAATGCTTTCTCCTCAAGTCATGGAGCAAGTAGATATAGAATAATCCCTTTTATGTTAACTTTACTTGTTCCTGAAAGTTTGGGTGCCAAACTTCCAATAAGGTTTCCTTCAGGGCACATGCTTTTCTGTACTCTTTAGATTTTTCAAATGTGAATATGTACTTTATAATCCAAAATAAACTAATAGAGCTTATTTTTAAAAAGCAGATGGTGGTGAGCCTAAGTCGTTTCTCCCTCATGGGTTCTCAGTGGTTCTTTTGAGAAAAATATTCCCCAATCCTATTAAAGGCCAAGTTACAACGTGACCTTGTCCGTGCAGGGCTGTTGTGCCCTTCCACAGAAACTCGGGGCAATGATCATCGTGAAGCCAGATTCCTTCTGCCTGATTTCTGTGGTCCTCTGATAAGAAGCCTGCCCTCTGGATACCTCAGTAGCTCACTCTAAAACCCCTACCAACTGCTAATCCCAGCCTCCGCCTCACCTTTGTCCTGTTGCCTGGCAACCCATTACCGAGCCACCAGGTGCTGCCTTTGATCCTCACAGGGGTGTGTGCTTTGGTTACTTAAAGCCTACCTAGTTTCCTGAGATCATTTTCAGAAGCTAAACTCCCATGAAATGCTCTTATTAAGGAAGCTACCAGAAATTTACCAAGCCTCCAAAAATTTCTACCAGCCTTCTTTATAAGCAACTCTCCGTCACCTTTCAGACTGCTTTACATTGATTGTGTGGAGCAGAAGTTCTTACCGGGCGGCCCTAGACCAGCATCACCAGCATCACCTGGTGAGAAACACAAATTCTGAAGCATCCCCCCACACTAGAGAGTCAGAAACTTCAGTCATAACCACCGGGATTGGGGCAGCAAGCTGTGTTAGAACAAGCCCTCCAGGTGACTGGTGCCTGCCCAAGTCTGAGAACCACTGCTGGCAAGTAATTCTTTCCATCCTTCCTTTTCAACAAGTATTCATTAAATTCCTGATTTGTGCCAGTCCCAGTGCTAGGCCAGGGAGAAACAATTGCAGTAATTGTACGATAAGCAAAAGCACGTAGGGGAACATCTGAGGGGGGATCTCACTGCCCCAGGGAATCAGGGATGCAACCTCTGAATGGAGGACTGAAGGACAACCAGGAGTTGAATCAACAGCCAGGAGAAGACAAAGGAAGGGTGTTGGAGGCAGAGGGGACACCAACCACGCACAGAAGCCCAGGGTGAACTTTGGTACGAGAAGCGTGGAGACCTACTGAAGATTTCTAAACAGGGGAGTTACATACTCAGATGCATTTTCAGAAATCTCATTCAGGCCATGGACTGGACTGGAGCTGGGCAAGAATGGAAGCCCAGAGACCTGCGAGGAGATGGTTGCAGCCATTTCAATAGGAAATAACAGTGACAGTTGGGATGGGAGAGAAGAGGCAGATTAAGGAACTCTTCAGGAGACGGGGTCCACAGTAAGAAAGGGAGGTGTTGAGGATGACACCTATTTTTGGTTTGGGCAGCTGGACAAATGGCCATTTCATTAAGAGAGTGAACACAGGTGACGGAACAGAATTGGAGGGCTGGGGCAGGAGACACCTGATTCAGTTTTGAATCCATTCAATTTGAGATGTGTGTGGGACATCTGCACACAGATACCATCATTAGACATGTGGATGTTTGGGGGTAAAGCTGAGAAGGTAGGAGAAAAGCAGGAGAGGACAGTGTCCCGATGATGGGGACAGAGGTGACTTTAAGGAATATACCACAACGGCAAAGACATCAGAGCATCAAGAATCGAAAGGACTGAAAAGGGACGTCTGGGTTTAGTGACAAGAATGTCCTCCTAGACCTGTGACAGAGCCCCAGGTGGTAGAGGAGTGAGAGGGAGAAGGAGGTGGCATTTTCAAGAGGTTTGGGTGAGGGGAGATGTGGCAAGATTTGGGCTTGACAGAGGTTTCTTTCCCGTAGGAAAGGAGAGCAGGAGGAGGGGGTGGTAATAGTTGAGGGTCCCGAATCTCCTGTGAATGTCTTGTGAAGTGATGGTTTGGCCTTAGACAGGGGAGAGCTCTCCCGTCTGCTGCGAAGGGAGGCCAGGGAAAGGGGCACAGGGGTACAGCTTAGTCTGAGCGGCCAGGGAAAACTGCGGAAGATGCAGCTTCTCTCTCTCTCTCTCTCTCTCTCTCTCTCTCTCTCTCTCTCTCTCTCCCTCTCTCTCTCTCTCTCTCTCTCTCTCTCTCCAGAGAAAACCTAATTATTTTAGAGATAAAGAAAGGAGGAAAATTGGCAGCCTTTGAGAGTAGACTATAGAAGTCTTGAGGTATTTACTTTGGAGAAAGGGTGAGATTTTAACAACAGATTCAACAGACACCTCTCCACCTGGTTTTCCAATAAGCACTTCAATCCTCACAACAACCCCCGTGTGAGAGGAAGGCTGTTTGTGCACTTTACTGAGGCTCAGGAAACTTAAGCCATTTGCAAGGCTACCCAGCCAGTGAGCAGGAGAGTCAGGATTTGAACCTGTGTCTCCCGATGCCGTGTCCTGCTTTCGGGGGAGGCGGGACAAATACTGTACAGATAGTGCCATGAAAGCTCATCAGAAGGGACCTCACAGGGCACCTTGTTTACAAGAAGTTTTAAGTCAAATACAAGAAAGCTCTTAACTCCCTTTGGGAGCAAGACATGGAAGTGATGGCGTCTGAGAGCTGGGTTGGGGCTGATCTGTTCAGTCTGCCCGAGGCACTAGGCAGCTCTTTCATTTCTGAAGACCATTCCACTTGGAGAAATCTCTAGCCACTTCCGAGGTGTCGCTTGCACTGAGTTGTGATCGGCCTTTCTGCTTGTCCATCCACTGGTCCTCGTTCTGCACTCTGGAACTATACGTCGGTGTCACCACTGTCTCCCCAGGACCCCACATGGTGTGTGTGTGCACTGCCTACAGGAGGCATTTGTTGAAAGAACAAATGGTGGCAGGAGTTCCACTGAATATTCTGAGGGTGGACATTAGTTCCATCGTTCACCAGCTGAGTAACTTAGAATAAGTCACAGTGTCTCTGGGCCTCAGTTTCCTCTCCCAAAATGTGGTGTAAAACAATCACTTTACTTGCTCACAGGTCCTGGGAGTCAGGAATCTCATCGGTGTCCAGCAGGGAGCTGGCTGAGGACTGGAATCATCTGGCACTTCTTCGGTGCTGGAGTTGGGATGTCTCGCTGGCTGGGCTCAGGGCACCGTGAAGCAGACTGCACACGTGGCCTCTCCACGTGGCCTGCACTTCCTCACAACCTGGCGTTGGGTTCCGAGAAGGAGCATCTGAGAGTGAGCGCCGGGAGCGGCAGTTCTCTTCTGACCTAGGCCTGGAAGGCGTGCGCCATCACGTCCATTGCAGTCTTGGTGGGAAGCAAGTCACTGAGGCCAGCCCAGATTCGAGAGGAGGGGGAACGAGAGTACCTTGTGATGGGGGGCTGGGGGGGTTGCAAGGTCACACCGTAGAAGGAAGCAACCCAGGAGGTGCTGTTGTAGCCGTTTTGGAAAACACAACCTGGGGACTCTGGGAGACCCTCGGAGGCAGTGTGCTTCGTAGGGGCGAGGAGTCATGCCTTAGGAGCCCATGAAATCAGATTACAGATACAAGTGTCCACATCAACCCTTCCTTCTACTAGGTAAGTGTTGTGGAGCAAACTTGTCTCCCCAAAAAGCCATAGCTCGAAGCCCTAACCCCCAGGACCTCAGAATGTGAATAGAGTTGGAGACAAAGCCCTTAAAGAGGTGATTAAGGTGATGTGAGGGTATTAGAGCGGTCGTAACCTCATCTGACCCGTGTCCTTACGAGAAGTGGCAATTCAGACACACGGAGACACCAGGGGTGTCAAGAGGGGACCATCATGTGAACAGGCAGCAACAGGGCAGCCATCTGGCAGCCAAGGAGAGAGGCCTCAGAAGGAACCTGCTGACACCTTGAGCTTGGACTTTCAGCCTCGAGAACTGTGAGAAAATAAGTGTTGTTTAAGCCCCCCGTTCTGTGATGTTTTGTTATGGCGGCCGGAGCAAACCAACACATTGAGTGACTAGGTCCCTTTAGCCACGTGGGTACAATCCCCGAGGATGACCAGGCGCTGCAGGCACAGGACCTGCCCTCCTGCTGATTGTATAGCTGTGCTCCTTGGCTGTTCAGCCTCAACCGGGACATTTGTCGTGTAGTTTTGTCAATTATGGCAGTTTACCTCCAATTTTCTTTCTAACTGCTCATGTCTTTTTCCTCACTTATGAGGCTTAGGGTCCTTGGAGGGAAATTTGGGATTTTGTGTATAGCTTTTACCTTTCACTCTTCTGTGCTATATTCAATTAGGAAGTGAAACAGAGTTGATCTGCTCCATCATTCTGAAAAGTTATTAGATGAAAGAGGTGCGTGACTGCAGAGTCACATAGGGATTACAGAGAGTAACGTGGTGACACAGATATATGAAAGGCCTTAAGAAAGGTCATATTCTTTGGCCCAAAATTACAGTCCAATAAATATGTCTTTAAAATAACTGAAAACACGAAGATTCATGTATAACAATGCTTAGTTGGCATTGTTTGCCATAGGAAAAAATGAGAAGCAACATAATTGTGTCAGAATAGGAGTTAATACATAGTATGGTATTCCACTTCATGGACTACTGTGAAATTATTCAATCTAGATTTTCAAAGAATAGTTAATGACATGGGAAAATGGTCAAGATAATGTTAAGTGTGGAATATTATTTATGTCATTTTTCTTCTTTTTTTTTTTTTTTTTTTTTTTTTATTAAGGAGGGCGCAGCTCACAGTGGCCCATGTGGGGATCGAACTGGCAACCTTGGTGTTATTAGCACCACGCTCTAACCGACTGAGCTAACCAGCCACCCCTATGCCGTTTTTCTTTTACAGAACTTTGGAATACATGGCTATATATTGGAGGGAGGGAGGGAGGAAAGCAGGGAGGGATGGATGGCTTTTTTAAAAAGGATTAGATTGGGAGAAAATACACCCAAATATTAATGGTGGTCATTGCTATGTGGGATTACAGGTGGTGTTTTCATTAAGCTTTCCTTAGCATGAAAGAATGCTAAGTTGAATACCTTTCACTTTATAAGAAATAATAAGTAAACTGAAATAAGTTGTGTGGAGGTGGTACTAGCAGCTCTCTGCTCCCATATGAGGAGTGCACAGGCTTTGTTCGGCTCATGCCGGGTGATGTTTGGGAGTGTTAGCAACGCTGCTTCTCCCTACCTCTTCCTCTCTCTTTCCTCCACCTTCTTTCTCCTCCTCTCAGCAAACATTACAACGCAGTCAGCCTCCTGGCCTCGCTGGCTTTATTCTGGGGCTGCCAGTGGCACCAAAGAACATTTGGTGGGAAGACAGAGTCACAGAATGTGAGAGCTGGAAGGGGCCTCGGAAGCCATCTAGTCCCACATAGATGTTTATCCCGATGTCAGCCAGAAAAGCAAGAAATGTGCACAGAACATCCCAGTTTGCCATAATAAGCCATTATGGGCCTCTCATCCATGAAGTTGTCTGGATAATTTTTAAAGCTATTTATATTTTCAAGCCTGTGCCATTTCCATAAATCTGCTACCCACTGTGGGAAGCACAGGATGGGAGCCATGGTTTAATAGCAACACATGTGAGAAAAGGCTCGCCACTGCCCGGGAGCTCTGTGGGCATCTGCCACAGGTGCTGGTGGTCCCTGGCTAAAGTCGGGTTGACGTGGTGTGCAGAGGGCAGGACGGGCTGGCTAGCGCTGGGCCAGCCTGGCCACAGCTAGAGCAATGTGTTCAGGTCTTGGTGGTACAGCTTCCAAGGGACGGCCACAAGCTGAGCAAGTCCTGAGTGCGATGGCTGGCAGAACGCAGGCTGTGTAGACTGAGATGGGAAAAACCTGAAGTGAATGTGGGGGCTGGTCTGAAATGTTCAACTGTGAGGACAAGTTACAAGACTTCATTTCAGGACCAGTGGGTGGGACCTATCAAGTGGTCAGTCGAAATTCAGTTAATGGAGAGCTTTCTAGCAATTGGAGCTTTGCCCACACTGAACAGGCTACCTTGAGAGGCAGTGAGTTCCCTGTCAGTGGGGCAAGTGAAACCCACAGAGCCAGGACCACAAGTTGGACAAAGGAGGGGATGCAACAGGCCAAGGATTGGACTCAGCAGGAGCTGAGATCCCTCCCGACTTCCCTTCCAGTCTGAGGTTATCTCTTTTACTTATTAACACTCTGTCTTATCCACAGAAAGACTCGCACACAAATGTGTACAGCAATTTTACTCAAAACAGACCAAAACCGGAAGCAATGCAAATATTCTCCACAGGTAAATGGATAAACAAACTGTACCAAGGTCCCGTGATGAAATACTAAGCAGTGATGAAAAAGACACAACTACTGATACACACACAACAGAGATGAATCTCAAAAACACAACTCTGAGGGCAGGAAGCCAGACACCAAAATGTGCACATGAGGCTCTAGAACAGGCAAACTAATCAATAGCAACAGAAAGCAGATCGATTAAACGTTGTATACGTTTGTCAAAACTTATTCAACTATGTGATCACAACAGCTATACTTAATTGTACGTAAATTTTAGCAAAACAAAGTTGATTAAATAAATATGATGCTTCGTACCCAGAAAGATTTAATTCAGTTTTCTTTTATGTGAAAAAAAATCTTGAAGTTTTTCTTAAACATGGATGGTTGCCTCTTCTTTCCAGCTTTCTGTGACTGGGTGAGCAGGCCTGTTCACCTTCTCCAGACCATTCAAGGATTTCGACGTGTTACTTGTGTCCACTTTAGCTGTCATCTTTCCAGACAGAAGTGACCTGCCTCCCTACTGCAGCCCCTCCCTCCTGAGGGTCACCGTGGCTGACTTGAGACCTTTCCCATCTCCATGTCTCTGTCTTGACATACAGAGTAAGCCTGCTCTCCACTTGTGCATTCATTCCATAAATGGTGACTGAGCACCTACTGTATGACATTTCTCGCTTTTGAGGAGCTCACTGTGCAAGAGGCCATTTCAACACGCTTCCCACAGGGGTCTGGGCAGAGAACTGCATGAACACAGAGGAGGCGAGATTAACTCTGAGCAGTGATGGCTGGTCCCATGGTCGAGGGAGGTCTCACAGAGAAGGAGGCATTTGAGTTGAGACTGAAAAGATACTAGGAACTCTCAAGATGGTGGTACTCCCTGCGGAGGGCAACACAACATTCAAAAGCATGGAGTTATAAAAGGGGAACAGGGAGAACTAAGAGGAACCCCCAGCACAGGGTGGGGTGGGGGAATGGGGGAGAAGAGTAGAGGAAGGGGCGGTCCGTACAGCAGCCCTTCTCTGACCTGACGCCCTTCATGGTAAGGCCCGACATCCAGATGCTGTCTTGGCTGACACGCTCCAGACAGCGGACCCCATCAGGGGTGCATCCGAGGCCCTTCCCGTGGGTCCTGGCTGACAGCTCCACATTACGGTGCCCTGGATGCAGCACCAGGCTTTGCTCCAGCGAAGCTCATTTGCCGCCTCCTTGCCCACACACTGAGCCCTGAAGACCTCCCGACATTTGTCTCCATTGGCCTGACATCCCACCACCCAGAAAGGTCCAAGGTCACCAGCTGAGTCGCCTACGTCACTGGGCACATTTTCTTCCAGATCATTTGCAAAAACGTCACAAGGAACCATTTCCAGGGCTCCTCGCCGGTGTCCCTGCAATTGACACCGTTCCTGCCAGAGTTGCCTCTTCATTATTATTCTTTCTTCTCTGTCCCTGTCACCAAGTCATTTTCTTATCCATTAAAACACAAAAACAAAAAAAAAACCCACACTGCCCACCCCATACTGTGCCAACTAAAGGTTTAAAAATAGGTTTGGGTACAGAACCTTGTCAAGGGCTCTTTGGAAATCTAACATATTATTTCCATGTGTTTCCTCTTGGACTCGTTTACTCCCCAACAGAGATGTCATCAGACTCGATTTCCTGTACCAAAATAATGACACTTTTCTCCCAGAATCTTTCATTTCCTTTGGTGTTCGATGATCATACAATTTATTTGTGAATCACTATCTTGCCCAGAGCAGAAGGGACATTCACTTGGTTGTTGTCAGGGTCTTGCTAGAAGACGCCCTGACATTTCTACAAAATCGTTTCCCCTCACAGTGGACGCCCTGCAGGCCCAGACTGATGAGCAAAGAGGTCTAGGGAAGTCATTTGCAAACTCTTTTTTTTAAAACTGAGGAACCTTTGTTCAATAAACTCTTAGGTGGAAATTTAATTCATTTGACAAATATTCACTTGAACGTCTGCTCTATGCCATGGACTTTTCTGGGTTCATGGAATATATCAAGGAACTAAACAAAGGTTCTGGTTGTGGAGCTGACACACAGTGGGAGGGAGGCAAAGAGAGGAGAGACAAAGCAGTAGCATAATTATATTGTATACTCCAGGGTAATAAGTGATGGGGGAGGGGGCACAGAGAAGACAGTGTCCCTCATTGACAAGGGGCATTCGAGCAAAGACCTGTGGGAGGGGGTGGCTGGGCATGGGATTACCTGGGAAAGTTCCAGGCAGAGGGCAGAGCTCTGAAGGGGGCGTTTGCCTGGCAGATTCCAGGAGCAGCAAAGAGGCCACGTGGAGGAGGAGGGAGATGCAGGCCGTCAAGGCCATCAGGACTTCAGCCTTGGGGACTCATTGGGGTGTTTTGAGCAGAGAGTGCCATGATCTGAATGGTGTTGTTAACGGCCTACTATGTCATAGATAACAGGGAAGCAACTCCGTAAGAGCAAGAAGCGCCATCTCAGTGGGGTAAGCCCAGCTCCCGGGGTCTCTGCAAATCCCTCATGGGTTCTATTCCTTCTACCAGTGTGCTTTATAATAGAGGTTTTATGATTATTTAGGTGCAGCACAGCCACCAGATCAGGAGATGGCTGCCACTGAAGAGAGAGTATGTTATACTCACAGTTCCCAAGAAAAGGGGGCACAGCCTGCTACCCGGGGCCACATGGGGTAGTTCCAGCATCGTCAGGAGGCAGACAGAGGAGAAACATGGGCAAAGGCCTTCACTGTGGTTTTCTCAGAAAGGAATGGGTAAGGCCAGGTGGCTAGTTTGGACGGTTCCAGCGGGCTCTGGGCACAGGTCTATCCCTGGTTGTCTGGCCCCCAGCCCTGGGTGAGGAAAGCAGGTGGACAGTGGGCCAGAATATGAAAGCCCATGGAGGAGGGGAGAGTGCGGGCTCTGGGCCGATGGGTTTGCATCTGAAAGTCATGCTCACAGGTGAGTTCTTTATTACCTCTGGGACCTGGCTCACCTTGGAGGGCAATCTCACCAGAGTCAACAAGATGCCAAAGCATCAAAAATAGAGAATAAAAAAGTATAATACACAACAGTCCTCACTGGAATCACTCAGGGAGCTTTAGAAACAGAGTGACCCCAGGCCAACTGAGTCAGAACTGGGGGGACCTGGTGAATCATCAGTGCAAACAGCGACTCACACTGGTTCCTCAGAAGCAGGAATGGGGAAGACGGGGTGCAGGTCCTGGCTTGGCCACGACCTGGCTGTGACATCCCAGCCACGTCACTTTCCTTTCTCCTCTAGGAAATGAGTCGTTTTGTGTTTCACGGTGAGGAGGATCACATCTCGTCAACATGCTCTGTGACTATAACAAGCTCTAGCAATATTGTTGTTCTTATTATTTTGCTGATTTCTTATCTCGAGAGCTTTCAAGATCATTTCAGAAGCTGGCCTCTGGGTAATGTTTTCACCTCTTTTCTCTTGGCACTTATTTTTCTCTGCCTTGTCTGATTATCCCTTGTGTACTTGGGTCATCCCCCCCTAAGATGCTGGGAGTTCCTCAGGGGCCCTACATCGCTTATCTTTGGTAATCAGCGCTGGTCCTGGACTGCCAGCGCCCCAGGACGTTTGTTAAATGAAAGCAAGAAACCTTGACCAGTAGTGGGTCAATCAATACAGGTTGCATGGAATCCTTTTTCTTTTCCACGCCTTGAGCCTAGGAAAGTCCCCTGCAAACACTTCTTTTGCATAACAATGGCGCTGAAGACAGGCAGGAGGTCTTTAGGAATTGTTAACCTTCTGAGGCCCCAGGGGAAACAAGGCTTGCTTCCTCTGAATGACTGTCCAATCAACATGGGGTTCTGATTACAGCAACAGGATGTTTCTTTTATTCAACAGACATTTGTTGAGTTCCTACTATGTACCAGACACTATTTGAGGGCTAGAGAATAAGACACAGTCCCTGCCCTCAGGGAACTTGAAGCTTAGAGTAGGATACGCACAGAAACTATTCATTATAAAACAAATGGTTCTCCTGCTACCACAGCTCAACTAATACAGTTCCATTACAGGAATTTAAAAAGGTCCGCCACATTTATTTCACTAGGTTTTCCAAACTTAAAATAAAATGGGAGCAAGCCAGCAAGAAATAAAGATAGATGAGGTTTCTTTTATAGAGGCCAGGAGGAAAAGCGTTATAGCCTTCTTTAAAAACAATAATGGAATAGACAGCAGCTGACCCATCGAATGAGACGTTAGGTAGGCAGAGAGCAGACAAACAAACAAAGCCAGATTAGCCATCCCTCCGCCAGGAGCCTCACTGGTAAGGTGGCGCACATGCACCCTTGGCGGCACATGGAGAACCTAACGTAGCTGGCATCGCGGAGACATGCTGGCAGGGGAACAATGAATGAGACGGGCTGCCGGGCCGAACACTACGCTAGAAGGAGAGGGTCAGGCTGTGGAAGGCGGAAAGCTGCTTGGAGAGGGATGATATAAATACGGAGGACACCTGCACTGACCTGACAAAGGGCCACAGGGAATCCCAGGGAGTACATTCCCTCTCAGGTCCGTCACGTCCCACACCACGTCCCACACCTCTGCCCTCCACCACACTGCCATGCCCTGGGCGGGGGTGGCCAAGATCAGAGAGAAACACCAGTGGAACTGGCAAAGAGGCCAAATTATTCTAGTATTGATGGAAACCGTTCATTACCGTGCACAGGTGGGCCAAATATCTTACTGAACAGAAAGTAAAGGTCAAATGGCTTTGAAGGTCAGTGGCTTTTCCCTTTCAACTTCAAACTCACAGGAAAGCTGAAGGCATGGCACAGTGAACACACATATGCCTTTCTGCTAGATCTGCCAGTGGTAACCGCGCGCCACTCTTCCCCCCTCTCTCCCTCCTTTCTCTATCTCTATCTTCTCTCGCTCTCTCACCCCACTGTCTCTCTCTGTCTCCATCTCTTTGCTGAACTATTCATATCACCTCACCCCTAGTTCCTTCATCATCCTCTCCTAAAACTAAGGACCTTCTCCTATTTTTTTCCATGGAGTATCTCATTTAATCCTCACCACCACCCGCACAGGGGGTGTTCCTGACAACAGCTATGACACCAACAGCACACCTGCAAGAATCAGTCATAGGTGTGCGATTCAGTTATCTAATACATTGCCCCCATGTTCCCCGAACGTGTTTTGTAGCTATTTTACTGTGTTCTGTTTCATTTGCACCAATCAGGGGTAGCCTACACTACGTGGTTTTTCTGTCTCTTCAGATTCGTTGACTCTAGAATAGTCCCCACCTCTTTTTGCTTGATTGTTTCTCCCACATTAAATTTTTCAGGAGAGTCCAGGCCCACCGTCTTTCAGAATGTCCCACTTTCTGATTGTTTCCTCATGACGACATTCAGGCTAAACACTTCAGCAAGAATACAGGTGATGTAGCCTTCTCAGTGCATCACTTCGGGGCCACACAATGTCAGCTTGTTCCACAACTGGGGATGCAAATTTGACGGCTTAGATAAGGTGGTGCAAAGTTCTTACAAGGCATGATGGGCTGAGGACTCTTCCATGGTGGGTTAGGACTCTGGCCTTGATTAATGAACAATGACTGGACCAGGAAGTCATGGCGTGAAAGTGAGAGACAAGTCTGGGCATCTGTTAGTTCATACAGTACCTTTGTGTTACTTAGAAAAAGGCACTTGCTTCTGGGTAGACTAATTACCACCAGGCATCCCATGAAAAGAGGTCTTTCAATGATACCATCTTTCCCTGAAAATGAGACTTAGCCAGACCATCAGCTCTAATGTGTCTTTTGGAGCAAAAATTAATATAAGATCCGGTCTTATATTATATTACATTATATAATATATTATAGTAAAATAAGACCTGGTATTATATTATATTATATTATATTATATTATATTATATTATATTATATTATATTATATTATATTATATTATATGACCTGGTCTTACATTATAGTAAAATAAGATCAGGTCTTACATTAATTTTTGCTCCAAAAGATGCATTAGAGCCGATTGTCTAGCTAGGTCTTATTTTCGGGGAGACAGGGTACTAAAGAGGAAAGACTTTATGAAGACTCAGCAGGAAACTAGGATGGGGCTAGATTAGTCTGGACATGTTGGTTACAATCAACAAGACCCCAACACACACTAACTTAAGGGAAAAAAGGATTATCGATGCATGTGACTGGAAGGGTAGGCTCTGGAGACCCCGGAAACTGAGCTCTAGGGGGACCACTCTCCTCCTCATGCCCTATTTCCCAGTTCCTTCCTGTCTCTTGCTTCTCATTCTCTGTGCAGCACTTTCCTGCTTCAGACAGGTCTCCACTGGAGAAGTGAGGAAAGGCCCAGGCAGCTCTGCATTGTCTATGTGAGTTGGAAGGGCCTCCCCCACAGGTTCTACTTAGAACATTTCAGGGGAAGACTCTGGTTGACCCATCCCTGCACCAATCACTGTGGCCAAGGGGGCTGTGTATTGTGATTGGCAACTCTAGCACAACCAGCACGATAGAGTGTGTGGAGCAGCTCCCCAAAGGCAGAGGACGTGGTAGAGGCTGAGCAAGCTCCCCAGATGGGAAGTGGTAAAACCAGGGCATGAGCCCAGGTTGGTCGGACTTCGCAGCTGATACTCTCAGTCACTAAGCAACACAAGTCCAAGATCACAGACAAGGTCAGCCTCCTGCTAGGAGAGCGCAAACCACCAGCCCTGTTGCTCACTCCGCTTTTGAAAAGGACAGTATGACTAACACATGTTCTCTACAGGGAAAAGGATGAAAAGGAAAGAGCTGACAAATTGAGTGGACCTCTAGCCTTGGTTTACAGAGGCTGTTAGAAGGGCTTCTATCGCAGACAGGTACTAGATCAAACCATGGTCAATACTGCGATGTTCTAAGCCAGATGGGAAAGAAGTAAGTGCAGATAAATCACTGCAAGCAGATGGCACCCACCTGAGAGAGCTGCAGGAGCGCATGGCTGAAATCCGATGGCTGGCTGGCAGGAGAGAGGGACCTGCCAGAGCAAATGGCCACTGTGCTGGAGAGGATGTCAGGGCACAGATGTGACCTCGGCCATCAGAGCACCTCGGCAGGCCTGGGGAATTACAGCACAGATGAGTCAGCGCTCAGCCTCCATCTGGACCAAGCTGGTGGCAACTGTAATAAAGAAGAGAAGGCTGTGGACTTAAAAATAACCTACGGGGCAAGGAACAAACGGGGTGTGGGAGTGAAAGCGGCCACACAGGTGCTGCCCGGACACATCCTTCCTGACTGGCCTGGAGCACTCTGAGGCCCCAGAGGGTGAGCCAGCCTGTACACACAGGAAACCGATGGTTCTCGTCTCCATGAGGTGATGCACAGTAAGGTTTTCTGAGTCACGCTGTCCTGGCTCCAATCCCAGCTCTGCCACCAACTTAGACAGTATGAACTTGGGCTGGTGGCCAAACCTGCCTGAGCCTCAGTTTCCTCATCTGTAGAATGAGGATAATCATACTTCATTCCAAAGGTGGTGTCGAGGATTAAAACTGGTAAAGTACCTGTCACGTAGCAGGTAGGTAGGTCATAAATGGTGGCCAGTATTACCTGCTACACCAAAACCAAAGGATTTTCCAGCTGAGTTATACAGTCTCTGGGGACAGAGCCTTCAGGGCCAGTTTGGAGGGTCTTCGAGGTCAGGAAACAAGGCTCCAGGCCCTCCTACCCGTTTCCCCCAAACAGCTCTGCTTGTACTTACTTTCTATGTAAGATTCCGTTTAAGGAAAACATGGCAAGGTCCTCTGTCCCGCACCTCCTATCCCATCCTCACTGCCGCGGGTCTTTTAACATCACTCATGAACGTCTTACGTACTAGTTACACAAGTTCATTTGTTTCTAGGTTTACCACCCCAAAGACGATGAAGCTTCTGCACAAATGACAGAGCACGAGCTCTGGAACCAGACTCTCTGCATTTAAATCCCAGCTCTGCCTTACTAGTTGTGTTACCTTAAGCAAGTCACTTAATGGCTCCATGCCTCAGGTTCCTTACCTGCAAAACAGGATTGATCATAATAAAAATGTTTGGCTCATAAGGGGGTTCTGAGGATTGAATGAGTTACTATGTGCCAAGTGTGAAGGATGGTGCCTCTCACTGTTAACTGCTGCTGTCACCACCATCATCACCATCACCATCACCATCATTATGACCATCACCATCATCACCACCACCATCATCACTACACCCACAGAAAACTGTGATGATTTCCCTTGCCCTACAGGATAGAACAAAGAACAAGAGTTTCCCTGGCTTTGACTGTGCAGGGAGCCAGAAGCTGGACACCAGAACCTTGGCTTGGGGAATAGACTGAAAGGGAAGCTGGAGGGTGACCTGTGAAAGATGGGCTTCCCTCCAGCCCACAGCTGAGGCCGATTCTGCAAAGACTGAAAGGTGGCCCAGGAAGGAAAGAGCTGTTTTTTGTGTTGTACCGTTCCCTGGGCTCCTTGTTGCTATTCACACTCAGCTACCAATTGATTACCTTTTCTGGTCTTGATCTACACATTCACACCCTTCTAGGTGTCTGCTGGTGGCACAACGGGGTAACGAAGGGTTTTGCTGCTGCAGAAGGTTTGAAAAACATCTACTTAGACTTTCAAGACTTCAAGGAATTTTATTCACTGAAGTCCTTTTGAAATAATTGAGCCACTGACCAACTGAGATGGGAGCTATTTTGACAGTCAGAAAATGATAGAGAGCAAGGAACAAATGTCAGTGATAAATGGACAGAACCTTGTCTCCATAGGGAGGTGTAAAGAGCAGGACTCCCAAAGGGTAACTGCCAGCCCCAGTTTTATTTAATATCCTTTTACGAGAGCTGGAGGGGGTAGCGGGGGCAGTGTAGAGAAAGCTCAGGATTAGCAGATAAAAGGACAAGGGATGGGAAATCGATGACATGCAAACAGGAAGACCTTAAGACTCTGTGCAGGTGGACAGGGAGGAGGGAGATGAGATCGGATGTGAGCAAGTTCAAGACGACACACTTACTAGAACCGGAGGACTTAGAGATTTCCCCTCGTGTGTTGCCTTGGCAAAATCACCATGCTCCAGACATCACGAAGAACCTTAAAAACCAAATGGGAAGGTTGCCCATCACTTACATGTTAACTTCATTTGCACCTTTTCCTTAATTCCTTATATTTAAGAGATGTTCTGAGCTCTAGCTCAGGAAGGCCCAGTAACATCAAGCCTGGGAAGAGCTGTATTGGGAGACAGGTCAAGGGGAGCCTGCTCTCTGTTGAGTGGGCCATCTGGCTTCTTCAAGTGCTAATGGCCTTGTTACTTTCCAGAGGCTGACCTACAGAGAGGATAAAAACCATAATGCTGCTATCACTTCCCGAGATGCCCCATCGACTCAAGTGGGAGATAACTGTGTTTTTCTCTTCAGAATATTTACTTGTGTGTGACCAGTGATCTCCTAGTGGCAATATTTGTGAACCACAAATGCTTCGAATGAGCTGGCTACAAAGCTACATCCTGTTTCTTGGGCTCCGTAGTTCTGTACCCAGTGTCGATTTCCCCATTGTTTAGATTTCCAGTGTGAGCTCATTGCACGAATGGCCTGAGAGAACTCTTCAACCAGCTGGCTCTCCCAAATGAGCTGCTTCTGCCTTTTACACACCTCCATTTTCTTCCATAAGGCCGAGTGTAAGAGCAAAGCAAGCTTGCCTTTTCAACAGTATTATGTGTCATCTAAATAAATACATTTCACTGGGGAAAACATGCTAAATATGATACGCCCATGAGTCACAAAACAGCTGTGCTGGCTTCTCAGTGTAAATCTGCTTCCCCATCAGTACAGTGATTGGAGAAGAATGGAGCGAGATCACATTTCAGAATGGGCGATCCCCGAGAAGCAGGGAGTGGTCACCTCCTGGCATTCTGAGGAGGCCTGGAACTGCCATGACCACACAACCGCCATAAAGAATAGCACTCAAATAAAATGATAAGGGTCCGCAGAGCTCAATAGAAATTTGGAGTTCATGGAGAGGGAGAGAGATGGGCAGAGAGAACTGTACAAGGCAGAATGATTAGATCTCCCTTGCTTCGATTCCTATTATGATTAAACAAAATAAATCAAACCCAGCACGCCTCCCTCCCACCCATCACCCTCATCCCGCCAAGTGCTGGGGATCTTGTGTTCACAAACAAATGAGCTAATATTTGCAAAGCCACTTTGTAGAATTTTGAGTGGTCTTGGCAGAGCTCTGTTTTTGTCATTATTGCCATATAAATGACCACTTAGAGTTGTGGCTCTCTCTGTAGACCTGGCGTGACAGTGTAGGGACTGGGCAGAGGGGCTTTAGAATAAAGTCAAACCCCAGATGTCTTACTTTCAAATGTCAGAGGGTCTTAAAAGGGATAGCTTTTGCTGTGGCCATGTCTAATGCATTCAAAATTTAAGAAACAGACAAAAAAAAAAAAAAAAAGAGCATTTCATTTTGCCTTCCCCAAATGGCAATCTAGTTCTGCATGTCCCTAACCTAATTAGTGGGAGGCCACCAACGTCACTGTGGAAGAAGGCACATGGTAACATTACCATAGTTTCCTGCTGAGCTTTACTGAGGTGAGAGTTTGGGAAGTAGTCTTTAAATCACACTAATAGGTTGCCTATTTTCTTGAAATCCTTCTTTGAGGATCGTTCAGAGACCACCGCCAGGAGAGCCAGCAGGCCAAAGGTAGGCCAGTGTTCTCCACTGTTTAGAGAGTGTTGAGAGCGATTGTCCTAACAGGACGGTCACCTGCGCATCTCAATCCTGTTGGACCTGTACAAACAGCCCAGCAGGCTCCTTTTCTTCAGCCTGAGAATGCGCCTGGCAAGGGTAGACTAAGGCCATTGCAGAGAGACCAGGCACGGAAGAGAGCAGGTGCACGAAGCTAAGACGCCCTCTGCGGTCCAGGCCTCCCTGCAGCCCGGGCCGTGGTTCTTGATCTCATTTCAGCTGCTCAGGAATCTCCAAGGTGCCTTCGCCCAGTCTCACACTGAGAGTTACGTGTGGGATGCACTGTCTTCTAATAAAAAAATCTGAAATGTAATCCCTGTGTCCTTTGATAGCATCTTTCAAAAGCAAAATTGTCTGCTCAACTATCAAAGTCGCACGTTTTGTCTATGCAGAGCAAAATGACACACAATAGAGTTAATGTACTTAATATTATATTTTTCAAAGGCATGTTCTGTACCATAGAATATGTTAGTGTAATTAATGCAAGTGGGTCATGCCTATTGAGGAAATTTTAAATTATGTTGCTATTTGAGTAAGTTATATGATTATAACAAGCTAACATTCTTTTTTAAAAAACAAAACAAAAACAACACTCCTATTTATTGTCAAGTGATAGGAAGAAATTGAGAGAGGGATGGAAAGCATTCCAACAACCACAATTTACAGGGAAGAGATAAAAACCAAGCACCTCAACCATATTACTGCCATAATTGTCTGCCATCTACCCACCTTGTAAAATAAACGGATCATAAAATGCGTGAGCACGTTCAAAACATACATAGAAGGCGTTAGAGTGATGATGTGTAGGCTGCCTGACTTCATTATAAATTGTTTTGCTTTCAGCAGGAAGTGAAAAGGTACTAATTAGTAGCAATTTTGACAAGATTGGAAGTCCGTGGACTTGGCTGAGAGAGCTCTGCAAAGGTGCCTGCATCCCTCAGAGGGTGTTTGGTTTTTTTTTAAAGCTTTTAATGGCATTTTGTTGTTTGCTAATCCCTAGTGTGGGCATACACTCAAAGATCTAAGAGTTGATAAATGAACAAGTGGCTCGAGTTGTAACAAGGAACTTTTCTCTCCTCCCTCCACGTACCAAAGACAATGGCTGGGTGGCATCGTACGGCCCCAGGGAACTGCAGACAGAAGACCAGGGCCGCAGCCACCGTGCCTGCATGCTGTGTCCTACAACTTTCTAAGTGCTGGTACCAGACAGAAATCTGACTCAACACTCCCTTTCCTCCCCTGTCACTTGGTTCTGTGCCTTTTCCACCAACAGCTTTTTATTCTCAGCGGCCAAAATCATTGATTGATTTCCACTGTTCTCCTTGGCTGAATCCTCAAGTGCACCGACTCCCTCCTTTTCTGGACAGACTCCCCATAATTCAGCGGGCATCTCATCAGCGCCTTGCTGATCTCCCAGCCCTCCTTTCTTCCTTCTCGAGTCCAAGGGAAATCACAAGCAAATAGACATGATCCAGAACAGGTTAAACTGACTGGGCAATGAACTCCAGCACATTCTACTTCTTTGTTGAAATTAGTCAGCATCTCCCTTGGACAAACAGAGAGAGTCGGCTTCACTGTTGCCCTTTTCCTCCTGGTCAACATCACACTTCTGCATTTCCCACTCACAGACACGACTACTGACCGCACTCTCGCCAAGAACGTTTTCTGAGCTCCCAGATGCCATTTTACCTGGATAATTAGTGCCATCCTTTTGTTGGTGCAAAAACAAATCACTAAGGCATAGGTTTTTTAGGTAAGTTGGGAATGAGATCCAAATGTGCTGGCCAGGGGTCTGGCAGTCAAATTCCAACTGTCATCTTTGGCGATCCATCTTCCTGGGAAAACCATCAAGAGGGTGCATAACTCGGATTAACCTCATCATTGCAGACAAAACAAGTGATACTATGGAAGTGAAAAATGACTCATTTAAAATAGAAGTAGAGCTTGGCTGGGCTCCACATAGTGTCTGTGTGTGTGTGTGAGTGTGTGTGTGTGTGTGTTTCACGCCAACCTCCATTATTTTTGTAGTTTGGACCAGACTTGCATCAGTCCATGAATGTCAGGGACAGATTCCAGTGAGCTGAGCGGTTCAATGGGAGCGTCTGGCCCACACACACCAGGGAGCAGGTCGGTGGAACATACCCTGCCAACACTCAGCAACCAGAAACAGGTCGCCGTCAGGAAACTTGAGGTGGCTTCCTTCCAGTGCCCTGTGAGAAAGACACCAGCGTGGGTCTGAGCCCCTACCCTTTATCACACACTTTGACGTTTTGTTTTGTAAGTTAACACTTTTAATGAAAGCGATGTGAAGCAGTTAACATTAAAAGATGCTGGCAGCAAGGGAGGACTGGAATAGGGCACCAAAGCGAGGCACACTTTGGACGTGTCTAAAATAATACCTGCATCTCCCTCTGCGGCTTTCATTACTCTTACACCCCTGCTGAGCTGTCTGAGGGCTGCGCTGGGAAGGCTCTCCCAAGCCTCTCCCACAGTCCCTGACACTTGGTTGTTGCTTTATTTAAAGCAGACATCTGGCAAGAGAAACGGGAAGCTGGGAGCCAGGAGGGAACTGGGGAGCATTGTCAAATCCACCTACAGCTATGGGCAGGACACCAGCTTCCTAAACAGCCTGGGCACTAAAGGATCCTGAAAGCCACCCAAAACTTAGGTCTCCCTCCCCACTGCTTCGCAGGGCTTGGGTAGTGAACGATGAAGTTTAGGAAACAACCCTCAAGATGCAGCTCATAGACATAAGGCTGAGAAGATGAAGTCAGCCATTAAACAGAACATGCGTAGGACGCTACGTGATTTGTTCACGTGAAATTCAAAAACAAACACAATTCATTCATGGTGATAGAAGCCACACTGATGATTATTCTTTGCAGCTGTCTGTCGCTGAGAGGGGGCTTGAGAGAAGTTTCTGCAGTGCTGGATTCTATACCTTGTGCTGGATGTGTTCACTTTATAAAGATTTATCAAGCTGTACACTTAAGATCCGTGAATTCACTATAAGTAAGTTACACATTACACCTCAATAGTTATGACCCTCTCTCTGTCGCCCCCTCCCTCCCTCTCTCTCCTTCTAGCTCACATACTATGAAAACTGTCAAACATACAGATAGCTTACATGCTGTATACTCACAATTTAACTTTAACAAGACAACGTTTTGCTGTTTCCTCCAAATCTCTTCCCTTTCTTTTTGAAGAAATAAAGCATCACATGTAGAATTGAAATCCTGAACATCTCTGGTCCCCTTGCATGCCCTCCCTCCACCCCGCACTTAGTGTTTTTCATTCTCATTCATGTTTTTATACCTTCCCAACCTAAGTACTTTCTGTAGCCATTAGAGGTACATTGTGCTGGTCTGCAGCTTTTAAATTTCATAGAAATGGTGTCACATAGTAAATCATTCACAACTACCTTTTTTAGGCAAGAGATTTTGTTTTGAGGATTATTTATATGGATCCACATAGCTCTATTGCCTTTGTTTTAACCACTATATAATACTCCATTGCAAAAACATACTGCAATTTATTTATCCATTCTCGTATTCTCCTAAAGATATGCATTTGAGTGGCAAAGACTCTTGGTTGCGTCCCAAATCCCCTTCTTCCTTCCTTAGTAACAGACCCATATTACATACAGCAGCAACGTGCCCAGTTAAAGTCCTGCTTTCCCCACTTTTCTTGCTCTCAGGTGTGGCCATGTCTACATTCTGTCCACTACAATATAAGCAGGAGTCCCTGGGTGGGACTTAAGAGAAGACTCCTTTAAAGAGGGACTAACCCTTTCGCTTTTCCTCCCTTTCCCACTTCTTGTTGCTTGGAATATGGACTTGATAGCTGGATCTCCAGCAGCCATCTGAAATCAGGAGGTGATACTGAGGATGGAAGCTGCCTGCTAAATCTAACAAAGCAGGAAGACAGAAGAGAACTGGGTCCCTGATGACTTTGTGGAGCATTCATCCTAGCCCTGAACTTTTATTTTAATACAAGAGAATAAACCCTTACACAGATAGGTCTCTATTACTAGTAGCCAAACATTGCATTACCATTACTAACTGATAGAATTTGGGGGTTATTACAAGCAATAATGCAATGAACTTTCCTGGATCTGTATTACTGTGCACATGTGAGTTTCTATAGGGCACTGTATTTCATGAATTTTTGCGCTGTTTCTCATTTTCTGTGCCTTTCGTCTCTGTTCACTTCCCCCTGATATTGAGTATCTGCTGGTAATAGACTGTCTTATTAGTCGTATGTCTAAAAATGTCTCTATTTTGCTTTGACTGCTGAATGATACTTTGGCTGGGTATAGAAGCCCAAGGAAAGCATTTTAAAGAAACTTTTCTTTATTGTGCTTATTACATTTTATAATTATACACATTGTGTGAGTACTTGAAAAATGTCTGTCTCCCACCAGAATGACTTGTGTTTGTTTTGTCTACCACATGTACCCCTAGAATAATGCCAGGCACATAATAGACAATAGTGTTGAATGAATGAATGAGTGAATGAATGAAACCCTTGCTGTGCTCTAGTCTCTGAGGGCAAGGTGGGTGTCTTCTTGTTCAAGGCTGAGTACCAGTGCCTTGCCTCGTGCATAACATATTAGGAACTAAATAAACATTTGTTGAAGAAATAAACAAATTCACCCAAGGTCTAAAACAAAAGAATAAGTCGTCTTAGAAATCAGTGCCTTCTGAAAAGGCAATCTTTGGAGTCCTCTAGGTTCATATTTTCTTTTTAAATTTTTTTCCCTGATGTTAGCTGCACAGGAATTGTGGGTAGGCAGAGACTTTCCTGAAAGCAAAGCTCTGCTTGGAAGCTTTTAACAAATCTGCACAAATGTTCAAAAAGCTGTCCACAGAAAGGAGAATGTTCTCTAGCTTAACTGGGAGCCTGGCTGAGACCTGGTCTCTAAACAGACTACGGTACATCTTTGCTGGTGGCTCCTTTAAAGGAAAAGCGTGTCACAACAGGAAGATGACATCCAGACTCAGACTGCATGGACAGGCACAGTGACTAATAAAATATTCAGCAGTTATTACCGTGGTTCCTGGGAGGGCCCGTGCTGCAGTGAGGACGGGGGACAGCCAGCTGATGCCTGAGTGTGTGGAGGTGCACGAAGATTTTGCATTAAGGCCCATTTAGGAAGGAGGCAGGGGCCTTGGAGGCCCATTGTATGGGAGGCATTTAAAGAGTTGGCCTCCTGAGAGCACTAATGCCCTTCAATTTGGCCATTTATAACACAGAAGAACTATTAGGACTCGGAAAAGATGCCTGGCCTGTGCCATTTAGAGGACACAGGGGTCACCTGTGTGTCAACAGAGGAAGAGGGTCTATTCATCAGCCCTAAAACCCAACTCACCATGCCCGTGGACTGCTGTGCTTCTCCAGTCTGGTCAGTGCTAACAATTCTCAGTTGAATGTCAGGTCTCACATGTACAGCCCCAAGTCCAGCCAGTCTCTATAGACACGGATGACACGCTATCCTACTCATACTGCCCCCCTTAGATGGGATGGGTCCATGGACCTTCTATAAGACACCCTCTGCCAGTTGGTGACGGGGCTACACTGCACATCTCTGCCCCTGGTCACGCACAAGACAAAACCACACCTTCCCTGACAGCCATGTTGGAGGAGGACAGAAAAGAGGCGAAGAATGACTTTTAAAGATGCCAGAGCTAATGTGTTAACAAGATTTTTAAAACATGTTTTCCTTGGCTCGTGGAGCGCAGGCCTTTTTGCAAACGGCACCTCCTTCAGCCATGATGCCGTCTCTGAAATATGCAAGTATAAACAGAGAGGAACACCCTTCCAAATATTCGTTGAGATGCAGGCAGGACACTGCTGCCAAAGGGAAAGAACAAACTCAGAATCAGAGAAGCAAATTTTTTTTGAGGCATCAAAGTAAGTTCCCCAAACAAAGGAGAGTGCTATTTCTTTGTTGGGGGGAAGAAAGCCATTACGGAATGCACTTTACAGTCACCCTTTAATGTCAATATTCGACAGAAATGTGTTTGTTCTGCTCTGCCTTCTGCCATTTGCTGTTGCCTTTCACGGACTCACCAGCTTCAGTGTCCTTAAGAAATGGACTCACTTAGTGGCTTTACGCATCTTTCAAGTAAAGATTAACAACAACAATAATAATAAAGTAATAAATTGGCCTTGAATCTTGGCAAAAACCTAAAGCCATATGTTCTGAGAGTTGCTTCAGTCACTGATAATTAAGTTTTCTTTTCCCCCACAAAATGAGACTTTTTTGGACCCAACACATAGCTTTCGGCATGTGGGCATCTTGATGAGGCCTCCTCTTCTCTTCTGAGGATCAAACCCTGGCTACTTCTGTTTGAAGTTTACAGCCCTGTGTGGGATCCAAGGCTCGTTAATGAAACAGTCGTGCATATTTGGAATTCATCGCAGGAGGAAAGTGCAGTGACAACTCACTGGCTTTAATCCCCCTGCCTGAGACAGGATGGCCTCCAAGTCACTCTGACATTATGGAATCACACATATGTCTTTGTCTCCAGGGCCACCCAAGGACGCAGGCGTGGGGAGGCCAGGGTACCATCCGCATCTCTTCCCATCAATGCCCAGCCCAGACGCTCACCAACCCTCTCTGGAGCAAAAGTCATTGAGCATTTGGGTAGATACACAGCTTGTTTGTCTTGAGTTAGTGCAGCCTTGCAAAACACAGATGTTTTCCTTTTAATCCTGTTTGTACTTTGCAATGGTCACATTCGATGCCATTTGGCTGCAGGAACCCCTCCAGGAATGATCCTGCCGGAGAAATGGCGTGTGTGTGGAGCCCTCGGACCGGGGCAGCGCCCGCCTCTCCGCAGAGCAGAGCACAGTTATTTCATGGAACATAATGGGTTGTGAGGGTGTGGCTGAACCTATAAATACCACTTCTTTAAGTGCTAACTCGACAGAATTGAAGCCTGTGGTCCTTGGAGGGAAACTGACGACTATGCTAATGTTCTCTGAGGCGTCCATTCCTCCTCCTGGAAAGAGCCTTCCTGGTTTTCCTGAGAGACGTGGCATGTCTTACGATTCAAGAGCTCGGACTGATGGCAACAGTCGGGGTTCAAGCCTTGGCCCTGCTGCTTCCTAGCTGTGTGACCTTGGGTTAGTCCCTTTAGCTCTCTGGGCTGCTGCTTTCTCCCTAAAGAGGAGCAAATACAAGTGCCTGCATCACAGGGCTGCTGTGAAGATTCGGGACGGACTGCACAGAAGCACACGGGTGAGTATCAATACATTTATGCTTCTGTTACTTAATCCATGTCCCTTAGGCCTTTTGTTTCTCATTTCAGGCCCTTGATCTTGATCTGCAGAAACAGCCAGCTCAAGGATCAGAGCCTTGAAATGAAACTGACCTTATGTGTATTTCTCCTCCTCTCCCCGTGAGAATGTACACCTAGCTCCCTCCTTTGGATCCAGGAGTAAAGGCTGCTATGAAACACGATATTGTCGTATTACTCATGTCACTGATGCACTGTGGAGGAGCTGTAGAGAGAGGCCTGGCCCTCAGTGAGCGGGACACGGGCCACATCAGTAAAGGGAGGTCCAGATCCAATGAGCACTGGTTAAGGGCCGATACTGTGCCGGGCAATTTGTTGGGTCTGTCCTCACAGGTGCTTTTAGGTAATACTCACAACAAAACTACCGGGCAGTTAGCACCACGATCTCCATTCTATAGGAGAAGTAAGCTTTAGGGGGAAGAAATAAGTTGTCCGAGATCCGGAAGTTCCCCTGCCACGATAAAGTCCCAGAGCCTCCATCTACCCACGTGCCTCCTCTCCCCCGTCCCCACCTTGTACCTCACTGCACGTCACCCCATGTAAACCCCCAGCTTCTTTTTCCTGCCTTAAAAGGAACAGAGACTGCAACAGCCAGCAGTTCAACCACCAGAAGATACAACCCCCAAAAGCACTGAACTCTAATGACAGTCTGTACTGACAATTTCTTATGGAAAGCCTTAACACCCAGAGCGGTGTCCTGAAAACCCACTTTCCACACCTCTCACCTCAGAGCCCCAGTGCCTAGGGGAGCTGCTCATCTAATTTCCTTTCCTCCCTTCATTAATTCTTAAATGCCACTCCCTTCTTCTCTTCTCCCTGCAATCCAGCTCCTCTGCTTCCTCAGGTGGAGAAAGGTGGCCAGGCCTGGCCTCCCACCCCGTCCTGTCCACGCCTTGCCAAGCTGAGCGTGGCGAAGGCAGTCGGGGGGCGGTCAGAAGGCTGGAAATGTGGACGTTACCTTTTTTTTCTTTATTGCACTCACATTGCACTCTAGCAAAACCGAACCGGTGCTGTTTCCTGCAGAGGCCTCCTAAGGTCTTTTCTCATGTCGTCCTCTCCGACCCAAGCAGCCTTCTTCTCCCATACCTCCTCCTCAAGCCCTGGAGCCCGTCAGGCCTGGGGAGGAGGTCCCCCTGATGGAACCCCTTCACCTGAGCGGCTTAGGCACCCCTTCTCTGGGCTCCCATGCAGCCCTGATCACAGCAGCACACGCATTGTGGTTAGCTCGCGAGATTGCCATTATTTGTTTCTAGATCCATCTCACCACTATATTGCAAGTTTCTTAAGGGCCCCACAGCAAGCTCTCCACAGACGGTTGCTTCCATTGGTGTTTTCTTAAACAAATAAGAATTGATTCTTCTCAATAACAAAAACACAAGAGGTGGGCTGTTTCTGGCATTGATTCAGCAGCCACGCGTGGAGGCAGGGCCAGTCTCTCCATGGCCCATCAGCCTTTCCCTCCCACCGGAAGCCCCATCACCACAGGATGGTTCCTGAGACTCTAGACAGTGCATCTGCCTTCAGGGGAGGAAGAAGCAGGGAGCGGAGGAAGAGCTAGCTGTCTGAACTTTTATCAAGAAGGCAGTGACTTTCCAACGGCTTTCCCATCCTGGCCCTGGACATGAACCAAAGTATCTCATTGGAAGTTGCTGGGTCACAAGGCATTCCCCAGCTTGTTTAACGGGGTGGTATGAACTGCTTTGTTTTTTTCTTTTGCTTTTTGTGTTGGAGTGAAATTCACATCACATAAAATAATCATTTTAAAGAGAAAAGTTCAGTGGCGTTTAGTGCCGTCCCAGTGTTGTGCAACCTGCATCTCGATCGAGTTCCAAACGATGCTCATCGTCCCAAAAGGAGACCCCACACCCCTTAAGCGGTCACTCCTCACTGCCCACCCCGCCCCGGTAACCGCCAGTCGGCTCCCTGTCTCTATGGATGTACCTCTTCTGCACATTTCGTGTAAATGGAACCATACAACACGTGACCTTTTGCATCTGGCCCCTTTCCCTTAGCCTGATGTTTCTGAGGCTCCTCCGTGTTGTAGGACATCAGAACTTCATTCTTCTTACGGATGAATAACCTTCTATTGTGTGGAGAGACCACAACCAGTTTGTCCATTCATCCACTGATGCACAACTGGGGTTTTTCTTACGTGCTGAACCCAGACATCCTGGTTCCAAGTCCCCGCTGAGCCCCCACACATGCCAAGGCCTGGGCGAGAGGGTGACGAGGCTTCAGGGTGCCCGGCTGCCCGGAGGGAGGGAGCGTGCTACTGGCATGGGGGACCACTTGGGGTCCCACCAGATACTGGCTTTGCCTGCTTACCCATCCTGCCTTTTGGGCACTTTGGCCTTCTGCATCCACTTAGAGCCACCAGCAAAAGCCGTGGCTACGCTAACCTGGAGGCACCTGTCTATGGCTGCCTTGGCTGGAGTCCGACCCAGAACACTCCTCAGCACTGGTGTCATTTGATGTCGTTCTTATTAGTAATCAGATAGGAATCATGGCCATTTGACTCTTTATTCTTTCCAGAGGCTCATAAATTGGCCAGACACAGGAATCGTTCTTCAATAATTAAAAGCCTTTATAGCTTGCAGGAGGAAGCAAATTGGGGAGCACCCACCACGGTTCTGAGTAATGACTGGTTCTGAGTAACGCTCCTCCTAGTCGATGGCTGGCATTCACTGTTCACCTTCAACTTGGCCTCTAGGATCTCAGTTTAGCCATTCAAAAGCACTACTCTGTGCAGAGGCCAGGCACTTTCTACGTGCCCTGGGGTTTGAGTATGGACCAGTTGGTCCAGGGAAGCAAAAAGATGGGCCCTGTAGAGGCTCAGTATACAGAGGTTTGCATGCAGGTACCATTTCAGCCCTTTTAAATTTTTCACTGTGGAGACATATAGGTGTCTCCAGAGCAGGAAATAAAACCTGGCACGCTGTCCTCAGTCCCCAGGGAAAGACTCTGTCATGATAGGAAAGAATCCAGTAAGGAAACGCCCAGCCATTGGCTTGTGGCAAGTGAAGAGCCAAGCGGTGATACACAAAAGCATCAAATGAACAAGCACAGCCCACACAAACTTACTGTCCTCAAAAGAAGAGATTGTATTTTAGCACAAGCCATGATAGCATCATGCTTAAGATGTCTGGCTTTTGGGTCAAAAGACCTGAGTTTGAATCCAGGCTCTACCACCTACCAGTTGGGTGACATTGGGTAAGTTACTTAACCTGTCTGAGCCTCAAGTTTCCTCACCTATGAAATAAGAATAATGTCAACCCACGAGGAATAAAGAGGATAATCTTGTGAAGTGCGTGCCTGACCCATGGAGAGAGCTCAGTAACTGTCGCTGTTAATATTATTTGTGACTCCTCAGTCCCCCACTTCATCTGCCCCTGTGGATCCAAACAGAGCTGCCAGGACCCCTACTCTCCAACACCTCCCCCATTTCAGTCATTTCAATCCTAGGTTTTACAGACTCAAATCTTGCCAGGCATTTTTCTTAGGGGGTCCTCTTGGCCAGAGGGGCTGAGGATCATAAAGGGTGGTTAAGAGTTTCAAGGTCAAACCTAGTACTTCCTATGAAAATAAAAGGTAGCAGTACATTACGTTGTCAAGTTAACACGGTGTGATGGAGCACCTCCAGACTGCACATCCTGGAAGACTGTAAAAGTCTAATAGATTTAGGGAAACTGTACCTCAGGGAGCGTATTAGACAGTGCTCGTCAATGGATCAAAACTGTCGCAGAGGCTCCCTTCCCAGGGAACCGCAGTGCCCCTTAAATAATTACTTTCCCTCGCACCACCTGGAGATAAATTGTACTTCGTACATTCACTTTACACGGACAGGGAACTTATTTTACCCCAAATGAAGGAGGATGCTCTTTGAAAGCCAAATTCTGCTTTCTCTTAGATTACTGTAAATGACATAATGCCATATTAATTTCCCTAGCACCACCTCTGCTGATTCTGGATGTATTCGGACACGTTAAGCTTCATGCCTCTTTTGGTGAAGTGTCTTTAATTATTCCAAGGGATGTTTTGATCCATTTAAGTTTAAACCAGACATAAAATTAGCAGAGTGTAAAGTTTGCACATATGCTCCTAGGAAGGCATTGTTTCAATGAGTTTTTATCCTGCGAAGAAATGCCATTTTACAATAAAAACGTTAACAAAAAGAACATAACTGGACCATACAGACTTTTTAAGCGTTATCATGTGAAACCATCAATTTATTCTCCTCATTTTGTGCACTCCTCAAACGGCATGTGCTCTAACCATCTCACCCATCACTCAGGAGCCCTCACCCCAGTGAGTGGAGGTTTGATGAGGAATAGCTCTGTTGACAGATTCTTCCCCTTGCTTCTCATGCATTTTTCTGTTAGTTGGGATTTAATCTCTTCCGTGGGGAGGAGTGTTCAAAATTGAGTAATTTAAATACCCATGGTGACTAGACAATGCATCATGGCACCCCTCAGGGGCCAGCCTGTCGGATGGAGCATCTATTACCGGAGTCTTGATACCTTGGGTTCAGGGCCGGATGCTGTGGGTGGATGTTATGCATATCACTTCTCCCATAGGTTGTTTGTCAAAACAGTCATGGGCCAGCCCAGCTCACAGGGGTAGGGAAATAGACCCTATCTCTTGATGAAAGGGTTGTCAAAGAATGTGCAGCCATCTTTCATCCACCACAGCACTCAAGAACACGTGCAAGATGGTGGTTGTTTTGGAGACTGAATGTCACCATTTGAGGCACATTATTAAACTTTACTATAAAAAGGGTAACAAAGAGCAACTTAAGGTGATTACTAGAATTTTTTGTGAAATAAATTTGATTTATCCTTCTTTCTCATCCTCCATTTCTAAGTGATTTCCAAGAATCACTTCATCTTGTGTACTTTACCTTCTAAATATTGTGCAGATTTCCAGTTCTCTCCATATGCACCATCACAACCACCAGCACCACCAGCACCACCATCATCATCATGACCACCACCACCGACATCACCACCACGTTTGTCCAAGCCACCCCATCTCACCTGCAGTGGCCTCCTAACTTTTCTAGCTGCACCGCTCTGACTCCTTCCACCCCAGTGGTTCCACGCAGAGTGGTCTTTTCAAAGTCCGATCATGTCACAGAGCCGCTTATAACTCTCCAATAGCTTCCCAGCAGTCTTAAGATAAAAAACAAATGATTTACCATGGTGCCCAAGGCCCATCCTACCTCTCTAGCTTTATTTTACATCAGGTTCCCCTTGGTTTCCTTTCAGTTTTTTATAATATTTCCTGCACCCTTTTTGTAATACTTCCTGGAGGAAAGACATACTGGCCCTTTCCTCCTCTCTCGGAACAGGTAACTCTCTGCTCAGCTCCAGCTCACGTCACTCCATACACGCCATGATAGGCTCTCAGAGCAGCTCTTTTACTTCGCTTGCATGCGTGCACTTTCACTCTTGCTTGTGGGAATACCCGGTCAATACGGATCCTCCATCCTAACCCGTAAACTCCATGGGGGACAGGGATGTCACCAACATTGGCCCCACAGCCTGGGGAGTCCTGGCCCAGTAGAGATGCTCAATAAACATTTCTCAAATGAAGGAAGGAGTAGATATTATGTTCATCATGAAGTGTCCTACTTGCCTCTTTCAAGTTGGTTTGAGGGTTTAAAATTGGAACAAAGTCATGGCTGTTGTAAACTGCATTTCAGATTCAAAACAAAGACTCCTATCTCCTTGCTTTATAAATGGCTCTGTTGAAAGACTTGTTATATGCTAATACTCCACTAGTTTAGCCACAAACATTTTGTTTAAAATTGTGATGCACTATGAAAAACAACTCTCAAAAAAAGAATATTTTTATCGACTAAATAGGAGAATTTGATTAAATGTTTTTATAATTCCTGTGTACTTGTTGATTTCATAGATTAAACAGCAATCCATTCTTAGCTGAATTTTTGTCATTTTCTTCAAATTTTTAAAAAAGAATAAGGCATCAATATTACCATGGGGATATGAAAGACATTTTGGGGAATATAATCAATAATGTTGTAAAGATTTTGTAGGGTATCAGATGGGCACTTGTCTTATTAGGGAGACCACTTCATGGATGGTTTAGATGCTTGACCACTGCACTGTACACCTGAAGCTGAAGCTGAATAATATTGTATGTCAACCATAATTTAATATATAGTCACGGGATATGGACTATAGCATAGGGAATAAAGTCAATGGAATTGTGATATATACGATGTCAGAGGGGCAATAGATTGGGGGAGGGGGTTATCACTTTGTGAGGGGGGAAATGTCTAACTATTGCATTGTTTTGTACACCTGAAACTAATTTTTTAAAAAAGAATAAGGCATTAAAAATAAAAATGAAGTTAGCTTTACCTCCTATTCTGTTTCCATTATTTCCCTGTTCTCTCTGGGGGCAGCCAACGTCATAAATTTCATGTAAATTCATTAAATTCTTGATTTTATATTTTTCTACATATATGTGCAATTATAAATAATATACGGTATGCTTTGTGTATCTTACAAATTTTGTTCAAGTGGCATATTTTTCATATTATTCTGAAATATTTGTTCTATGGGATCCATTTACGCCAACGCACATGGTTCTGTTTTTAACTGTTTATGACGTTCCATCACGTGCATAGTCTACAACTTATTTACCTATCCTTGTACTGATGGCCATTTGGATTACTTCCAAATTTTTATTAAGCAAACTCTGTTGGGGTAAACATGACATAGATACTAGAGTTTCTCTAGAGCATACACCTGGACATAGAATTGCTGACTCTGTCTTTCAAAGGGTGTGTTTAGACCATTTACATTTACTGTAGTTATTTATATGTTTGGAATTAGGACTAATATTTTATCATTTGTTTTTATTTTGCTCCCAGGTGCATGTGAATCATCAGTGTAACATAGTGATGTGATCAAAATACTGCCAATTGGAATACTATTCAACAATCAACTGAAATGAATTATTGATACACGCCATACTATGTCACATCATGGATGAATATAAATGAATTACGCTGAGTGAAAGATGCCTTGAGGGTTCACACTCTGTGACTCCATTTATACAACATATGAAGCAGGCAGGAAAAATACAGTTGCTGCATCTGAAGGGACAGGGCGAGGGTTAGCTGGGGAGGGGCCGAAGAGAACTATCTGGGGTTACAGTATTTTTCTGTAGTTTGATGCGTGTTTGGGTTACACAGATGTACATACATTTCTCAAAACTCAGGCAATGTACATTTTATGATTTGTGCATTTCATTGTATGTAAATTTTACCTCAAAAGAAAAAAACTGGAAACATGTACTGAACTCTAGATAATGCTATGCTTATTGCAGACGTGGAAAATGTACTGATGGCTGCAATTATTTTGCAAAGCATCAGAAATAAGGTAGTTAATGGGTAGATAGAGGCATAGAGGGATGGGTGAGTACATGAGAGGCAAGCGTAGTAAAATGTGAATGGCAGAATCTACGTGGTAGCTATACTGATGTTCATTGTAAACGTCTTTCAATTTTAGCGTATGTTTGAAATTTTTCAGAATAAAATGTTGGAAAAAGTCTATACTGTGGACCCCACATTGGCCCCAATAGTGTGGCACAGTCACAGGAGGTCACTGGAGATGGCAGGGTGGAAGCCTACCGTGTGGAGAATGACCGTCAGAAGAAAGAATGACATCCGTTCATTCCCAAGAGGGGGTCATTTTTCTTCCAGGTTGTTCCAAAGGGTAGAATTAGGACACGTGAGTCTAAGTTATAAGGCAGCTGACTTTCCAGTGACTAGAACTATCCAAACATGAGATGGACCATTTCGTAAGTGATATGCTCCCTGTGCCTGAGTAGAAGCTGGCCACATACTTACCAGAAATGTCTTAGAGACAATTCTTGTAGGGAATTGATGACTTGTCTGCTTCCTTCTGATTCTGATGCTGTGTGGTCCACATATTGGGTTATGACATTTTAGGAAGAGAGGTTGGCAAACTATAGCCAGGAGGCAAATTCAGACTGATGCTTATTTTTGTAAATAAAGTTTTATTGGGACACAGCCATGCTCATTCATTTACATATTGTGTATGGTGGCTTTCATGATACAACTGAGTTGAATAGTCACAAAATGTACAATATTTACTCTCTTGGTCCTTTTAGAAAAAATTCTGGAAGTTTGGGCTTCACATCTCACTCTCCCCAAGTAGGTCACCCAGCTTTTCTGTGCTTTGACAGCACACTCTAGTTTCAAAATGCTATGCAGCGCCTGGAACACAGCTGGTGCTCAATAAATACTTGAGTCGATGAGCCAGAGGGTGATTGAATGACTGGTGAGGTAGCATCTTACAGCAAGGACTTTGCAAGCATCTGTTGGCTCTGTGAGGGCAGGGACCTTCTCTGTGGCCTTCCCGCCTGAGACACTGCCCATCACATGGCACAGCCTCATCAGGTCTGTGTTCAATTGAATTGAACAGTTACGCACTTATGGTAATTTACTGATTAAACACTGACCACCGTTTCCTCAGGTTGCATCTTGTCAATAAACCATAGTCTTGGCTGGCTTTGAGAAGATTGAAGGAAGAGGCAGCTCCTTTCTTGCCTTCAGACAGATGTCCCTGTTCTCATAGTTTGTACATCTTTCATTGGTTCCACTTGGGAACAGTGACACTGTAGCAGAAAGGCACAGGTGAGTTGGACTCACTGTTCCATTAGCTGAACTATCACCTTTTGGTCAGGAGTTGGCCATGCTGCCAGGGTTTGGCACGTGATCTCAACAGCACACACTGCTCTTGGGCTTAACAAACCCACTGTACTCAAGTCCTATCTGAAGGTGGCCCAGGGTTTCAAACTGTCTAAACTGACTGCATTCTATAACTTACAAACACACAGGGATTTAAATCAAGGTTTCCACCAGGATTGGGCACAATGGAACCAGGACTATTTTCTGTTCCCACGTCTCCTTTTGCTTCCTCATCCTTCACAAAGCACGTCTAGTGTCACCTCTTCCAGGAGGCCTTTCCTGAACTCATTTGTAACCCTACCTCTCAAATTCATGCTAATGCTGCAAAGGACTTTTGAATAGCAGTCATGAAATTCTGAGCCACCGCCACGCCTAATGGCAACCTCACCCTAAATCAGGTAGAGTATATGGATGGAGAGCAAGGACTTGGGAGATGAAACATCTAATCTCAGCTCTTTACTCACTTAACACTTAAGGTCTTCTGAGAAGGTGAAGAACTTCTGTCTCACCTCGACAGGTAGGTGGTTCAGAGCTTCTCGCCCCATACAGCCTTCCTCAAAGCTTCCTGTCTTGCCATAACCCCATTTCCCTCATTATAAGACCCCAGCTGCAATGAACTGAATATTTATGCCTCCCCAAGTTCATATGTTGAAATCCTAACCCCCACTGTGATGGCCTTAGGAGGGGAAGCCTTTGGAAGGTGCTTGGGTCAGGAGGGTGGAGCCTTCATGAGTGGGATTCGTGTCCGAGAAAGAGACCCACAGAGCTTCCTTCCCCCTTCCACCCTGTGTGGTTACAGCAAGAAGACAGTCGTCTATGGACTAGGAAGAGGGCCCTCATCCAACATGGAATCTCCCAGCATCTTGAACTTGGACTTGCCAGCCTCCAGAACTGTGAGAACTTTACTATGCATTGTCCAAGCTGCCCAGTTTGTGGTGTCTCTGTCATAGCAGCTCGAATGGGCTGAGACATGAGCCTCAAACACAGTATTGAACACATATTCGCTAGTGACCGCTCACTAACAAGTTCAGATACTTTAGATTTCTTGCCCCAAAGAGAGATTTTAAACTTCCCGAGGGCAAAGACTGCATCTTTTATTTCTCTTAAACGACAAGAACACAAGAAAGCTTTCCCCCTGTACCTTAATCAGGGCAGTGGTTACAGAGGTGTATGCGTGTGAAAACATTCACTGAGCCCCACACTTAGGGCGCACTGTTCTGTATTGTGGTTTATCAGATGCTCACTGTGTAGCAGACACGAGGCTCTGGGCTTTACGTACATTATTTCTATCCTGATAACAACAGGGTGAGGTTGATATCATCATCCCCACTGAACAGATGAGCAAACTGAGGTTCAAAGACATGAGGTAGTTTGTCCAGGGCCACACAGCTGGTCAGTTCTCAAGTCATGGGACACACTCAGGCAGATTCGACTATGAATCTCATGTTCTCAACTGAGCTCACTGGTGCCTCAAGGGGAAACGAACCACACAGGCACGCACACACACGCATGCACACACTTACTGAAGATGAGCTGCCAAACTAAAATTCCAGGGTCCATCTTATAAAACAAACAAACTCATCCCTCCTGAGGAAATGCAAGTACAAGAGCAATCTGGCAGAACTTGCCAAAGATGAGCCAGAAGACCGTTTCCCAAGCCCGCGTGTGCCCTGAACCACCTGGGCGTCTTGTTAAAATGCAGACTCTGATTCAGGAGTTCGTGGTGGGGATCAAGGGTCTGCATTTCTCACCAGCTCCAGGGGACACCAATCCACTGGCCTGTGATCCATCCAGTCTTTACACAGTCAAACATCAGGGTGTATTTCGATGTACATACAATTGATCGAATCATTAGTAAAACACAAGAAATCCCTTAGACAATGAAACAGTAGTTCCTGCAAATGCAAAATATTGGCATCATCCCTGGATAGATTAAAGACTAAATTTTCATCCTAAGTGATGCATTTGAAACCAATATCTGAGGGATCCAACCTGAAGCCTGCAGGTCTGAGAGCCCACCTTGCTAGCAGGTGTCAGGTTCCCCCACAGCTCAGTGCACCCCAGATCCCAGGGACACCAGAGGCGGTTACCCACAATCTCTTTATACAGGAGGGAGACCCTGCACTGTTTATGGTTCCCTCCCACAGCTTTTCCACCTGCATCTCCAGGTGTGACATTGCAGTTATAACCGAACTGTGACAGTCTGCATCTGAAGATGAGCCGTCGTGAGACTTCCTGGTCCTGCTGTCCTCTTCTCTTTCCCTCCTGACCCCTGAGATCTTGACGGAAGTCAATTTGCTTGTGAGCAGCAAACTGACAAGGGTATGAGAGCTGTCACTTTGCAAAGTCCTTGTCCCAAGTTCTGATAGAACATGGTATTCAGCTCCAGGTTTACCCACAGCAGCTGTCACATTTATTACTGAGAAATCAAAATAGGTGTTGGGAGGGACACATCTAACTTAGCTCGACACACTTTGCAGGCGGTAACAAAGAAAGCTTCCCATGCAGCCAGTTCTTGTGTCCTGACCAACAAATTTGCTCCCCCCAAATCACACAGTGGCTTAGCAAAAAAGAAAGAAAATTTACATATATATAGAGAGAGGAGAGAGAGAGAGAGAGAGAGAGAGAGAGAGAGAGAGAGAGAGAGAGAGAGAGAGAGACCCATAAAGGCATTTTGATTCCTGGCTTTGAACTCCAAGTATTCTGAAGTACAGCCGAGACCTAAAGAGTCCCTCCGATTCTTTGACTTTTGCTGCAATTAGGTGGAATCTATGCAAAGAAGATTTTGTTGTGTGCTTCTCTCTGCGCGCGCATGTGGACTGTCCCAGGCCGGCCACAGGGCATGACAATGGGAAGAGTGAGTGTAGGTGAGGAATGTAGGAGAACGGGGTACCGGGCCTCGGGTCAGGAACGCAGCGGGTGTAATCAGCTGCGAGTTAGATCCGGAGCTGCCGAGCACATGCGCCCATAGCTGCCTCCTTTGTGCGATGCTGAGGCCCGGGCCGCACAGCATCGCCAGGGGATTTGTGGACAACGCCGTTATAAGCCCGCCCTCCACAAAGATCCACTTACTGGGCTGTTGTTATGGGAACGGTACAATTATGGCTAAATTGGAATGGCGATGGGGAACAAAAAAGAAAGTGGTTTGGGGGTGGACAGAATTGCTATTTTCATCCAAACGTATTTTGGCTGATCACCTGGGCTGGATGAGAAAAAAAAAATCAGAGAGAACAGGTAGCAGAAACCCTGCTTGGCTCCAGGAATTACAGGCCTGAGTTTGTGCTAGGAAGAAAAAAACAAAAATATGCCTACTTTACGAGAGAAAATGTCACATCCTTTTACTTTCTTTGTAATTTTACAAAAATACTATAATTGTGCATCAGGGCGGGAAGCTCAATGACACTCAGAGTCTATGGGGCCTCTTTACTTTTGTTACCAAGTTAATACATGCCCGAAATACGTCATTTTGCGATCTAAGGACTTTGACTGAAAAATCTAAAGTATCAGTTAATAACTTTTCCACAAGGATTGGTGCAGATGTATACAGTTATCCAGCTAATGAAAACAGCATCCAAAACGCCAGTGCAGTCCCTGCCCCAGGAAACAACTATTTTGTCAAAGCCATGGGGGTAGAGGAGGTTACTTCCCATCAAAATGGCAATGTGAGTTCACACAATCCTCCCCTTTCCAGTTCCCAAATCAGAGAGGATGAATACGGGAAAGTATAAAAATAGGTTTTAAGACTTAACTGCCCTTGGAAAACATGTAGATTCTTTGGGAATTAAATCCTGCAAGGGAAAGAGAGCAGAGAGCTGTGTCCGTGCATTCCAGGATGAGGTCGTCTGGGGAGGACTTGTCCACCTGCGTGTGGAGCCTGAAACACTGCAGCTGCGGGGCTGTTGCTGAGGTGGCAGGAATGAGCAGCTGCGCCTCCAGAACTGACTCGGTGCCAAACCACAGCCTGTCAATGTCCCGGTGTGATAAGAACCCAAGCCACTAACATCAGCATTTGTCACTCAGGGACCCAGTGGGCTAGATGGAGGCCAGCAAATCTTCTGGTCACAGAGGAGTGATCCCAGGGAGGGGACACAGAGACACGGACACACACACACACACACACACACGGGATGCTTTCAAAGATAAGCTTTCAAACTAAAATTGCAAAGCACATCTAATAGGAGATAACCAACAAATGTATCATTCCTCCCCTCAAATGAAAATATTAGAGCAATCTGAAAAGGACATTAAATACGTATAACTATAATCCTCAAAGACAAAGGAAGGAACAACAGTCACAGAACAATACCAAGATGACAAAACAAAAAAAAAAAAACCTAAGCAGATAAGAATGGATAAAAAAGTGGGATTTTTAAAAAGTAAAAATCCTGGAACTAGGAACTTTCACTTACAGAAAGATGAAGTTCATGTACTTTCCCCTTAAAACCCTGGGCATTTTATTAAAAAAAAAAAGTCACCAAGACATGGAGAGAAGAAGTCAGATCTTCTAGGAACCTTAGAATCAAGAAATGACACAGTTTTGAGTCCTTTGAGTCTTCTTTTTTCTTCATATATCCATGGTTGGTCACTGGAAAAGCTGGCAACATAGAAATACCAAGAAGCACAGACAAAAAAGAATAATAATAAAAACTCCCAAAGGAAAGCCTGCTTTGTCTAGCTAACGGACCAGGAGAAGGGCAGCCTAGCAAGACAGAAAACTTTGAGATAATAGCCACTCTACTGCAAGCTAATGCCACAAGAAATGCTTTGGCCTCACCCACACTCCCACCAGCAAAGAGCGAGTGAAAGCCAGAACTTTTATCCCCGCTGAGTGGTAAAGAGGCCCAGCCAATGGTGTCAGTGGAGACCATGTGGGGAGCCTGCACTTCCACTCATACTGTCTGGGTGGATAACCTGCCTGACCACCTCCCTGCTGGAGTGGTGTCAGAAGAGCCAAATGGAGAATCAGAACATTGGCCACTATCCAGTGGTAACAACGCTGTGTCCACGTGATGACAGTGGACACCACATGGAACGGAATAAGAAAGTACCCACGCACCTACCACCCAGATGATGTCAGTTGTGGCCGGGTGGGGAACCTGAAGCCACCCCTCCACCCAGCAGGAATGAGGAACACCTCTCTCTCTGCCATCATTAGAGGCCAACTGGGGGACACGCATTTCCCCCTGCACACCTGCAAGTAACAAGGGAGGATTCCTTCATCAGCTGAACAAGTGTAGAAAAGGCCTACTAATACAGAAGATTTCAATACAATCCAAAATCTCAAAATGTCCAGCTTCAATCAAATATTTATATGAAATCACATCAAGAACCGGAACAATCTCAACTTGAATGAGAAAAGAGAGTCAACAGATGCTGTAGTGAGGTGAATAGAATCCCCCCAAAATTCATGTCCACCTGGAACCTCAGGATGTGACCTTATGTGGAAATACAGTCTTTGTGTGTATAATTAGTTAAGGATCTCAAGATGAAAAATCATCCTCAATTTAGGATGGGCCCTAAATCCAATGATCGTGTCTCTATAAGCAGAGGAGAGGACACTGAGACACAGAGAAGAAGGCCATGTGACGACAGAGGCAGAATTAGAATGATGCATCTGCAAGACAAGGCATGCCAAGGATTGCTGGAAGTCACCAGAAGTTTAGGAGAGAAGCATGGGGCAGTTTCTCCCTTAGAGACTCCAAAAGGAACCAACCCTAATGACACCTCAATCTCAGAATTCTAGCCTCCAGAACTACAACAAAAAAGAATTCTATTGTCTTAAGTCACCCAGTTTATGGTAATTTGTTATGGCAGCCCTAGCAAACTAAGACAGATGCCAACACTCAGATGATACAGATGTTAGAATTATCTGACAAAGATTTCAAGCACTCAGCATAAAATGCTTTAATGAGCAATTACGAATGCACTTGAAATGAATGAAAATAAAGTCTCAGCACACAAATGGAAGATATTTTAAAAATCAAATAAAAATTATAAACTAAAAATTACAACAATCAAAATAAATATCTCAATGGATGGCGTCTAACAGTAGAATGGAAAGGACAGAAGAAAGAATTAGCAAACTTGAAGCAAGAACAATTGAAATTACCCAAGAATAGAGAGAAAATACACCGGGAAAAAAGAAAATGAACCAATCCCCCAGAATCTGTGACACTGTAACAAAAGTCCTAACATTCATGTTATCTGAGTCCCAGAAGGAAAGGAGAAAGTGGGTGGGACTGAAGAAGTCTTCAAAGGAATAATGGCTGAAAAGTTCCCAAATTTGGCAAAAGGTATAAGTCACAGACTCATGAAGCTGAATAAATCTCAAACTGGTTAAACTAAAAGATATGTCATAGTCAAATTTATGAAAACTCTTTGGTTGAAAAAGAAAATGGGAAAAGAAAATACCTTGAAAGCAGTGAAAGAAAAATGAGACCTTATCTAAAGGGGAAAAACAATTCATATGACAGCAAATCTCCCACCAGAAACCACTAAGACCAGAAGGAAGTGGCACATTTTTCAAGTGCTGAACTAAAATAACTGTCAATTCAGAATTTTATATTCAGTGAAAATATCTTTCAGGAATGGAGGGGAAAGCATTTTTGAATGCATAGACACTAAGAGAATCTGTCACGAGTACACATGCTAAAAGAATAACGTAAAGAAGTTTTCTAAACAGAAAGGAAATGATAAAAGAAGGAATCTTAGAACACAAGGAAAGAAGAAAGAATACAACAGACTTTTCTTTTCCTCTTGAAATTTCTAAATTATGTTTGATGGTTGAAGGAAAAATTATAACACTGATGTGATTTTCAATGACAGTTATATTATAAATGGGGGAGAATAAAGAGAAATAAAGAGGAGTAAGGTTTCTACATTTCACTCAATCTGCTAAAATATGGACACCAGTAGACTGTTAAATGTTCTGTATATATAATGTAATACCTAGAGCAACAGCAAACAAATCTATAAAAGAGATGTATTCATTCAAGATCACTATAAATAAATCAAAATAGAAGTAGGAAAAAGTGGTGAGGTAACCCACAAGAAAGCAAAAAAATAAAATAAAACAGGAAATAAAAACAGGAAACAGACTCCCAGTTTCTGCTACAACAAGAGCATGTAAGTTATTAGCCCATCCTCACAAGAAAAAAGCTGAACAAACTGAAAATCAACAACTCTTCTTAGATACCCCATAGAATTGAAGTCACAGGGAAAACTCCTGCCTTGACATTTGGAGAGACAGGTGAATATAGAGAACCATAATTTATAGGAAGCAGAAGCTGCTGGAGAGTTAAACTTCCTGGGGGCCCAGTCTTGGGGGCCCCCCCACTTTCACAAGTTATATCTCCTAGAGACTCACCGGTGATGATTGGAGAAAAATCCCCTCATGATCCAGTAATCATGTGAAATACACCCAGAACATTGAGTTCTCAGCAACAAAGGTCTGCTCTCAAGGGAAACTTCCAGAACCTTCTCTGATCTAGGGCAATTGAACACTGTAACCCATTGTAGCCTCCCTGTCTCACATAAGGGGAGGGAATAAAAGCTGAGAAACTCTTCTGAAGGTCACAGCCCAAGGACCCTGGTCCACTGAAAAAATAACATTAATCATAATGTGATAGAAAGTCTCCTCTCCCCGCCACGTCAACAGTCATGACAGTGGACTACAACTGAGAGAGCTGCAAGACACAGACTCTACTTAAAAAGAAGTTTCTAAGGAAACCCAATGACAACAGGGAGAGAAAAACACAAGGACACCACAGGATATTGAAGCCTCTGACAGCCTCTGAAACTACAGCAAATGTTAACCACAACCTAACCCATGGCCAAATAAATACAAAGCCTCATACTAAAGGCCTCATACCTTATACATCATGTCTGGTTTTCAACAAAATATCACAGGCATGTTCAAAGGCAAGAAAAGACAGTCTGGAGAGACAAAGCAAGCATCAGAACCAGACTCAGAGATGACACAGATGTTGAAAATATTACACCAGGAATTTAAAACAACTATCGTTGATATGCCAAAGGATTTAATAGAAAAAGAGGATAACGTGCAATAAGAGAGAGTAATATAAACAGAAAGGAAATGCTAATAAGTAATAACAGCAACAATGTATTAGGTGATTATAAATAATGGATAAGTGAAATGCATGACAGCACTGTTATAACAGAAATTGGGAATACTCTCTTATAAGGTACCTGTACTTCTATGAAGCAGCATAATGTTATTTGAAAGTGGACTTGGATAAGTTGTAAATGTATATTGAAAACACTAAAAAACGTCTTAAAAGAAATATAGTTGACATACTAACAGAGAAGAGGAAATTGAATCATATAAAATGCTGAATTCAAACCAGAGAAGGCAGAAAAAGAGAGGAAGACCAAAGAAACAAACAAAGATCAAGGGCTATAAATAGAAAACAATTGTAAATATGGTAGTTATTAACCCAACAATAACATGTTGTACTCAGAGAAGTCTCCCTTCCTATCCCCTAAAACCCATAGATAATTGCTTTCATTAATTTCTGGCTTATCTTCCTGTGTTCCTTTCCAGGAAAAAAAAAATCACAATCAAATACACATACATACATACAAAACTTGGCATGTTATAACACTCTTTTGCACTTTACTTTTTTCACTTAACAATATATCCTGGAAATCACTTTATCAATTAGGGATCTTCTTTATTGTTTTTTCAGCTGCACAGCATCTATTTCATGAATGTATCATAATTTATTCAATTAGTGTCCTATGAATGAGTATTTAGGTTGTTTCCAATATTTTGCTACTAGTCTCAAGGCTGCAATAACTGGCTTATTAATATGTTGCTTCATATTTGTGGAGGTGTGTCTTTGGGTGAATTCCTAGAAGTGGGATTGGTGGGTCAAAGGGTAGATGCTTTGTAGTTGGTTGGAAATTGCCAGATTCCCTCCGAAGGGGTTAGCCATTGTATCTTCACCAACACAATGTTGTTTGGGTCTTCATTTTTTGCCAGAATGAAAGGTAAGATATGGTGGTACCTCAGTATAATTTTAATTTCTATTTCTCTTATTAAAAGTTGAATATATTTTCATAGGTCTAAAAGGACTATTTGTGCATTATTTTTTTAGGAATCATGTAGTTATGAATTTTTGCTTATTTTTAATCAAGTCTGTGGTCTTCTAGCCCTCCCTTTTAAAAAGCTTTTTATATATTAGGGATATTAGCTCTTTATCTATAATATAGGTTGTATTTATGCCCCCTGCTTTCTCACTTGTTGTTTTTTACTTTGCTTATATGGATTTTTTTAGCCATAAAAAGGTAGGCATTTTATGGCTAAAAATTTATCATTTTAATCATGCAATCAAATTTATCAGTCATTTTATTTATTGCATCTGGATTTTGCATCATAGTTGGGAAGGATTTCTCTGCCCTCAGGGTATAAAGGAATTCATCCATAATTTTAAAAACACGTGTGGTTTCATTATTTACATTAGATTTCTTATCCATTTTGAATTTATTCTAGTTTATGGTGTGAGGAATGGATTCAATTTTATCTATGTCCAAATAACTGTCACAAAACCATTTTTAAAAAAGTTTATCTTTTCCCCAGTGATTTGAGAGGTCACATTTATCACATACTAAAGTCTCATATGTCTTTGGCTCTATTTCTGGATTTTCTATTGATCTTTCTGTCTGCTTATGTGATAGCACCACACCCTTATTTGTAGAGGCTGAAAAATATGTTTTAATATTTGGAAGCGTAGTTAGCTTTTATTGCCCTTTTTGTGGTTTTTCTATTTTTGCATATTTGTGAGTATCTTTCTATTTGAACATTCAAACCAACTTGTTTAGCTTCAGAAAAAGAAAGAAACTTTGGTACTTTCATGGAGAACTGATATCTTCATGATGTTGAGCCATTTTGTCTAAGAACAAGGGATGTCTTTCTGTTTACTCAAGTTTATTTTTGTGGAAAGATATTGCATCCTTAATTAGAAATTTCACTTCTTGTGTTGAGCAGGATAAATACAAATAAATTTATACAGACAATTTTAGTGAAACTGCAGAGTGTTAAAGATAAAAAGAAAAAGATTCATAGCTGCCAGGTAGAAGACATTGATTGCCCACAAAGCAAAGATAATTAGGTAGGTATCTCATCAGTAACATTACATGCCATGAGATAGAAATCTGCTAAGGAAAAACAATTGTCAATCTAGAATTATATACCTAGATAAACTATCGCTCAAGTGTGGGGTCAAAATAAAGACATTTTCACACACAAAAAGATGCAAAAAGTTTATTTCTATAGGTGGCCTCACCCTCCCATAAGGAAGCTACTAAATGATGTACAAAAGTACATCACTTAGTACATCACCAAAAGTACACTTTGGACAGAGACATTGAGTAACTTTGGGCTTTTCAGAAAAAAAAAATTATGGATGACAAAGGAAGAACAGAAATATAAGCTATCATTTCCAACACAGTAGAAGAAACAAACAAACAAACAAAAATAAAGAAACTTTATCAATCCATAGGGGGGGAAAGGAAGGGATGGCATACAGAAAAATACAAAATAAGATGATAGAATTAAATCTCAATATACCATCAATCACAATAAATATGATTGGATTAAACTCATCTATTATATAAAATTGGATGTAAAACATAGTTATATGCCCCTTATAAATAATAGAAACACTTAAAACCAAATGACTCGAAAGGTTAAAATTCTAAGGTTGCATTTAAGTTAATTCTTTGTACCCTGTGGTTTTGTTGTTGTTGTTTTAATCCCCAATGCAAGAATTTATGTTTCTTTTGGAAAACAATAGCTAATTCAATAGGCTCATCATTCCAGTCTGTTGGGGTTGGTTGGTCTGATTCTGTCACCCATTATAGTCACTGTTCCTCCTGCTTCATGGCATGTCCCCCTTTAATCAGCTTTGCATGGTTTCAGAAGGCTAAGGAAAGAGCCCTAAGGCACCTCACTAGAGACCCCAACTCCCTAATAGGCCTTATTTGGACAATCTTGTTCCATAAGCTGCAAATTCACCTCGCCCTCTTCTCATTCATCCTGCTAGTTCCCCAGCTTGTCCAGATACCTTAACATGCCAGGACTTTGACCTCTAAGGCACAGAGAGAACTCTTGCTAATAAAAGACTTACCACATCACAGGTTGTTTTTCTGTCAAACCCCAAACAACTTAAACCCTCTCTCAAGCGGGAGAAGGAACACATCATCTGACCAGAACAGGATGCTGTGTTCCTGCTTCTCAATTAGCACATCATACACCTCCTGTACCTCAAAACGACTTTGATGTCTGTCCTTTTGTTTTCAGTTTGCAATAATTGAGAAATAAAGGTTCCAAGTCAAGACACAATATCAGAACAAAAGCCATAGCTGAGCACCAGTCATATGGCGTTGTGTTTTACGTGCAGTCTTCTTAAGAAGTTCATTGGGAGGTCCAGGCCAACCTGGCGATGGTGCACCTGACTCTTTCAGCAGATAAATAATAATTAATTACATGAAAATGACTTCCTTGGGAGGTTAATTTACTTTGGCTGACAGTCATATACATACGCAGACATGTCTTATGCTGCAGTGGAGCAGAGCTTTATTTAGAACATTTTATTTATATCCTGGGTGATTTCATTCCTAAGAAATTGAGGGAGAGAAAGAGGGGATGGTGCAGGAATGCGAGAAGGGAACATTTCTCAACTTTTTTTTTAAACAAAAGGGGGGAAAAGCCAATGTCATGGCTGAGAACTTGGCTTTCTCCCCAGGATACAATAAAACTCAGACACACTGAAGAGAGGGGTCAGGTGTGTGCTGGGGGCAGGCAGAGAGTGGAGGGCAAGGGCAGGGGTGTGGCCTGCCAGGTCTCCATTTATTTACTTCCTTCTGAGAGGTCGGGAGTGAGGCTGAGCTCACAGGCATGTTGTGTTAGAAGAAAAGACAGCAAGAACACAATGCTCAGATACAGCCCAGCCACCCCTACAATGTGGCCCCAGCCTCCCTGGACCCTCACAGGGACTTACCTTCCCAAATAATGGCTAAACTTTATCGTGGGCTTTGTTCCATGCCAGGCACTTTCCAAGCATTATCTCATTCCATCTTCACCCCTGTGTGGTAGGGACTATTACTGTCCCCATTTTACAGTGGGGGTAACTGAGGCTCAGAGAGGTTAAGGAACTTGCTCAGAGTTGCACAGCTAGCCAATGATGGAGCTAGGTTTCGAATCCAGGACTAGGGCTGACCCTCCTAGTCTATTCTCGTAGCCAGGGCACTACACTGCCTCTCTGTAACCATTGTCAGTACTATTCTTATGGAGACAAATGGTCCCACAACACCCCTGGAAGAGCTTTTAAATTCCTGATAGGTCTTTCTGAGTATGTGTGAGGGGTTTTACATTTCAGTCTGGGGTGACAGTGTCACCTGTGAACTAAGCGGAACTCTGAGGGCTCAGCTGAGCTTTAGGCTACCCTCTGCTTCCCCAGCACATGGAGAGAGTAAAGCCAAGGTGTGAGAGGAAATTGTTTCTGATGATCATCTTGCCAGCCCCTCCTCATTAGCAGTTACTATGACAGTCAGCCACAAGCTTGCCTCTCTGTGTCCCCAGAGGGTGTAATCACAGAGGGGTGTCAACTCCGATCCTCAGACCCCAAGTCACGGTCTGAAGTAATGGTAATGCTCATCATTAGCAGGAATATTACCCCCCACCTCATAAGTGCGTGCTGTGTGAGCGCGTTTGGCCCAGACCTGTGTTCCGTCTCTCCCACTTACCAGCCCTGCAGTCGGGGCAGGTCATTTCAGCTCCCGAACTCCAGTTTCCTCCCCTGTACAGAAGATAATTATGCCTATTTTTAAAATAACATGTATTTAGTCATTACTCTAGGTGCATGATTTATTTATATGCATGGTTGTAATGCAGGGACTCAGCTCTCGCTCCCCGCACAAGAACGCAGGATAAGGTGAGGCCAAAAAGGAACACCCACAGAGCCATAGATAGGGGAGTCATACCACTATATTCTCGCTGGCAGCTGGTCGAAACACAAAAGCAAACATCCGCCAGTACCCCAACAAGGAGACTTCCTGCACCCCAGTCTCACTGGTGGCCGGCGAGACACAGGAAGTAGGATCAACACGACCCGCAATGTAATCCGCTTGCTGACCGCACTTGCTGGCCACAATCCGCTGACCGCTTCTCTGCCAACCACCCAACCCCCTTGCCAGCATCGCCATGGCATTTATATCAGTGGCCAATGGCTAACCGGTCACAGCTGATGGCCATCTACTACCCGAGCCAGCACCTTTCCACGTGAGGCCGAGAGCCTGGAAACTGCTCTCCTGGCTCTGTCCCCACAATGGCTTTGTTAATTCTCACAAGAGCCCTATTGGGCAGATACTACTAGGATGCCCACTTTCAGACAAGGAAACTGAAACTTACAGAGCCGACAGCAACCTTCTGAAGGTCACACCGCTTAGTAAGTGGTAGAGCAGAGATTTAAACCAATCTCAGGGTGAATCCAATGCCCCAGCTTTTGATCAGAATACACCGCCAGGGTAATGGTAAGAATTACAGATGACGTCTGTTAGGGCTTAAGCCAGGGCCCAGCACACAGCAGGATTCCATTGTCACTAGGTGAACAATGCTGTCACAATGACTGTTGTCAGGCTGGGCCTGCTCACCTCCAAGGTGAACTCCCAAGTCACAGGCTCCGCAGGCAGCAGCCGCAGTAACACCCCCTCCTTGCCAGGTGTGGACACAGGTGAACTGCCTGCACAGAGCGGGTAACCAAGCTGATACTAATCTTATTTTAAAATGGGTACTTAAGAAAAAAACAAAACAAGACAAAAACAAAACCTGTTCAGCCAGACTGCCCAGTTTTCTTACACAATAGCTATCTTAATGAAATCTCAAGTCCATTTAACTCTATCAGAGACCCTCCGAAAAGGAAAAGCACTACATTCCCAGTGCTGTTCTGGAAACAGTGCACGGGGGAAGCGGACACTTGTGACAGCAGCTGGTTTGAGGGAACAGACACACACGCTAGCCTCCACAACAAAAACTCGTACTAACTTCACAACAGACATCCTGCGTCCATCCCACTACCAAGAAGTGGAAAAGAATCATTGATGGGAAACAAGACAGCGCTGCCTCGCAGCCTGAGAGTGGTGGAATATGGTGGGGAAGGTCCCGCCATGGGGTCAGACTGCCTGGGCGGAAATAACCTCTGGACAGTAGCAAGCTCTCCATGCCTCAGTCTCCTCATCTGTAAAGTGGGACTAACAAGTCCCCACCTCCATAGGTCTGCTGCATGGAGCCAGTGAATCAGTTCACAGGTGTAACGTGCTTTGGGCAGTGCCGGGCACGTAGTGACGCCTACAGAACTTGTAGTAGTTATAGTATCAATAAATATTAATTTTGTTGTCATATGGAGACAGGTTTAAACTCTCCACATCTGTGGTAACCCAGCTCCGGGCAATAATTTTACAGGCAAATATGCACAATCAAGCAGCTTTCCGGTCAGAGTCTGCCGTTAGGGGAAGAGCTGGTTGGCGACTAAGGGCGAGAAAAGTTAGGAAAGGCCTGGAGACTGCGGGTGTGGGTATCGTGGACAGGGCCTGAGATGGAGTCAGAGGCAGATGGGCTTCCCTCACACAAGGCAGTGTGACACGGAAGCCACTTTGCTCAACTCTTGCTTCCTAAAACCAAGTCCTCCCAAAAGTTGAGGGCCCAGCTTGGTTTTGTTTTGTTTTGTTTTGTTTGGGGGGTGGGGTGTTGAAGGGACCTGAAGGTTCTAGAAGAGACAGGCCCAGGGGACTCATCAGGTGGCTCTAGGCAAAGGTGGCAGTATTCTAAAATATCCATAAACCGTGCAGTATTTCAGGTGACCCTGGGGGTTACAATGTTGAATTTCACCTGAGCCAGTGCTCCTGGAAAACAGCATGGTTAAGACCCCACCCCTTTTGTGTCCTGGAAACGGCTTACAGCAAACAGCATTCTTCTCCATGTGACTCAGATAAGACTCAAGGATGCTGCTGCCTGATTTACTTACGACAAGGCCAGATACAGAGCCCCCTCCCCCAAGTTCCCACCCTGTGCTTCATAAATGATTACTGGACTGCTAGTCAACCAGACTAAATACTTGTTAGCACTTAGCCTCTCTCCTGCCTGCAGGCCCCTGAGCTTTGGCCCACCCTCTGGGTGAGGGAGCAGGCAGCGCCCCCCCCGAGCGAGCAGGCAGCGCCCCCTAGCCTCAGGGTAGGACATTCTCTCACCCACTGTCCCGTCATCTCCACTCCACCGTTTAAACTACTTCCCTACACCGCTCTTTCTCGCCTTGTTACTTTTCTCCACTCAAGGAAAATCCTCTGGCCTGATGTTGGGACACTTCAGATCTGGGGTCAGAGGGTTCCCCGCATTGCAACAGTACTCTCCCCACCTTCCAGTGTGCAATGAGCAAATACAGTCTCTCCTTATTGTGGATTTGTGTTTTATTTGGGCTGAGGGGTGGGAACCTGGCCCAGCATCCCCCAACAGTTGTGGATCTCTAGAAGGCTTGGGTCTTTCTCTGCTCCTGGTGGCTTTCTCAGTTCATAAGAAACAGGGAACCCCCACCACCAATGTCCATGGAGGAGCCGTGTCAGAATGGGGCCTTTCCCGTGGTGACCTGGGACACTGAGCATAACTGAACGTGACTGCGTGGCATCCTCCCCATCACAGAATCCCTCGGTCCCACCACGAGCCCAGGTAAGAGGAAACCCTCTAACCCCTCCTTGCTTGGTCCGGGGAAATCACTTATCCTGGGGGGGGGGAATCTGCACTATTTGCTGGTGCGGCAACAGACGCCCCTTTCCTTTCTTCTAGTTTCACAGCTCAGGATGCAACACAGCACTGGCGGTGAAGGCGTTGGCAGTGTCCTGAATAATACAAGGGCGGCCACCACAGTCAAATAATGAGGAGGAGCCCATGTGAATGAGGTGGCCCTGAAGGACCCAATCAGACATTCGCAATTAGGGGCTCCCAAACAATGTGAAATGACACGTTCAGGATTGACTGCTGATAAGAACGTTCCAGCTAATTAAAATGTCAGGCTTTCCTGGTCCTCCAGGATTTATAATCGGCCTGGCAGGTAATGCTTGTCTGCTGGTCAGTTCCTGCTGGTAAGTTCTGCTGGACAGTTACTAAGGTCTTTGATAAATAAAATATGGGAAAACAGATGAATTATTACTTAATCAATGCAGGACTGTTCCGGAGGGTGTTAGAGTGCAGAGGGTGTAAGCTGGCAGCCTGGGGGCCAGAGCCCAGGCTTGGACACCTCCCTGGTCTGCACAGGATTTGGGGTTTTGTTTTACTAGTTTGAGCCAACAAGAGAAAGAAGCTATTTTACACACACACACACACAAACCTCAAATCCAGACCTATGGCTTCTCTTGAAAACAGGCCACAAGGGCTGCATGCCTGGGGGGCAGCAATTGTCTAGCTGTGTCCTGGCTGGTGCCCTGGGCTGGGGCACATGGGCACAACCCGCCCGACTTTCTGACGTGGGCGCAGTGCCGGTGGCCATGCATCATGCACGTGCACTGTGTCACCATGCCTCTGTCTCAACTGGGAAGAAGAGAAGCTGGAACAAGACAGCATATTAGGGTTTTGTTGTGTTTTGCTTCTGGCCTGTTTTACTCAGTGACTTTATCTCATGGCCTCTTTGGGTAAGGGGTTAGCAAACTACACCATGGGACCAATATGGCCCAACACCTATTTTCCTAAATAAAGTTTTATTAGAACACAGCCATGCTCAGTGGTTTACATATGGCCATGGTTGCTTCTGTGTAGTAGTGGCGGAGCTGAGTAGCTGCACAGAGCCTGTCTGGCCTGCAAAGCCTCCAATATCTATGATCTGACCCCTAACACACAAAGTTTGCTGACCTCTGCTCTAGGTGAGTGAGTTTGTGACACTTGGGGTAGTGACTCACCCCACTAGCTGTTTAACTTTGGGCAAATGACTTAACTTCTCTGAGATTCAGGTGGCTCAGCTCTAAAATGAGACAGTATGAGAGGCTGTTCCATAGGATTGTTGGGGGGATTGAATGAGATGAAACATATTCCTAGCACACAATGGGGGTATTCAATTCAACATATGGGGTCTGGTGATATTAGTCAAAACACTGGCTCCACAAGGATAAAGACATCAAAGGTCTCTGTGTGTTGATTTAATGTTAGGAGCAGTCCCAGGGGAACTTCGGGACACTCCAGAGACTTTATCTTCCTCCCAAAACCAAAGGGCTCCGGGCATCTCTTCGCCAAGTCAGCAGTGGAGGACAACATAATCCACAGCCCGATTTAGTTCCAGAAACGCGCAGGGGGCATGCGTCTGACCAGAACGTGCCTCTCCTGCTGCATCTCTGTAGGCCATACCCCAGCCCTTACTGAGAGCCTCAGCTGAGTCCCCTTATACTTTCATCCCCAAACACCAGGAAAGTATGTCCAGGAAGCGGCAAATGGGGACAACTGTTGGGGGTGGGAGCTTGCACTCAGTATAACTGTGGAAGAAGCAAAATGATTGAACAGAGAGCTCTACTGTCTACTATGTAAGAAAGGCTCTCACATACGGTTGAGGTACAGGACCCCCACCCGACCCCCTACCCACCAGCATCACTTCCATACGCTGACTCTTACCACTCCTAGTATCAGTAACATCACGACTATGGTTCAACAAACATTTACTGAGACCTACTGTTACAGAGTCACCTGAGTGGGCAGGAGAGGGAGCTTACATCCTAGTGATGGGAGCCGACAGCAAATAAATAGAAAACACCAGCTAATGTCACGCAGAGAACCAAGATGGGAGTAATCGGGGAAGGACATAAATAACCTCAAAAGCAGAGCTACTAGTGCAATAATTCAGAAGTGATGAGTTTTGAGTATTCATTATCTTTATTTTCAATCTAATTTATATAATTTTCAGTTTTTATAATCTAGTTTTAATAATGTCTCTGCTTAATCATCAGCTTCTAAAATTCCTGAAACTCTAACAGCTGGCTCTTCCGAGCTGGTGGGAGCTGGCTCCGATGCGCCACTGCTTAGGGCCGCAACAACGCACAGGACGAATGTAGCTCCGGCTTCTGAGCTCACAGCTCAGTGAGGCACCGTGAGCTTCGTTAAACCCAGCTCATCCTCGCCAAAGGCAGGGGTGGGAGATGGAACTGGCCCTGGGGGTGTCCCTGTCCCCACCTGTCTTGGAATGCTCCGCCCTCAGGGCCAGCCTCAAGGACCAAGCCTCCAGAATCCCTGCATGGTAAGCTCCGTGGAGACCAGTGGGCCAGGGAGGAAGAGAAACTAGAAGGCTAGCATGGAGAGCATTTTGGAGAGGAACTTAGAGCATGGTCACCTTGGCTTGCCCTTCCCAACCTGGGCCACCACATGGAGCAAACGATGGCAGAGCCTGGCACCAGGAAAGAGCAACCTGATACACTGACCACCTACTATGGGCAGGTTGGATGACTCATTCTCTCAGCTTGGACCCTCACACTACCCGGAGCAGTTGGCACCTTTTCCAACTTCATCTTTTGGAAAGAGACTGAGGCTCAGAGGAGTTGAGGAGCCTGCTCAAGATCACATTAGACACAAGGTGGCAGAGCTACGACTCTGACTTCCAGATCGCTCTGCCAGCCTGGCATAGGGGCCGATGACACATGAGACACAGGGCCCCCTGACTGGTAACACTGGGGCACTCCGATTGGTAGTCCTGTCCCGTGCCACCAAGTAAGGCAGGGCCATCACTGACTAGTCTGAACTGCGACCCCTATCAGCTCTGGGTCCCCTTTATGACTTGTTCGTCCTCTCCCAGGTTCAGTATCACTTCCCTTTTGTGATGATTTTTCTGGAAATGGTGCCACAGACACCCCCATGGTCCTTACTGCATTCAATTACCCACAGTTTATTAGGCTCTTTATAGTTATTTTACTGTTCTCTCCTTGCCATGACCTTAATCTTGGTTTTTCCTCTCGTTTTCTCCAGGGTTATTGCTCGTCAAGAGAGAGGTCACCACAGACTCAGAAGAAACAGAGACTAGGCTGACTTTCGGCGTCACATTTGTTTTCCCCAAGCCCTGCCACTTACCCTGACTCTGCTCAAGTTACATCTTGCCAGGCCCTAGTTTCAGAAACAACAATCCTTAGAATAAAAGTCCCGAGTAGCGTAATATTTTCCAGTGCACCTTGATATACACAAATAGCTTAATTAATTCTCAATACAGTTCTGTCATGCAGGTGGAATAGGTGTTATTATATCCATTTTTCCAGACACAGAAACAGAGAACAGAAACGTCATGCTATCCCCGCACTTCCATCTCTTGACAAGGTAGAGTATCCTCATTCCTCCCAGGTCCTGTCTCTTACACCTAAAAATCCCACTTTTCAGTGGGGCTGAAAAGTATTTAAAGAAATAATGGCTGAAAACTCCCCAAGTTTGGAGGAATAACTACAGATTCAAAATCCTGAGTAAATCTCAAACAGAATAAATGTAAAAAAAGCCACATAATAATTACACTTCTGCAAAATAAGACCAAAAAATATTGAAAACATTCAGAAACAACACACTGTTGATATGGGAACATCAATGTGAATGATAGCAGATGGACACGACACACAAAGAAGCATAAGAAGAGTTCTCCTCCCTACTCTCCTGGTGTCAGTGGGGCTTCTGTTCCCCACGCGGCAACCGCAAAACAGTGGGAGTCAGCTCCCCACTTCTCCCACCCCTGTGACGGTGAAGCCTCACAGGGGAGCTCAGAGACAATAATATAGTGCAAGATGGTTCTCCCCTTTCCCGGGGAAGGTGTCAGCAGAGCCCAGGGGAAAGCTAACTGCCGCCCACCCAGCTGCAAGGAGGCCATGGAGTGCAGACTCCACTCCTGCCAGGACGGTGGCACTGGGCTCAGTGGGGAGCTGCACATACAACCCTCATGCTACGTCTCAACAGGGAGGCTGCCTGCTCAAAAAGAGAAATTGAATAGGACCCCAAATCTCATAATTCATTTGGGAATGTCCAGGATAGAATAGAAAGTCACTCCTTATATCAAGAGCCACGAAAATCACCTTGGATATAACAAGAAAATCGGCAGGCACCAATACAGAGATGAACCGGAGGCTGGAACTATCATGAATTTAAAAGCAGGCATCGTAAAAATGCTTCAGTAAACAATTATGAACTCTTTTAAAACAAATTTAAAAGATAGGAAATTTCAATAAAGAAATGGAAATGACAAAAAAGAGAATCAAATGGCAATTTAAAAACTGAAAAACACAATAATCAGGGGAAAAAAATTAAAAACCCTCCTGGTGGTCTTAGTAGTGCAGTAGAGATGACAGAGGATAGAGTCAGCAAACCCAAGGTCAGATCAACAGAATTTTCTAGCCTCGATAAAAGAGAGAAAATACATTGGGAAAAAAACCACTCCAGATTCTCAGGGACCTTGAGGCAATAAGAAAAGAATTAACATTTCTATCTTCTGAGTCCCAGAAGGAGAAGAAACAGTGGGGCTGAAAAGTATTTAAAGAAATAATGGCTGAAAACTCCCCAAGTTTGGAGGAATAACTACAGATTCAAAATCCTGAGTAAATCTCAAACAGAATAAATGTAAAAAAAGCCACATAATAATTACACTTCTGCAAAATAAGACCAAAAAATATTGAAAACATTCAGAAACAACACACTGTTGATATGGGAACATCAATGTGAATGATAGCAGATTTCTCAGCTGAAACTATGGAGGCCAGAAGGAATGGCTCAACATTTTTCAAGTACAGTAAGTAGCTCCTCGACTTACAATGGGGTTACGCTCCAATCAACCCATAGTAAATTGAAATTATAAGTCGAAAATGCATGTAATACACCTAACCTACCAAGCGTCATAGCTTCGCCCAGCCTACCTATAGGTGCTCTGGACACTTACATTAGCTGACAGTTAGGCAAAATCATCGAACACAAAGCCTATTTTACAACAAAGTGTTGAATATTGCATGTAATTTATTATGTGTATCACTTTCACACCATCGTAGAGTCAAAAAATTATGAGCCAAACCATCATAAATCAGGAACTGTCCTGTTAAAAAAAAAAAAGAACAACAACAATAGCAACAAAAACAACCCTATCAACTGCAAATTCTATATTTGATAAAAACAAAAATTTTTATTTCAGAGAAGGCGAAAGAGGGACATGCTCAAACTAAGGCAAACTAACAGAATTTATTGTTGGCAAACACATCCTTAAAGATTGGGTAAAAGAGGTTATCTAGACAGAGGCTGTTTTTCTATAATTTATATTTTTTTACTGAGAATTTCTATTGTTTTTATTTGTTTCAAAACGTTTGCAACATCAGAAAGGAAAAAATAACATTGGAATGTGTAGAAATAGGGATAAATATAATAGGCTGTATTTCTCATTAGTATCTTAAATTTGATCTCTGAAGAAAAAATGATAACATCTGATATGGTGCTCAATGTATGTAGAGAATACACTTAAGATAATTATATACACACACATATATAATTGTGTGTGTGTACACACATATACAATAGTGTATAATGTACATACAGAGGGTGCCAAAAATGTATATACATCTTAAGAATTGGAAAAATGTATTAAAATTGTAATAATATATACTGATAATAAAAGATGAGTACAAGTCATGTGTATACATTTTTCTGGCACCACCAGTATATGTAAATATATATATAATTTTTTTAATGAGGAAGTTAAAAGGGACCTAACCAGAAGAAAAGGTTTTTACACTTCACTCAAGTGGTAAATTATCAATACGACTAGACTGTAATAAATTGTGCACATGTATTGTAATCACTACCGCAATCAATAATTTTACACAATCTCGCCCAGAAAACAGAAGAAAATATAACACTTCCAGATCACTTTATGAGGCTAATATTACCTTAACATCAAAACCAGGAAAAGATAGTGAAAAGAAAGAAAAATATAAGCCAATAATTCATGAATTTAGATGCAAAAATCCTCAACAAAAATTTCAGCAAACTGAATCCAGATTTATATATATATATTATACACCATGACCAAATGGGATTTATTCCAGGGATGCAAAGCTGTTCAATTCTCAAAAATCAATACAATCTCTACCATATTAACAGACTAAGGAAGAAAAATCATACGATCTTATCAATTTATGCCCCCAAAATAGCATTTGGTAAAACCCAACACCCATTCATTATAAAAACTCTCAGAAAATTAGGACTAGAGGGGAATTTCCACAGCTTGATAAAGAGCATCTAGCAAAACCCCTCAACTAACATCATCCTTAATGGTGAAATACTAAATGTTCTCACCAAGACTGGGAACAAAAGAAGGATGTCTTCCCTCACCACTTTATTCAACATGGTACTGGAAGTTCTAGCCACTACAATAAGGCAAGAAAAGGAAATAAAGGACACACAAATTGGAAGAGAAGAAATAAAACTGTTACTATTTACAGATGACATGACTATCAATGCAGAAAATTCTTTTTTTTTTTTTTTAATGCAGAAAATTCTAAGGAATCTACAAGAAAATTCCTAGAGCTAGTAAGTGAGTTTAGCAATGTCACATAATACAAGATGAACTTGACAAAAATCAATCGCATTTCCATGTACTAACAATGAATATGTGAAAAGTGAAACTAAGAACATTTACAATTGCTTCAAAGAAAATAAAATAGGTATAAATCTAACAAAATATGTACAGAATCTGTAAACTTGAACATTACAAAATACTAATAAAATAAATAGAAAAAGACCTAAATAAATGGAGAAATATACCATGTTCAAGGATTAGAAGATTCAACATGTAGTAAAAGATGCCAATTCTCCCCAAATTAATCTACAGGTTTAATGCAATTATTAACAAAATGCCAGCAAGATTTTTCATAAACATGCTTATTCCGAAGCTTTTATGGAAAAACACAGGACCTGGAATAACTAAAAATGATCTGGAAGAAGATTAAATTGGGAGAAATTTCTCTATCCAATATTGGGCTTACTATATAGTTACAGTAATCAAAACAGTGTAGTTCTAACAGAAAGAACAGACACACAGATCAGTGGAACAGAAGAGAGAACCCAGAAATAGACTCACACAAATACCCAATTGACTTTTGAAAAGAGAAAAAGTAATTCAATGGAGGAAGGATAGCCCATTCAATAAATGGAGCTGGAGCCACTGGACACCCATAAACAACAACAAAATGAACCTCTGTCTACGCCTAACACTTTACATAGAAGTTAACTCAAAATGGATCATGGACTTCAACGTAAAAATACAATTATAAAAATTTTAGGGGAAAAAACAGGAGAAAATCTTTGGGACATAGGGCTAGACAAAGGGTTTATTGAACGCACATTTAACAGAAGTAAAAATCGGTTAATCGGGCCTCATCAAAATTAAAAGCTTTGCTCTGTGAAAGACGTTAAGAGTATGAAAGACAAGCAAGGGACTGGGAGGGAATATCTGCAACCCACACATCTGACAAAGAACTCATATCTAGAATACATAAGGATCTCTCAAATTCATAGTAAATAAATAAACAATCCAATTAGAAAAGTGGCAAAAGGCAGAAATAAACATTTCATCAAAGAGGATACACAGAACACACATGAGCACGTAAGAAGATGCTCAACATCATTAGCCAGTAGGGAAATGCAAATTAAAACCACTAAGACCTGTCACTACATACCTATCAGCTGGCTTAAAGAAAACAGTGATAGCCTCAGATTTGGGTGAGGATGTAGAGAAACTGAATCACTCACATTAGGCCGGTGGGAACGTCACATGGTACAACCATTCAACCCAGTGATTGCACTCCTGGGCATTTGTCCCAGAGAAACTAAAACTTATGTTCACACTAAAATCTATACAATAATGTTCGTAGCAGCATTATTCATATCATCCCCAAATTGGAAACAATCCAAATGTCTTTCAAAGGGTGAACGATTAAACAAATGGCAGCATGTCTATATAGTAGAATACTACTCAGCAATCAAAAAGAAACAACTGATACATAGAATACCTTGGCTGGATCTCAAGGGAATTACGCTGAGTGATAAAAGCCAAATCTCAAGATATTGCACAGCATGTGATTCCATTTATATAACCCTCTTGAAATGACAAAATCAGAGATGGAGAACAGATTCATGGTTGCCAGGAGCTTCTGGGGGATTGGGCTGGGGAGAAGAGGTGGCTCTGGTTATAAAAAGGCAGCAGGAGGGATCCTTTTGATGGGACTCTTGTATGTTGATGTGATTGGCAGTTGCCACACAAGCCACGTTATAAAATTGCACAGAACTAAATACATTATATACATACATGCATATGAGTGCAGGTGAAATCTGAAATCTGAATAATGAGGGTGGGTCATATAGATGTCACTCTCCTGCTGTGATACTGTAATATAGTTATGCAAGTTGGTGTCATTGGGGGACAGTGGGTGAGGGGGATACAGGATCCCTCTGCATTGTTTCTTACAACTATCTACGTATTTTTTTTACTACAGTGTTTCCCCAAAAATAAGACCCAACTGGAAAATAAGGCTTAGCATGATTTTAATGTGTCTTGTGGAGCAAAAATTAATATAAGACCCGGTCTTACTTTCAGGGAAATACGGTATTATCTCAAAATAAGGTTTTTTTAAAAGGTCACACCCGTGTAATAGGTACAGCAGACTTAAAGTTACATCATTTCTAAAGTTCTTGCTAAATGGAGGACATAATTCGTGGTGACTCAGGGGACACAGAGCTGGAAACTGTGCACAGAACTTGTTGTCTGCTGTCCTCCATGGGGACCGAGAAGCTGGACTGGTTGGTAAGGAAGACTTCACAGGTAATAGAGGAGCCACCAAGACCAGCATGGCAAACACATGGTAAAATGTTCCTGGAGGGCAGTGATAAGTGCCAAGTGCTGACACAGGCATCAAATGCTATGGGGTCAGACAAAGGGAGGTCTCTAAGACAAGAGGGTCCAAGGAAGCTTTGTGGAGGAAAGTGTTGGGTATGGGAATGACCTAGTGACTCATTTATAACGAACAGAACACAGCGAACGTGAGGGGATGCCACTTCTGAAATGAGGTTATGAAAGTCTATGACTTGGCGCTCTCTCTCTCTCTCTCTCTCTCTCTCTCTCTCTCTCCCCCGCCCCGCCCCCCGCCCCCCGATTCATTTCAACAAAGCCAGATGCCAGGCTGTGAAATGCCCTATGGAGAAGTTATGTGGCAAGGAACAGGAGCCAAAAGCTCGAGAGGAACTAAATCCTACCGGTAACTGAGTTGGGCCTGGAAGTGGATTCTGCCTCAGGAGACCTTCGTTCTGACTTTGGCCCCAGCTGACGCCTTGAGGGCAGGCTTGCGGAAGATTCCAAGCCAGAGGACTCTGCTAAGCCAAGCCTTGATTCTTGGCCCCCAGAAAGTGGATAATGTGTTGTTTATGCTGCTTAGTTTGGGCGTAATTTTATGCAGCAAGTGATAACTACTACAGGGGCTGATGTCTCATTATCCAGCAGGTTAGCGCAGGCCTGTTCATGTGCTGGCCATGGAGTTGCAAGAGAACGGAAGCGTGCAAAACCGCGTAGCCCTAGGCGCAGAATCACAGGTGCTATTTCTGCCGAATTCTTTGAGTCAAGTGAGTCCCAGATTCAGGGAGTGGAAAAGTGGATTCCACCTGCTGATGGGAAGAGAGTGGATCCAATTTTGCAAAATCAATGAGAGCCATGATTCCGGAATCATCTGAGGCACACGCTTTACAACAGAATTTGCTCCAGGCTCACGCCTGTTGCCCATGATGAAAGTGCCCGTTGTGATGCCTTGCCTCCCAGCACCACTTCCTGCCCTTTCCTAAACCTCCCAAAAAATCCCTCCCACTGGACTCAGTGGTGCAGGGATGGCTTTGGGGGAACTCAGACAAGCCAGTGCTGCACTGCTCTCTCCTACCTTCAGGCCTGGACACGTGCTGTTCCTTCTGATCTGTTCTCCAGACTCAATCAGGGTGTCCTCTGAGTCTCTCCCTGGTCACCATGTGGCCCCTCACCCTTGACCCATGTGGACCAAGTAGGTGAGGGGCATGTGTGGGAACGTGGGCAGGAGAGCCTTTTGTCTACCCTCCAGGGCTGTCACCTTTCTGGTGACACTGTCCGGTGGCTCAGAGGACAGACCCGCTCCACCAGCAGGTTCCCTGTCCACGTTGTTAGATTGAGAGGCCGGCCCCCAGCAGAAGGCAGCTTGCCCTCTCTCAGCACAAAGGAGGGGAGCATCAGCGCCTTCAGATCCAATATGCATGAGCCAAGGCTTCCCGAGCTCTCAGGCTGCTGTCTCCAAGCTGACGGTGGTCCCTGGGCTCCCTGACTGCACCCTAGCCCGTTACCCATGAAGCACTGCCATCCAGCCTGGGGATCAGCTGCAGCTGTGCTGGGTCTGTGGGTTAACGGTGCCATGATCCACCTCCCCACCTTGGGTCAGTGAAAACATTTGGGGCCCCTGACCTGCTCTCAGCCGGTGGCCAGAAAGGGTGAGCGGAGATCACACGTGTTGCTGTAGGTCTGCCGTGGTGCCAGAGGCTCTGATAAAATTACACCGTGAATGTTTGACCCCGGGACTGGGGGCTGGTCCCGGCAACCCAAGAAAGAGGTTGTCAACAGAAGAAAGGCTGGTTCTCCCAGCGTTGCTCTCGGTGGAAATTTAGCAATTTTACTGGGAAAACATGTGCAAAGGCCGGCCTGGGAGAGCTGGCTGCACCCCGCTGTTAGGCCGCTGCCTCCGCCTCCAGGTGAAGAGGCCGTGACGTCCACACTCGGCATCCACCTCCTGAGGCCGACTCTCCACCTTGCTGTGCTTCTCACCGAGGCACCGGCTTCTCTTTCTTGGAAGCCTCGCTTTCGTCTCCTGCCTCTCCTCCTCCCGGTCCAACGGCCCCTCTGTGAATTCCAGCTTAGCTGCGTCTCTCGGCCCGAGAATCAGAATCGGAGCCCATCCTCCTCCCTTCTCTCTCATTCGGCTCTTTCCCTGGTTACTCTCACCCCCTCAGAGCTTCCCCTATCGCTGCTAGGACAGTGGCGTGACTCTGACCCCGCTGAGAAAAACGCTGCGGTTTTAACCCGGAGCTCACCAGAGGCCTGCGAGCGCAGTTCCCGCCTCTGTCGTCCCGAGACTCCTGCAGGGGGACCGGGTTACAACCGAGATCTGCGGGTGCAGCTGCCCCTCCGGCAACCTCCTCTTCCTCGGTGCCTTCCTCCTCCGTCTGCGCCGCGGTCAGTGTGTACACGTGGCTGACCACGTCCCTACACACCGCTGACCATGTCCCTACACACCGCTGACCGTGTCCCTACACACCGCTGACCATGTCCCTACACACCGCTGACCGTGTCCCTACACACCGCTGACCGTGTCCCTACACACCGCTGACCGTGTCCCTACACACCGCTGACCGTGTCCCTACACACCGCTGACCACGTCCCTACACACCGCTGACCACGTCCCTACACACCGCTGACCACGTCCCTACACACCGCTGACCGTGTCCCTACACACCGCTGACCGTGTCCCTACACACCGCTGACCGTGTCCCTACACACCGCTGACCGTGTCCCTACACACCGCTGACCGTGTCCCTACACACCACTGACCACGTCCCTACACACCGCTGACCACGTCCCTACACACCGCTGACCGTGTCCCTACACACCGCTGACCGTGTCCCTACACACCGCTGACCACGTCCCTACACACCGCTGACCACGTCCCTACACACCGCTGACCGTGTCCCTACACACCGCTGACCGTGTCCCTACACACCGCTGACCGTGTCCCTACACACCGCATTGCCATCCTTTCTTCTTCGCGATACATCCTTTGGGTGACGTTATACCTGGTCGCTTGTGGTTCCAGCCCACACCACACAGCCGGAGCTCCCCAAGCCGGTCCCACCAACACATCAGGTTCACAGGGCTGGGAGCTGAACTCCTCGTGCCCCCACCCGCCAGCCTCTCTTCCAGGGTGCGCCCCCACCCCGCCCAGCCGCCGGACACTCCCCGACCCAGGACGGGACAAAGCCCTCCCAGCACCATGCCTGGTGCTCCTGGCCTCCTGACCGGGCGGCAGGATTCCACCTCCTTCTTGCTGGGCTAGGAAGTTTCCCTCAAGTATGGATTCAGAGCATTCTGTGTGTATTGCGCCCCGTCGTAGGAGGCCAAGCAGTGACAAGGGCTACCTTATTGTCCCCTCCAAGGTAACACGAGATAGCTGGCGAACGACTGTGCAAGTCCCCCAGTGACCGAGGGGCTGCGTGAATCGCTATGCATGTGGCGTTTGAATAACACGCATCTCGCCAGTCTAGGCTGTCATAGAACCTGGTTTCCTGGTGATCAATTGTTTCAGCCCTTTATGGGGGTGAATTTCGTTTCCACTCGGCTACCCTGAGGGTGGTAGATAAAACTGCAATTTAGATTCAATCAATAAACATTTATTGAGCGCTAATTCTTTGCCTGCACCCGCATCGTGGGCGACACAAAAGGAGACAACGTGGGAGGAGCTTGCCATGGAAACGTCTCCTGTCTGCTCTGTGGTGTTTATCTTGACCTGGAAAATAAACAACAGGAACATTGTTTGTGACAACAGAGGCATGAAAGTTAGAAAATAAAAAGAGCATCCTGGGCTTCCCACGCAGGACAAGCTCCCACACAGGACAAGCTTCTGAGTGGGTGAGGTTAAGTCTGATTTGAAGGGACCACAAAGCCATCCCTTCTCGTCCCAAACTTGTATTGACCAAAATTCCACCATTAGCTATTCATTCCTTTGATTAAATTTGCCCTGACAGTTTTGCTGTTTTTGTAATAAAAATACGTCTAGAAAGAGAACACTACATCCTTAATCCCTTAACACAGAACTGACACATGACATGCATGGCAACCCAGACCCCTGGGGAGTAAGCAGCCTGAAGCACTGTGATGAGAAGGCCAACGAGGCCCAGTCTGGCCTCTGGGGCAAAGAAGGTTGATTAGTGAAGTCTGCCTCAAGTGTAGAAGAGAGGAGTGTTGCCACCCCTGCCTTAGAGCAGAGTTCCTGGGATGTTCCCCTGCTTTTACAAGAAGTGCTGGTGAACACTGAAAATCTGATGGTGGAGCCCCTGAAGGAAGGACGGAAGAAGAAAGGGCTGTGATTGCCAGTTCATCATGTCGCTTCCTGGTCTGCCCACTGTCCAGGCTCTCAGTAGCCTGCAGCACAAGCCCAGGGCCCTGTCACAGCCTTCCGAGCCTTTTCAGGTGTCAACCTCCTGGCCCTCCAGCCGTGTCTTTGACCATACTCCCGGGGCGTTTCTGTCCCAGCCCCACTGAATTGTTTTTCCAGCTTCATTAAGGTATGATGACCAAAAAAAAAAAAAAAAAAAGAAAAAAGAAAAAAAAGCCTGTATTTATTTTGTACAACATGATTTTTTAAAGTGTACAATGTAGTGATTAATACATATATACACTGAGAGGTGATGACCACAATCAGATTAACTCCACCACCTCACATGGCACATGGTTACAGCGTGTGTGGTGAGACAACTGAAGATCTACTGTCTTAGCAACTTTCAAGTATACAATACAGTACTGTTAACTGTAGTCACCATGCTGTGCATGAGATCCCAAAAATTTATTCTTAGAACTGAAAGTTTGTTCCCTTTGACCAACTTCTCCCCATTCCCCCTTCCCCAGCCTGTGGTAACCACCATTCTACTCTCTGGTTCTCCGAGTTCAGCTTTTTCAGATTCCACATATCAGTGAGATCATATGTATTTGTCTTGCTCTGTCTGGCTTATTTCACTTAGTATAATGTCCTCCGGGTTCATTCATGTTATTACAAATGGCAGCATTTCCTTCTTTATTAAGTCTGAATAGTAGTCCAATGTGTGTTACATTTTCTTCATCCGTTTAGCCATCAATGGACACTTAGATCGTTTCCATGTCTTGGCTATTGTGAAAGATGCTGCAATGAACATAGGGGAACAGGTATCTCTTCAAGAGATTGGTTTAATTTCCTTTTGCATATATACTCAGAAGTGGGATTGCTGGATCGTGCTATTTTTAATTTTTTGAGAAACTTCCATACTGTTTTTCATAATGACTACACCAAATTACATTCTCATTAACAAGCATGAGGTTCCCTTTTGTCCACATCCTTGCCAATACTTGTTATCTCTTGTCTTTTTGATAATGGCCATCCTCACAGGTGTGAAATGATATCTCACTGCAGTTTTCTTTTGCATTGTCCTGATGATTAGTGGTGTGAAGCACCCTTTTCATAAACCTGTTGGCCATGTGGATGTCTTCTTTGTATGGAAAAATATCTATTCAGGTCCTTTGCCCATTTTTTAATTGGGTTATTGCATTTTGCCCCACTGAACTCTTTGCAAAGCCTTGATATGCCTTTATCTATGCTCTTCGTAACCACCTAGAACATCCATGCCCACTGTCTCTCTAGGGGAAGTCTTCCATAACTCCATCAGGACCCAACTCAAACAGCACTTCCTCTGAGGAGCCCTCCCTGACTGCTCTGCCATAGCCGCACTCCCTCCTCTCTTTACCTCCCGCAGGCCCAGTCTCTGCATGGCAGTCTTCACCCTCCACTACCCTTGTCCTTTGACATGTCTCACATTCTCATAAGACTGAGAGTCCCATGAGGACTGGGCTAGTGTTTGACCTGTCAGCCCAAACCCAGCACTGGGCCGGACACAGCTGGTGTGCAACAACCATTGGCTGAATGTGTGAATGAATGAACACATGAATGAATGAATGAATGTGTGAATGAATGAACTTTGCAGATGTCAGACTGGTGCTGAGACTCAGATCTCCATCCACGTGCCCGTGCTTCTCCGTGTGTTCCTACAGAAGTACACTGCTGTGGTAAATCAACCCCAAATCTCCCTGGCTTAACAAAGGTTCATTTCCCTCCCCCAAAGCCGTGTGAGTTGCACAGCACTCCTGAGCTGCTGTCTTTGTATTAACCGTGTCTTTTATTCTCTGTGTTCTGATGCTCCAACATCCGGGGCCCTGCTGACTCTGCAGGGACTGGCTCTCCCAGGGTCAGCTGAGTGAACCTCTTACCCAGGAGCACACCTTTCAGATGCAAACCCACCAGCCCAGAGCTCACACTCTGTGGGCTGCCATACTCTGGCCACTGTCCACCTGCCCTCGTTACCCAGGGCCAGGTACCAGACCACATGGGACAGACCGGGTGTGGCCCTGCCCACACTCACACCCCAGTCACCCCTTTCACTCCACTGGGTCCACTGGAATTTTCCAAATAGCCAGTCCTAAGTCCATCACTTTGTCTCTCCCGCTCCTGCCACGCAAACCACAGTAAAGGCTCTTGTCCCCGTTCCCCTCCCTCTGCCTCCTGACGACCCTGGTGCTTCCTTGCATGGCCCTGTGTGACATGGCGTGTGCCTTCCTCTTGGGAACTGTGAGTAAAAACTGTCTTTTCAATGGCCATCACCCCCTGATCTGCTGGCCTTATCGTACCTCAAATTTTCTATTAAAACACTATATTTTAAACCAGTCTTCTGTTCAGTGACTAAATCATCCAGGCTGATTTCTGATGTGGCTCCACCACCTAAATGACACTTGGCCCCACAGATCTGTGTCTGGAAAGAGACAGGAGGAACATCTTGCTGCCACTTCTCAACTACTCCTGCTGGAAGTAGCCTGTGCCACCTCTGTTCACCACCCATTGGCCAGAACCAGTCACATGGCACCACTTAGGCACAGGAGTGTGGCTGGGAAATCTGGGGGGGAAGGTTTACTATCTTCATGTCTGGTTTTGATCTACCCATCTGAATTAAGAATGAATCACCATCCTAAGATCAGTATGTGTTTAGTTTTAATAACTGTGACATGATATGCTTTCAGAGTACCCTTTGCCATAGATATGACCTCGTTTGTCACCAGAAAATATGGAAGCTGAATGTTAACAAAGCAGAGACTCCAAGCAGACAAAGCACAAGGACTGATTGGGCCATAAACGTGCTCCGGCATTAGGGCCATGAGGGAGATTAATGGGCCGGGCCCTGTGAGCTCACCTGCTCTCCCCTCGGGGGGCCAGAAGCACATGGAGGACATTTGGGGAAGACTAGTTTAAGCTGGGACGTGGCCAGACAGCAGCTCTGTCACTCATACTGCCCTCTCCTTGGGTGTAGTGTCTCTGGGTCTGTAAGATACTTTCCCCTAGACGTTTGCATTAAGCAACTTGACCATCATCAGGGTCTGGATTATTCATGACCAGGGAAGGGTCAGCCGAGGAGAGAAACATCCAGAATATTTGAAAGTACAGACCCAAATAAGCTGATAATCCTAGCTTCTTTGTCCCCAAATATTACTGTGGCTGCTCCGATTATAAAGTTAACGATGGTTTCACCCCTTCCTTCACCCACCTGCTGAGAGTGCCAGTAGTGTTGATATTAAGCAGAAGGTAGGTGCATTGTACAGGAGAAGAAAACCAAACACATGGAGATGAGACTGAGAAGAGAGAGCCTTTCCTGGAGGCAGGAGAGGAAACAGACATGTGGCTGAGACCTGGGCAGTGGGCGTAAGCACCTCATGTCATTTGCCCCTCACACCCACCCTAAAAGGAGGTCCTATTTTTCACAAATAAGGATGTTCAGAGAGGGCGGGAACTCTTTCAGTGGCTGGTTGGACCCAATGCCCAGTCTCCTGCTGCTGCCCCACAGGCCCAGTCTGCAGCCCCGTGACCTCGAGATGCAGGTGTCTCACTGCCAACCCAGACCCATTGCCCATCTTAGAAACAGTCATTACCCTGCAACAATGGCGCCTGACGTCTCAGAGACGCTGGGAAAGCTTCACATTCTTTCTGCGGAAAATGTACCTCCCCACCTGCAGGCAGAGGCACGTGGTTCTGCCACAACCTCAGAGCATCTGTGTGTGTCCCCAGCGGTGGGGCACCAGTGAAGCACTTCCTCCCTGGCCTGGCACTTTGCAAACAATTTGAAGGTGATATGTGGACATGTGTGTGATTAGAGCATAGACAAGGGTGAGAGGAAGCAGTGTGACAGCAGGACAGGTGCCCTGGACAAGGAATCAGAGTCACATCTCTGTTTAATGTGCTTGCTTCCCTCCCGCCAGGCTCCCCTCACCCACCCACCCACCCCACGGCAGACCCCAGCCTCCCCTCTGCCATGTCACCATCTGTGGGGGGAGGTCCCACGTGTCCTTCCTCGGGAGAGCACGGCCCCATCTTTCGTCTTTCTGCAGACCCTCTCTAGTGCCCTTCCCATTCCACGATTCGGTCGTCACAGTCCCCACTTCAGGAAACTGGTGAGGAAGATAAGGTGCCAACCAGGAGGGGACGGGACCCTGGAGGCCTTACCTGGGTGTTGGAGGAAGGGCTTCTGCCTTCCACCCAAAGGAGAGAGCTGGTCCTCGGAGACAGCAGGAGCACTGCTTGGTGGTTCCTCGGCCTCCCCAGGCCTCAGTCTCCCCACCTGTAAAATGAGGCAATGGCAGTTCTAACCTCATAGGGTCCTCACCCTAGAAAGCACGGAGAACAGTGCCTGGCTTGGGTGTCTCAACACAACACACATGGGTGCTATTATTCACTCCTGCCTCTGTGCCCGCAGGTACTGAGTGGGAGGATTCTGTGGCTGCAGAGGGAACCCCCATTAAATAACACCCCCTTGTTCCCCTGGGCTCTAGACAAGCTGAGTGAGACCACTGAGCCATCAAAGCATCCCCTTTATTCTCTGTGCACCTGTCAGGTACACCCCTCCACCTCGTAGGGGCGTGCAGAGGCCAGGAGCCCAGGAGGGGGTGGTCAGGCACAGCACTCACTGCAAAGGCATTTCCTGAAACCCAGAGGAGCCTAAACCCAGAGAGAACTGTCTCTCGGGGACCCCCAGGCCTCCACATGGGCAAATGTCAGTGACATGTCCACCCCCATCTTGCCAGCCCAGGCCTGTGTGGCTCCTAGAAGCACCATGGTTTCAGGTGTGTCTGCACCTTTGTGACCACCATCTGGGAGCCAGGTTTGTCCTCTAGTGAACCCCAGTGGCAGAACCTTCTAAGTGGACCCCAGTGGAAATACAATCTCAGCTGCACCTGGGTGTCACACGGGGCAGTTTATTTTCTTGTGTGTCCCCTCCACGTGTGGCTGCATGACTCAGACACTGACAATTCTCCCTGCTCAAGGTTCCAGCCGGTGACAGGAGCCATGCCACCTGCCACCTCCGAAATGACTGCTCAGCAGCTGCCTCTGGTTGGATATGTCTTTTACCTGTAAAGCCTGCGAGCCAATAATGATGACCTCATTCACCCTAGCTCCCTCCCATTTTGTTTTTCAGTAAGAGAAATCATTGGTATTATTATTGAAGTCAAGATTTAGGGAGAAAATCCGTACTTCCTGCTGCCTTCTGGCCTAACATAAATACAATCCACGCAAAGAAAAGCAACAGACGAGGAAAACTATTGTTAACAGCTGTCACAGAAAAAGGATTCCTTTCAGTAACATATAAAGAGCTCCTACAAAAGAAAAAGACGACCCGATGGCAAATGGGCATGGAACACTGTCTCGAGCAGTGTAGGTTGCCATTCCTGCTTCTGCCGTCCTAGGGGATGCCAGGTCCGCTCAGGTCTCCACCTCCACGTGGATGTGTGCTTGGGACAGGCCCAGTGCTCTGGAGACACTGTGGCCAGTTGCAACGGTCCACAGGTAGGATGGGTGAAAGGCAGGTGATGTCATATGTCCAATCTGCTGGCTGGGGTGGGGAGCGGAGGACAGGGGCTTCCAGGAAAGGTTTTCCTCAACCTTAGTGAGAGCTGCCCAGAGGGAAGGCCCCTTTCCTGCTTCCGGGCTTTGTGGTGAGGATATGAGTCCTGAAGCCGTGGCAGACGTCTTGGTCCTGGAGGGGAGCTGCCTAAAGATGAGGCTTTCTCCCGGGTGGCAGAGCATAAAAATGGAAAGAACCAGTGTCTTCCTGACGTCCCTGGGCTGCTGAGCTCACCAACCGTGGCACAACTTTTAGTCTACACTTTTTTTTAACTTAAAAAGTTTGTTTTTAATTGTCATAAAATGCATGTAACATAAAATTTACCACACGAACCATTTTTAAGTCTCCCGTTCAGGAGCATTGAGTACACTTAAGTTGTTGTGCAGCTGTCACCACTGTCCGTCTCCAGAACTTTCTCATCTTCCCAAACTGAAACTCTGTCCCCATTAAGCACTCACTCCCACCCCTCCCCCAGCCCCTGGCCCCCACCATCTACTTTCTGTCTCTATGAGTTTGACAACTCTAGGGACCTCGTATGAGTGGGACCATATAGCATTTGTCCTTTTGCAACTTATTTCACTTAACACAATGTCTTCTAGGTCCATCCCTGTCGTTGTACCTGTCAGAATTCTCTTCCTTTTCAAGGCTGAATAATACTTCTTGAATATTATTCAAGGATGGATGGACCTGTCTGGACGGACCACATCTTGTTCATCCATGATCTATTGATGGGCACTTGGGTTGTTTCCACCTTTTGGTGACTGTGAATAACACTACTACGAACGTGAGTGTACAGGTATCTCTGACTCTTGCTTTCAATTCTTCTGGGTATATACCCAGAAGTGGAGTTGCTGGATCATATGGTCATTCTATATTGATTTTTTTTTTGAGGAACATACTGTTTTCCACAGCAACTGCACCATTTTCCGTCCCCCCCACCTGGAGTTCTTTTAACATAAGATAAATTGTTCATTGTCAAAACCAGTTGAGTCATGGTTTTTGTTTTTCTCTTCCTTGCTCCCCAAAACATCCTAATTACTACCTAAAAGTCCTATGAATAAGCACTTTTATAGACAAGACACAATTGGCCATAACATGTGAAAATATACTCAGCCTAAGTAGTTAAATAGGGAAATGAAACTGCACTAACGATGATATGATCTGTGCCTACTAGATTAGGAAGGAGTAAAAAGATTGATAAGAGGTAATGCCGATGAGACAGTGGTGTAGTAGGAAGTCACGTACACGAGTGGACAAAGTGTTCATCAGAACAGCACTTGGGGAGGGCAATGTGACAGAATTTCTAAAAATTGAAACACACATACCCTTTAACCTAATGATGCTAATTCTACCTGTTTTGTAGAAACATGTGCGCAAATACACAGAAGAGTAAATGAAAAGATGTGGACTTGGAGAAAGGGAATAGCAAACAAGAGAAACAGCCCAAACTGCTTCCAGAAAGGACTTGGTTAATAAGTTGCAACATAGTCACACTACGGAAATCTACGCAGCTGTAAAAAGAAGGAGTTTTGCAGCCACGCGTGCAAACATGGGAAAACCTCCAAGACAATAAAGAAAAGTTCAGTGAAAACAAGTCATAGAATAATGCAAATAGTATCACTGTACTCACGTGGCACCTTGCATCTGAGCATACACACGCGTGTGTGTCCATATGCAAATCCATAGAAAAAAGACTGTAAAGGAACAGACTAAAGTATTGACAATGGTTCCTCTGTAGAGAGATGGGAATAAAGGGAACTTTAACTTCTTATTGTGTTCTATTTGAAAAAAACGTTTTACAGTGTATTACTGTACTGTGTGATTTCTTTCAAACTGCAAGCCACTCATGACATTCCAAGTCAATATATGAAAGGGATGCATTACAACTAAAGGGTTTCATTGTATGGGGTGGTTCTGCCCACCCCTCATCCTCCGAGGCATGACCCTATTTCACAGGCGCGTGCATTTCCCGGCCAGTAAGGAAACTGCAGCAGCTCTGAGGCCACCAAAGGAGGCCAGTGCTTCTAATTTCTTAGCCTGGGACCCACAGAAGCCTGAAATCAGAGAAAACTATCTCTGGCAGATGCCCAGGCCTCTGCCTGTGCAAACGTCAGTCACACGGCCACCCCCATGCCCATTTCTTCCTACCTGGTGTCACCCACGGAGCTCTGGCCTCAGACTGGAGCCAGCTGCCCCGAGAGACCCAAAAGTCACAGTGGCCTCAGCGACATCTCTGAACCACGTTTGCTGTGTGGCTGGAAACCCGCCTTCTTGCTGTTTTGTTTGTTTTCAGAGGCCTGTGGCAGCTCTGGGGGGCATCTCACCCTTTGGGAGGGTGCTGACTTCAGAGGCACAGTGGGCTTCGTTCACCTCCGTCAGGGGTCACTAACCCAGAGCTCCGCAGGCACAAGTCCAGGAGCTTGGTACCAAGTAATCTCATGTCTTTTACTTCATGCGTTTCTACACTGTTCACAGCGACTCCTGCTGTGAGACCCTGCGTTCAGCAGCTGTAGACCTGGGCAATGTCCCCTAAGCTTCTGAGCGCCGCTTTCCTCATCTGTAAAATGAGGTGGTAACAGCAGGCTCACAGAGTTAACGTGGGGATTAGGTAAGCTGCTCACAGTGTAAGAGCTGTGATCCAGCAGCCTGGGGCATGGGAGGGGCACAGAACATGGGTACACTTTTCTAATACCCAGAAAAGAACCACATGGACCAGCTGTGTTCCTGGATGCGCCTGTTGTTGGAAAGGCGAGCATGAGAACTAGAGGCTAAAACAAGGGAGGGGAGGGGAGAGGAGAGCAGGGGGAAGGGGAGGGGGCCAAGGTCCAAGACTCAGGGGGAGACCCAGGAGCCCTGCTCCTCTGTTGTCACCCCCTCCCCAAACACACACACAGAAAGTCGTTTTCCACCTCATGTTAGCATCCTCTTACCAGCATTCTGGTTTTCTCTGGTCCCATATCCAGTGCACATCAAGTTCAGAGAGGAGGCCCTGAGGTGACCTGTGGTGTCAACATAAACGTGGAGCAAGCCCCACACGCAGCAGCGAAGCAGGAGGTGGGACGTGGACCAAGAAGCCCAGACTCCAGGTCTCAGTGGGGACACAGCCTCTCCTGGGGGAGAGAAGGGAAGAACCAGGGCGAGTCCCTCCCTAGAAGATTTGGAAGAGCATCCTTCAGAGGGCCGAGGAGCCAACCCTGAGGTAGACAGAGTAATGTCTCTTCTTCACATTTAACCATTTTTTCCCAATTTCCTTTTGTGGAGATGAGGCTATACTGAAGAATGCTCAGCGCTATAAAATAAAACCAGAGTCACATGACTGGGCTTCCGTGGAGCCCGCTGTAGGAAATGCAGAACGCAACAGCTACTTATACCGCGAGGGAGCAGTTCAGCACGAAACTTCCAAGCAGCATTTAGAATTAATTTAGCGCCTTGTCTGCTCCAAGGACATATGCTATGTGTCTAGAATTATGACACCTCCAACACCATATGTGCGTGTTCGATGTGGCCAGGAAGGATCTCGGAGCCTCCTGGCACACAGGTACAGGCGCACTCCATGCGTCAGCAATGATCACACCTCCCCATGTGTGTGAACGCCGCCCCTGCATCTAGAATCCTAGTCTTTGGAAATAAGTGGGCATATGGCATGTGTCTCACGTTTGGCACCGGGCACAGAAAATAAACGCCGCTGTGCAATCTGGAGTCAGGCAGAGTGTGGCCTGCGCTGTCTTTGCTGTCGGGACTACACACGAAGTGGCAAGTTCCCAGCTCGGAGCAGGCAGGTGGGCATCTCCAGGGCTTGTATCTGGACCTAGTGGAGCCTGCGGTGGGGCTGCTGGAGTCAGACACGGGAATAGGCACCCCCTTTCCATAACTGACAGCTCTCAGCAGTTCTCACCTCTGAAGCACTAAAAAGGTAACCAGTTACATCTGGTGACACAGAGCTACAAAACCTGAATTTAGCCGGAGACTCAGCCACTGCCCCATGGTGGAAGCATGGACACAGAATTATCACAACAGATGTGGGGTCACAGCCAGAGGCCAAACACTGTTCGTGAAGGAATCAGGGAAAGCAGCGATTGTCACCAAAGAAATATGCACTCATTGTCCCCAGGGTGCTCAGACTTACTAAGAAGCCCCAAGCCCCTTCCCCACATGCCCTGTGAGGGCCACATCCAAACTCCTATCTTCATGGAGCTGACATTCCAATTGGGGTGATGGGGGATGTTAGTCCGCTCGGGCTGCCATAACAAGATACCCCTGAAGATACCACCGATGGGGCAGTTTCAATAACAGACACTTATTCTCTCACAGTTCTGGAGGCTCAGAGTCCAAGATCAAGGTGCGGTCAGGGTTGGTTCCTGGTAAGACACTTCTTCCTGGCTTCTAGATGGCCACCTTCTCGCTGTGGCTCCCCATGGCCTTTCCTCGGTGCACCTGCAGAGAGAGAGAGAGAGATTCCTCTTCTTAGAAGGCCACCAGCCATATTGGATGGTTTTACCTTAGTTACCTCCTCAGAGGTTCTATCTCCAAATACAGTCACATCAGGGGTTAGGGCTTCAGCATATGAATTTTAGGGGAGACACAACTTAGTCCAAAAGAGGGGAAGAGAGACACAAAATAATGTCTATTGCATCAAACATTAGAAGGAAACTGCCAAAGAAAAACGAACAGGGAAAGGGGATGGGGAGTGCAGGGTAGGTTTGCAAATTTCATGAAAGTGGTTGGAAGGGCCTGGCTGAAAGGTGACATTTAAATGGAACAAGCCCCTCAACCTTGCAGAGACCAGGGACCAGGGACCGTAAGCGTAGAGGCAAATCGAGGAGCAGCAGGGAGGTCAGTTGGCTGGACTCCAACTGACCTGGTGGGTGTGATGGGTGAATCAAGTTCAGAGAGGGCAGAGGAGGTCGGACCAACAATGTGGGAACAGGTCACATGGACCCTGTAGAATATGGCACGGATTTGGCTTTTATTATTGGCAATGAAGAGCCTTTGGGAGAGTTCAGAGCAGAGCAGTGACATGATCTGACCTCCACTCTGGCTGCTGGGTAGAGAATGTTCTGTATTAGGGTAAAGGTTAAAGCAACGCTTCTTTTTCAAATCCAGTGGGTTCTTGCTTTAGTCTCTGATTTTCCAATTTCATTTAGGGCCCCGTAGAGAAAGCACAAAGTCATGGTCAGGAGGCCTGGGTGGAAGCCCTCACTCTGTGTTCATGGACAAGCCACTTCAACTGCCCTGCCTCAGGTTCCCCTCTGTCAAGTGGGGCCAGTCACGGCCGCCCTCCCCACTTCACTGGTAGCAAGTATAAGATTACAGAAATGCAAAGCTTGGAACGTAAAGATGCTCTACAGCACTCGGGGTGCCAGGGGTGAGGTCAACACTTCTCACCCTATATCCCCTTATTCATGCTGGGGTGGGGTGTGGTGTCATAGCATCCAAAGTAACTCAACACAGGCCATGTCTGGAACGTGTGTTCAGCTGCAAGGGGCATTGTCAGGTTAAACAGGGAGTGTGTCACAGGGATTGTCTCACGAGATGGATGACTTATGTGACAGTTTCACCACACAGTGTCCCCTAAAGCCCTCTAAACTCCTCACTCCCTGCAACTAGAAACTTGCGAGAAATTGTTTTTGGGTGTGTTTTTTTTTTCATTTAACAATCACCAAATTCATCTTCACTCTGTGCAAACTGGAAATCAGCTCATGAACCCAGAATAATATTACCACCTAGAGAGCATAAGAACTCAAAGAAAAGTTAGGTTTTTAAAAATTAGGGACTACTTGCAGAGAGTAGAGATTTCATCAGTACAAAGGGGTGGACAGGGAAAGGCAAGGCAGTCTCACTGTCCCGATGCCCGTTCCTCCTCCCCAGAAGCAGAGACTGTTACCAAGGCTTCTGCGTCCTCCAGAAGAGACAGCCATACCAGTCACTATGCCTTCATACACTTTTTATACACACTACACACACACACACACACACACAATTCCTGTAACTTCAAAGTAGTTAGTGAATGGTACTCTTCGGCACCTTTTGTTTTTTTGTTTTTTACTTAACAATATGTCTTGGCTACTCTTCCATTCCATACTGGCCCAAAAAGCACTTCCTCATTCCTTTTCATCTTTCACGTTCTTTCTCATAGAGTGAAACCATCATTTATTCAAGCTGACTCATTGATTTGGGTTGTTTTCTATTTGGGGCTAATTTTTACAATGTTGGAAAGAATATGCTGTACAAAGGCTTCTGGGTACCTATGTGAATACATCTGTAGGATGAATTCCCAGTCCAGGAATAGCTGGGTCAGAAGGTAAGGGCATTTGGCATGTGGATAAGTCGCACCAAATGGCCTTCCCCAGAGCTTATACTGCACCGCGGCTGCTAATGTATAAGAGCCATAATCCGCCAAACAAACTGTTTTAGTTTCCTAGGGCGCCATAACAAAGAGCTTACAGTAACAGAAATTTGTTCTCACAGTTCTGCAGGCCACAAGTCCAGAATCAAGGTGCGGACAGGGCTGACTCCTTCTGGAGTCTGAGGGAGAATCTGTTCCAGGTCTCTTTTCCAGCTTCTGGGGGTTGCTGACAATCCCTGGTGTTCCTTTGCTTATAGACACATCACTCGGGTCTCTGTCTCGGTCTTCACCCAGAGTTCACCCTGTGTGTCGTGTGGCCAAACTTCCTTTGCTGTGCAAGGACACCAGTCATTAGATTAGGGCCCACTCTAATCCAGCATGACATGATGGCAACCTGATTCCATCTGCAGAGACCGTTTTAAGTAAGGTCACATTTACAGGTGCCAGGGGTTAGGACTTCCACTCACCTTTTGTGGGGGATACAATTCAACCCATAAGGTATTATCAAATGTTTCCATCACTGCACCGAGAGACCCCAGGCAGTTTGTTCAGCAGAGTCAAACCAAATCCGTGGTAGACAGCCCAGCAAGTCACCTGCTCCCATCAAACCGCACCGGCTGCCTCACCAGCCACTGCTGACACCTGAAGCCGTCTGCCCTTATCAGACACCTTCCAACGCTCGTTCATTGACAGGCATGGGGGTTAGGGAGGCGGGAGTGGTGGGGGTACCAGGACTGGCGTCACAGGATGTTCTCACGTTTCCAGAGCTGGGTACCCCTTGGGGACACTTTGCCAATACTGATGCCTGGTCCAGTGGAGTCATATTTACCCGGAACTTACATTCTGACGTTCTGCAAAGTACCGAGCACGTATAGTCACAGTTGTGCTTGAAACGGCCCTGCAGACAGTCGAAAGCCAGTACCGCACTTGTCTCGGGTTTGCGTTTCGGTCGCGGGGCCCCGGAGGCCGAGGCCCAGCACACGCTCTCGCCCTCACCCCGCGCGTGTTTCCGTCCCCTGACCCCGGAAGGACGCGCCAGTCCAGCGAAACCTCGTGGGATCTGAAGCCTCGCGAGAGGACGTGCGGCCTCGTCCTCGCTCTCGCCTCCGCAGGCCCCTCCCGCGAGCAAAGCCGGAAAGGCAGGTGCCCGGGGCCAGGCTCAGCCGAGGGGACAGCCCGGCCCTGGTCTGTCAGCAGGATGAGTGGCCGGAGGCCGTCGGGGGCCCCGGGGCACAGGAGCCACATCCACCCGCTGGGCAGTTGTCAGGCCAGCCGCCCTGAGAGCCTGTCACCGGCCGGTGGGACCTTCACACCCGGGGACAGGACGCTCGCAGCGCCCCTCGCTAGTCCCCAAGGACACGCTGGGACTTGCGGTGTAAGAGCGGGAAGCGCGCCCTCGCGGGCCCGGCGGACGCGCGGAGGTCGGGCCTCGCGGGTCGCTGCGCCCATCGCCCGACCTCGTGGCAGGAGCCCGGGTGCGTCGCCCGCTGCCGGTGCTATTTAAAGACCCGCCTGGGGTCGGAGGCGCGGGCGGCTGCCCGGCGCGCGACGCTTTAAGTGGAGCAGCAGAAGTGCGCGCGATTCCTGATTTAGCGACCGACTTCTCCCGCTCGATTCCCGGCCCGGGAGCAGCCCAGGCCCGAGGCCGCCACGGGGGATCCTCCAAACGCTGCTCCGGAAGCCGGGCTCGTCCCTGAATGCACTGCCCGCTCCCCGGGCCGCGGGAATGTCCCCGAGCAGAGCTGACGGGCCGCCCGCGGGTGCGCACGGCTCACGGTCGGTCAGGCCCGAGCACGAGACGCCTCGGGGCTCACAGTCAGCGCCTCCTAAATGCACCAAGGCGAGGAGTTTGCTTTGCAGATGTTTCCCACTAGGAAACTTGTTTATTGATTTCTTCAGGGGTTTTTTAAAAGATTGCTGTTATTGATTACAATTTTGTCTCCTTTAATATTTTAAGAGAAAAAAAGATCCAACATTGGAATTATTTTAAATTAGTGTTATTTGATGGTTTGCTTCTGTCAGTGGGAGCCTGTGCGGAACAGAGCCACGTGCGGAGTCGGGGATTTCTTGGGTTGCATTTGGAGGGACAAGTCACGATTCTGGTACAGATGTGTTGTGCCCAGCGTGGGTCTGGGCAAAGACAGGGACCTCCTGGCTTTCTAGATTGTGAAGTCTAGGGTTAGCGGTCCGTCTGATCTGAGCCACTCTGGTTGTTGGAATACAACTGCAAAGTTAGACAGACATTGCAGAGATGGTACTAGAAAACAAACAAGACAGAAAACCAAACAAACTGCTTTTTGGGAAATGCACGTTGAAGGCAGGTTGTTTTAGGTGGAGAGCCTTAGAGTAGTAATGTGTGAGTTCACTAAATTAAGGAAGCTTTAAAAACCTCTTCTGGAAAAGTCGGAAGGTTTAAATTTGAAATTAATTTCCCCCACCTCCTCATTTCCACAGACACTAAGATTTGTTGTTGTTATTTTAGAAATCAGAGTCCATTTCAGACACTGAGAGAAGTTCACCATTAGATTAGTCCAAAATGGCTGCTCAGATTTTAAAATAATTTAATATTTGTCTCCTGGCTGTCCATTCCGTCGACCAGTTACAAACTTATGGAATTGTAAATAATGAGTGAATAAAGGAATGAGGTCCTCTCCTTGCAGAGGACCTGGCACTGGAAGCTTCACAACAAACATCTGTGGGTTGCCTGAACCACTGGCCAGTGTGGTGCCAGCAGAAGACCAGACAGGAGGAGGAAATCACTGAGTCCTGCTCTCGATGAATTTACAATCCAGTGACTGCAGAAAGAAAGAGCCAGTGAGGAAATAGAGGAGCAGGGAGACGGAGCCGACCAGGCAAATCCGCACTCCGGTAAGGAGCCCCAACTCCTAGCTTATGCCTGCCTCTCTCCCATTTGCCCAGCTTCTTCCCCCTCACATCATCCATGCCCCATGGCTTTGCAGTTCTTCCCATTACAGGGGAGGAGAATGTTGCCCCCCACTCTGACTGTGGGTTCAGCTGGGGGACTTACTTTGCCCTGTAGAATGAGGAGGGCATGATGGTGTGCCAGTTCCCAGCCTGGGCTTCAAGAGTGCTTGCACGTTGGCATTTGTTCTTTCTTCCGTCTGCCATCATCATAAGCAGGACACACATGGTGAGGCCACTGTCTCAGTAGGAAGATGAGAGATGTGTGGAACAGAGCCACTCTGGCCAACCAAGCTCAGTCTAGGTCAGCCAACCCACAGTTGACCCTCAGATCCATGGGCATAACTAATTGCCGTTTTAAGCCATAGAGTTTTGGGGTGGTTTTGTTATGCAGCAGTTTTATATCAATAGCTAACATACACACTCCCTTCGCAGGACTTGCTCAGTCCTCCCCATTCCTCATGTCTTGGCTCACCTGCACCTTCCATGACAGCCGCACCGGTTGCTTCTCTGCTTGTGTGCTAATATCGACTCCTAACCCTTTAGCGGCACCACTGATTTTTCAGTCCACCTGTTTCATTTGTATTGATATTTCCATCTCCTTTGAATCTCTCTCGGGTCTGCAGCACCTCTTGGACATGGAACTGGCTTGTCCTGCCCTCGTCCCCTCCTCCGTGCTGTTGGCATTCAGACCTCCCCTTCCTTCCTCCTCTCTACATCTCTCCTTGCCTTGTAGCACTGGGCAGGTACTTCCCTTCCCCCTGGAATCTCTGCTGCCTTCTTTGCAGGAAGGAATTTAGAAATGCTCTGTGAAGGCATTATTCATACATGAGACATTGTCACTGTTGACAGGGTAGGTAGGTCCCACAGCGGGCCTCGGTGACCTCTGGTGCCAAGATCTCCTGGCAGAGGGAGCAGGCTTTTGTGGAATAGACACAACCTAGTCTGGCAGCATGCAGTCTCTGCCAACAGCAGATTCTGTCGACTGCAACTATTATTTGACAGCATTTGTTAACATATTAATGACAGGAAGAGGTTTTTTGGCAGAAATATCTCATCCCTTAGTCCTCCTCTCTGAGAAAAAGGCATGGGGGGCCGTGTGCAGAGGTAAAGCAGACACAGAAGAACCGATAACCCCTGGAGGGGATCCCCAGTTTCACCAGTGCTGTTTTAGAGTGTGGACTCTCAAAAGCAGACACCCTCATTGTCTGTCTGTTGAACCCCAGAGTTCCACGTTTGTTTGTAAGGAATAGACGTGCCCAGGCTAACTCGGGTAAAAGGTACGTCTCCACCAGGATTGTCACAGCAGAGTGGTGCCCTCACGTGACCATGACAAGCCCTCAGGAGGGGCTTGAGAAAGCCTGTTTGCAAAGGGCTGGGAAGTCTGCTGGGAGCCACAGGGAAAATGAAATCTCTCAGGTCTAGCAACCGTGGAGCTGCCCCCACGGCCACACCCCATGGGACACAGAGGAGCTAATTATGAGAACCGGGGAGGAGTCACATAGAGCGCCACCTTCAGTTGATGGACACAGTGGGCCCCAGGCCACCCCACAAGGAGGGGGCACTGGACTTGCCTGCTTCTGTCCCCCTGGACTCCTGCGGGGGCTCCCCAGTGATTAAGCCCAACTGGAAGCCAAAGACGGGAGTTGGCAGGGTCAGCCTCCTGGGCTGACAGTGAGGGAGTCAGAGTGGAGACACATCTGGATATTGGTCGTGCTCAGGCAAACCCCAGACAGCTATTCAGAGCTGGGCTTCACAAAGCCTGATACTAGGAAGGGACTGGGTTCCAGACAGCACCAGACGCCTGCCCCCCAAACAGCCGTTGAGCAATTGGCAAATCCATTCCCTGTTCCTTCATTTACAGTCCAAAAAAAGAGAAAATCTGAGTGACCCAGTTCTAGAACCAGATTACATGATACCAGAGGACACTGGCTGGTCTCTGGGTCACTCAGGTACCAGACCGGTCCAGCCTGACGGGGGTGGCATGCTCCCATTGGGAGGCAATGGCTTAAGCGTCTGGGAATGAGCCCCATTCTTTCAATCATTCTGTCTTAATTTGAATTTTCCTGGAGGCAGATGCTGAGACTAGGATGCAAATGCAGGCGGTTTATTTCAGAAGTGGTCCCAGGAAGCATGAGCTGGGGAGTGGAGAAGTGAGGCAGGAGAGGAGAAGCGTCCAGTAATGGAGATTCACACAAGCCCACCACTGTGGGAAGCTGGGTCTGAAGCCTGTGAGTACTTGGTGAGTCACGTGCCTCAGAGTTATCCCAGCTGGAGGTGGTGGTGGGTGGAGTATTTACACATATGTTTATATTTTATATACATATTATATTTATGCAATACATCAGATATATGAAACATACACATATTTATATATGCCAGTCATTGGTTGAGAGCCACTGGGTGCAGGAAGCCATTAATTCTCAGGCACTTTGCAGCTCCAGGCACCAGAGGGTCCTCAGGTGATTGGAAGTCACGACAGTGCACTATGTGGTACTTTCAGGACACTTGGGGTTTGTTTTAATCAGGTACGGTTAGGCATGCAGACACGGAAATGACCATCATGAAGGAAGAGGCTTGTGTTATACTCACAGTCCCCTGGAAATAGGTGCTGGACGCCACCCAGAGCCACACGGGGAAGCACCAGGGTCGTCAGGAGGCAGAGGGAGGGGAACGGGGACAAGAGCCTTTACTGTGGTTTGTGTGGCAGGAGCGGGAGAGACAGGGTGATGGGCTTAGGACTGGCTATTTGGACAACTCCAGCGGGCTCTGGGCACAGGTCCGTCCCATGGTGTCTGGTACTGGCCCTGGGTGAGGAGGGCAGGTGGACAGTGGCCCAGAGGGTGAGAGCCCACGGAGGAGGGGAGGGTGTGGGCTGTGGGGCTGGTGGGTTTGCATCTGAAACATGTGTTTCGTTCTCTCTAGGAATCAGCTAGCCCTGCAGGGGCAGTTGCTCTAGGGTCAACAAGGCCCCAGATATCAAAGCACCAGGACACAGAAAATAAAAGACACGGTTAATACAAATGCTGAGGACAGAGGGCAAAAGGAGGGCTGGAATGGGAGAGGGTGCTGGCAGTGTCTGTTTCGCGTTCGCTCGCTTTTCAGTGGGACCTCCTGTGTATAAAGGCCTGTGCCAAACATGGGGATTTCAGCAGGTGCTGGGCTCCCAGCCCTCGTCATGCATCTGTTAAGGACAGAGGACTTCAGCTGGGGCACATGGGACAGGAACCCCCCGTGTGTGGACGTTGTCCCCGCCAGGGAGGACAGGTGCTTCTTGGCCCCATGTCTAGTCAGTGCTAAGAGTGGGCACCGGGGGCTGTGCTTCCTGAGCCAGTTCTGGAAGTAGCTGAGCACACACAGTACCGCTCCCTCTGCCAGAACCAGCCAGGGAGACACCGTCTGCTGGCTTTTCAGGACACAGTGTTTTCTGCTGCATGAACACTGCAAGGTCATTCCGAGAATCTGGAATCTTCACGGAAGGTGGGAAAGGGAGCATAGAGGATCCCGCTGGTGGAAGTTGGGGGGCAGGGCAGGACAGTGCCTCATGGAGAAAGGTCCTTCTATGATGGGGGCTTTCTTTAGGCTTCTTTGCCTAAAGAAAATATTCCACTTTGAAAGATGGGAGCCTCCAGAGTAGAAACACCAAAAATCTTTAAATGAGGCAATTTTCACAGTTAAGCCCCATCCTCCCCAACACAGTAAGTTTCTTGCAGCAAACTCTGAACATTAACATGCCTGGAAGAAAATCAGTTACCCAGGTTGAACATAAGAGAGCCGTACACGGAAAGGAAATGGAAAAAGTTAGGAAGAGGTGAAAAATGGACCAGCTTCTAGAATATCCTTTGGAAAATAACATCAGGTGCCTCTACTTGATATCTGAGTGAAGGGACCCCATGAGGCTGATGGGCTCCCCCTTCCAGGACGCCCTCTCCCCACCGCGAGGGTGTGGCCTCCTTGACACCCGATGGGAGCCAGTCCTGCTCAGGTCAGCCTTCCCTCTCGGGGGGACAAGTGGGGGGACACTGCTTGGGAGCAGTATGGAACAGACGGGTCCACGCCCCAGCCCCGTGCGAGTCGTGCAGCATTACAGGAAATGCTCAAAGCCCAGGACAATGGCCAGCGCCTTCCTTCATTATAATTTTCTTTTTCCTTGAGCTTGCTAATTAAATCATTAAAATTTTATCTTCACTTAACCATGTATAAGAACCATTTGAAACATTTAATTAGTATGCTGCCAGAGGTACTCAGGAGCCAGGAATCTCCTCAAGTTGGGTCTGTTAGGAAGGGAGGTGGATGAAGTCGGGGAGAGCAGGGAGGCACAGGAGAAGAGGGTGGAATGGAAGGCTTATTTACAAAGAGATGTGCAGCCCTTCTCCTGTCTTTGATAAGAGCTCCGAGAGGAATCAGCCCCTCCTGCCTGGTCCTGCCTTTCAGCGTTTTCTCATGTGCTTTGGCTGCCAGCCACGGCCAGGTTCTTACCCAGGGAGGCAATCCCCGTGTGTGTGCGCACACCTGTGTGCCAGCCTGAGCCAGAGCGGTGAGGAGACTGTGCCGTCCAGGACTCTGGGCTCAACTGTCTAAATTGCATTTCAAATGTTACATACATTTACATTCCGCTGAATGTACCCTGCCCTTCTCTCGCTCCCAGCCAGCAAAATAAAATACGAAGTAAAATTCAAGTACCGTAGTTCACCCTTATCTGTGGTTTCGCTTGCCACAATTTTAGATACCGACAATCTGAAAAGATTGAATGGAAAATGCCAGAAGTAAACAATTCATAAATTTTACACTTCCAGCTATTCTGAGTTGCGTGATGACATCTCAAGCCTTCCCGCTCCATCCTGCCTGGGACATGATCAAGTCAGCCCTTTGTCCACGTCTCCGTGCTGCATGCGCTCCCCACCTGTTAGTCACTTAGTACCCCCCTCAATTGTTGCGGTGTTTCTGGGCTGGTGTTCAGGTCACCCTTATCTTCGTAATGAGCCCAAAGTGCAATGGTAGTGATGCTGGCAATTGGGATATGCCAGAGACAAGCCGTAAAGTTATTGTTGTTAAAACTCTTACTGTGGGGCCGGCCCCATGGCTCAGGCAGTTAGAGCTCCATGCTCCTAACTCCGAAGGCTGCTGGTTTGATTCCCACATGGGCCAGTAGGCTCTCAACCACAAGGTTGCCAGTTCGATTCCTCGACTCCTGCAAGGGATGGTGGGCTCCGCCCCCTTCAACTAAGATTGAACACGGCACCTTGAGCTGAGCTGCCTCCCGGATGGCTCAGTTGGTTGGAGCACGTCCTCTCAACCACAGAGTTGCCGGTTTGACTCCCACAAGGGATGGTGGGCAGCGCCCCCTGCAACTAGTAATGGCAACTGGACCTGGAGCTGAGCTGCGCCCTCCACAACTAAGGCTGAAAGGACAACTTAAAGCTTAACAGCACCCTCCACAACTAAGATTGAAAGGACAACAACTTGACTTGGAAAAAAAAGTCCTGGAAGTACACAATGTTCCCCAATAAAGTCCTGTTCCCCTTCCCCAATAAAATCTTAAAAAAAAAAAAACTCTTACTGTGCCCAATTTCTAAAGTAAACTTGATCGCAGGTGTGCACGTATAGGAAAATTCATAGTGTGTATATAGAGATCGGTACTAGCGGCGGTTTCAGGCCTCCACCGGGGGCCTTGGGCACCCCTGCGCATAAGGGGAGCGACTGCAGTGCAACTGCAAAGTCAGGCTAATATAGCAGGTTGGGAAGAGGGGCCCTGGGGGACTAGAAGCTGCCAGTTTGCGCCTGTCCCAGTGCCCAGCATCTTGCTGAGAGTTTTTTTATGATCTCACATAATCCCAGGACGACCTCGGAGCTGGCGTTATCACCTCCTGAGCAGTGACAACTCTGTAGTACTCGTTTCCTGTGGCATCCATAACAAAGTACCACAAACTCAGTGGCTTAGATCAACAGACATTTATTGTCTCACAGTCTGGAGACCAGCAGTCTGAAATGAAGGTGATGGCAGGGCCACCTTCCCTGTGGAACCTGGAGGGGACAGTCCTTCCTGCCTCTCCAACTTGTGGTGGCCCCAGACATTCTTTGGTTTGAGCAGCAGCAGCCCCATCTACACATGGCGTCGTCCCTGTCTCTCCTCATTGTCTTCCCTCTGTGCGTCTCTGAGCCCAAATTTCCCCTGGTATAAGGACACCCCCACCGACCACATCTTCACTCGATCACCTCTACAATGACGCTACCTCCAGATAAGATCACATCCATGGGGATTGGCTTAGAACTTCAACCTGTCTTGTTGGGGACACAAGTTAACCCAATAACCATGGCTCTAAGAGATTTCAAAGTTCCTGCAAGGTCACAAGTGGGTTACAACCCAGATCGGACTTCAGCGCCAGGCCTCTAAGTGCTGTGCTGCTAGAGGAACACTAGACTTGCTCATGGGTTTCTGCTTCCACCTCCAGAGGTGTCTGGGCAGGACGTCAGGCGAGCCCAGAGCCACCCAGGCCACGCATGGCAGGCACCGGGAGCAAGCTGGGGCTCTTCCCTCACAGTCGCTGCCAACTTCAGGTGTCATTGTTTTGTGGGATTTCAGGGCTCGCTCTATGTCTGAATGAATCTTCATGAGCAAGGTTTTTAGGGGATTTCTCTCTGCTGAGGCCACCCCCTCCCTCGAGGTGCCCCAGGTGCCTTGCTGATACCTGGCCTTGTGGCCAGTGGGATCCTGACAGGACAAAATGGGGACCAAAGTGACACTCCCCCTGGCTGTGGTCAGAGGAGGTTGGGATCAGAGAGGCCTCTCAGATCCCCTTTTGTGCCCTGAGCCCAGGCTCACCAGCCCAGTTGCTTTGGCATTACTTAGGAGTTGTCCAGAAGGGAGGGGTCTGATGCACCTTCTTGGTGCCCCCATGGTCAGTCCCTACCCCCAGGGGCTTTCTCTGTCACCCCCACCCCCATCCTGCTCTGGGTGGAGCTCTGGCTGCCAGCCAGAGAGAAGAGGCTAGAGGAGGGCAGACGGAGGGAGTGGTCTCAGAGCTGGGCACCCACTCAGGTCGAGCATCTCCATGCCTCCGTGTTCATTCCTGTCATAAAGAAGTCAGCAGCTGCCTCCCTGAGATGCAGGTGCCCCCCAGGCCTGCTGGCTCGTGGGCCAAGTTTTCTGCAGGAGGGGATTAGATGAGGGGAAGGGTTTCCCATTAAACACAGTAATTACTGAAATCCTTTGAGGCAACACCCAGGGGAGAGGATGCAAAACATTTAAGAAAACTTGTGGTACCGAACAACTATTACACTCTCAAGGTACAGATACAGTGAAAGAAAACACACCAATGTTAGCATTCACGAAACGTAATGGTACAGGACGATATGTAAAGTGGCGTGACAGCTACAAACCTGGTCTGTTTGTTATGAGATAATTAGTGTGCCATTCCTTGGAGTCTGCTAACTACCTTGGGAGTCGTTCCAGAATGGACTCTGGAGCAAGCTCTGATTGTACCACGGCTGCTTTCTTGGAAAGCTCCCGTGTGTGAAGGCGGAGGGATTTCCACTCTGGAGACCAAGGGAGCCAGTGGTGTGGCCTGATGCTTCAGTGACAGACTCTGCTTTCAGTGAATTCCTGAGACTTCTTAAGAGAGCTGGGGGAGTGACAGTGCTGAGAGGGGCAGGAAGTGTCCCCCGACAGGAGAGAGGAGGGGAGCAAAGCCTCCTGCCACTGTGATCTGCCTCAGTAAACCTGCCATGTCTTCCTGGCAGGGAGGGATGGCAGGCTGCGGCAGACATCACTGGGGCCCCACGCCGACCTTGCCTTGAACACACAGGTTCCCATGCCTCTCCCTTTACCCACAGCAAATAACTCCCCACGTTACCCTAGGAGCAAGGCACGTGTGCCCAAGAAAGTTCTGGTTGGATCCTTGGGCTGGGCAGAGGGAGGGGAAGTCGTTTGCTTCTTCCTTGTTAGGAGGGAACAAGCCACAGGAGAGAAAGCGGAAAGGTCTTTATGAGGTGCACCCAGAACTTTCTGTTGCCCCAGGCACTCCCTGGAGCTTTATTTACGCCCCAGGCGACTCAAGTTGAGAGAGATCTGAGCAGGGCTCCTAATTGGCCCACCTGCTTCTGAACCACTGAACGGCAGCACCTTCCCGCTTACTCCCAGCTCCACGCTTACCATCAAACGAACGTTCTGTATCTCCCGTGGCCAGTGAGCCTTCTCTGCTGACCAGTAGCTGTGACAAAGCTGGAAGTAGTCCACATCAGGCCCTGTGGCTGGTGGCTGGGGCCAGAGCCCACCTTTGTCTCATCCCCACCACGAAGGTTCCCTCGGCCATTGCCAGTGACATTCTGAGAGTCTTGGGCTTGCTATTTGAGGCCTGATCCGAGAACCAGCAGCACTGGCATCAACATTGGCACCAGCTGGGAGTTGCTAGAAACACATCCCTACTGAGTCAGTCACTTTACCAAGACCTGCAGGTGCTCTCAAGCACGTCACAGTTGGAAAAGCACGTCTCTGAGATGCTCCCATCTGGATGACACTCATGGCCACCCTGAAGGAGAGCAGAGGAAGAAGTCTTCGATCTATCCAGTCTGAAGGAACAGTCCAGAAAGGGAAGAGCCAGTCATGGAGATGGCCTGTTATGGACTGGTCGTGTGTGCCTTTCCCCCCAGATCCATATGTTGAGATCCTAATCCCCAATGTGATGGTATTTGGCGGAGGGGGGGGGGCCTTTTGGGTGGTGATGAGGTCATGGGGTGGAGCCCTCATGAATGGGATTAGTGGCCTTATATTAGGGACCCCCGAGAGCTCCATTGTCCCACCCTCCATGTGAGGACACAGCAAGAAGACACTACCAATGAAGCAGGAAGCAAGTCACACCAGACACTTAATCTGCTGGCACCTTGACCTTGGCCTTCCAGCCTCCAGAACTGTGAGAAGTGAATGTCTTGTTTATAAGGCACCCACCCAGTCCGTGGTGTTTTGTTATAGCAGCCCCAATGGACTAAGACAGCCTCTCTTGCACATGGAAAAGAAATAGCTGCTTATTGAGCAGGGCTTCTTGGAGAGCAAAATGAAGAGTGTACCACCCCAGCTCTGGTAGGAGGAGATGGTGACACCCAGAAAAGCAACCAGGAGCGCTGAGAACACAGGGCAAAACCAAATGCCGCCTTGATCCTGCACCGTTTCCCTCCCCCAGTCTACTGAGCTTGAGCTATCGCCCTCTGCTGGGCTCCCTGAGAACTACAACTAGGGGGCTGCATTATGGTGCCTGGAGTCAAATCAGACCCTGCGATAATTTCAGTAACAACAACGATGATAGTTATAGCCAACATTTACGGAGGATCACTCTGTCCCGGGCACAATTCCAAGGTCTTTACATATTAACCTGTTTAAGTCTCACAATTCCCACGAGACTTCTATTAGAGGTTGCAATGCCCGCATTTGCCCTTCGCCACGCCTGCCTCCTTGCAGTAAAACTCAATACATGTGGCATAAACTTTACCATCTTAATTATTTTAACTGTACAGTTCAGTAGCATTAAGTACATTCACACTGTTGTGCAACCACCACCACCACCATCCATCTTCAGAATGTTTTCATCTTCCCAAACTGGAACTCTGCGCCCATAAACACTAACTCTCCACTCATTCCTCCTCCCCCAGCCTCTGGTAACCGATTTCCTACTTTCTGTCCCCATGATTTTCTCTACAGGCTTGCTTCATGCTTTGCTTTATTGCACTTCACAGATACTGCGCTTTTTGCAGATTGATGGCACGACCCTCCACCAGCAAAACGACCACGACTCACTTGATTGCGATGGTCTAGAACAGACCCTCCAACATCTCGGAGGTATGCTTGTGCGCTAGGAACTTCATGTAGTAGGTTAAGTGTCTGTTTGTTTTCTTAATTAGCTGATTCAAACTAAAGTAAATTTCCATGTTTTACTGCAAGGAAATAAGCATAGAGAAGTACAAATGCAGGTATTGCAATTGTACTACTAAAAACGTTTTTAAATTAGCTTTGTGAAATGAGAAATGAGGCCCACAAACAATCTTATTTTTCTGAAAATGGACCTCAGACATAAAAAAAGTAGAGCAGCAGCCCCAGCTGCCTCAGGAAAGTTCTAGAAAGTGGGAGGTAGAGCCAGCAACTCCATGTGGCATTGGACGTGGGAAGCCCTGAAGCCCTGTGTCCATCCACAGCTTACCCTGTGGGCGGTGGGCGGCCTGCTCGCAGTGCATTTCTAAGCTGAGTGGCTCTCCTGTCTGAGCTGTTCTCACAGCCCACAGGACGCAGCCGTGTCTATGAGCCCAAAGCAGCAGGTTCAATTTCTGAAGCGGGAAGCGAGGCAGCTGACAGCAGACATGCACCCAACCGTGTCTATGTGGATGCCCACCTGTGCCCCTCGAAACTGGCAGCCCCAGCTGTGAGGGCAGTCAGGGCCAGACCCATCCACCTTGGTGATCCTGGCTTCCTGCTGGCGAGGGAAGGAAAAGTCTAGAAAGGCCCTCGCCTGGAGGCCCCAAACCCTTGAAGGAGGCTCCCCCATCCCTCCAACATTATTTCCAAGTGTTCTGCCCCACATGTGATCCCAGAGAATTCCTTTGTCCCCAGGGAGAGTTTAATCACCTCTCACTGACCAGTCAGAAGTCAGATCAGCTCTAGAAGCTGGCCTAGACCCAGGGTCTCAGGTTCTGGCCCAGACACGTCACACCAAGACCTGTGACCACGTGTCTCGTTCGGCTCCTTTTAGAGTCCTATTCTGCCTTCACATCGTGAGGCAGAGCAGAGTGGTGGGGTGCGGAGCTCTTTTTCTTTTAAAAAACGAAAGATTTCCAGCACAGAACTTGACCAAGTATAAATGGCACAGGTTCGTCCCCATAGCGTTAGCTACTTCCGTTTAACAAGTCCCTTTTCACCTTAGAACCGTGGCATCTAGGAAGAAGAATTGCAGTGGGACCTCAGGAACCGCCTCGGGCCTGACGGTTGACTGAGAAGGGTCAGCCCAAGGGCCTTGCTGAGCGTTTTAATGTCCTGTGTAGTTTAGGGCTGGTCTTCCCCACTCACCAGGTCATCTCCTCCTCCCTCTGAGTCTCTTCTTTGAAGGGGGAATCAAAGCAGGACCTGTGTGCATGCGGCATGGGCTCTCTGCTTGGCCACCCCCTCTTCTAGTCCCCCAAGCCTTCTCCAGACAGAAGGAGGAGGGGACTTGTCTTCATTTGCAGGCCCAAGTGGGCAAGCCTTGCACCTCAGCTGGGCTCAGCTGCAGGGAGCGCAGGGCAGAAGATGGGGTCTGCCTGGGAAGGTGGGGTTGTAGCAGCATTTGCAGCGCTGCACTTTGGATGGGTTTGGAGGGTGCAGGGCCCAGATGGACCCCAGGCAGGCTCCTGGGAGACTGGCTTTGGTGCCATCCCAGAAGCTGCTTCAGAGTCAAAGCAAAAAGATGAATTTGTTAACTAGAACGCAACCCCGAATGCTTCCCTCCTGCCCCCCCCCCCCCCCCAGGAAATGCACTGAACAGAGATTTAACCTGGGAGGGTTTCAGTGAGCTGATGACTCACCAGGCTCCTCTCCAGTCATTCACACCCAACGTGTCCCTCTTCTGCCTTGTGTGAGGTGAGTGAGTGCAGAGCGCCCCTGGACTCCTGGGGCTTTGCAGGCCTCCCCCTTGTCTCCTGTGCCCTTCTGGGCAACCCCGCCAGTGACCGGGCAAGGCGTGGGAATAGGAGCTTAGGTGAAGGTCCCCTCATACCAGTTAAGAAAGACGAGACAAATAAGGTTCGGGGACGTTGGTTCCAAAGTCCCGCAGCCTGGGAACTGTGGTTGGGACCAGCGTCCTGTCTCCAGCAGCATTATTCGGTGGCCCTGGGTTCTGGCTGTGTCACACTGTTGAATAGGGAAAGACACAGACCTCTGAAATGTAAACTAAATCAGTCATCGCCCCTTGTAAAGTGTTCAGTGACCACGGGGGCTAGTGGCTACCTCATTGCACAGCACAGAAAGCACACTTCCGTCATCACAGAAAGTTCTATTGCACAGCAACACAACAGTGGACAGGGTTGGTGGAGCTGCAGCCCTCAGACACGGTCTGCTGCCTGTTTTTGTAACTCACATTTTGTTGGAACATGGCCACACCCATTCCTAAATCTCTAGTTCCACTCAGGACCCCTCGGTGTCGTTCAGAGGCCCAGAATGACCCCAAACGGCAGAAATCCCTTTCTCTCTACCCCTGGTTACTGGCATTATTTGAACATGTCTGCCTGTGTGTGTGTGTTTCCAGAAAAGAAGGGTAGTTCTTTTATTAATACGGTGATTTTCCCCACTTCTGTCCTTTTTTAGCAGCTTTGATCCTGCTCTGTCTGCACCCACGTCCTTAACTGTTGTAGCTGCTGGAACATGTCCCATATGCCACCCAATCCACCTCTGGGTCCCCAGGGACAGGACTGGTGGCTGGGGAGCCTCAGGGCTGGTGTCCGAGCCTTACTGACCTGGTCTTCTTGGCTCGTCCCATCCCGGCCTTTAGTGAGCGCTAATGGAGCGACATCACAGGACCCTGGAATGAAACAATCCAGGGCCCATACGATAATCACATATCAGTCCCTGTGCCGTACACCAACTTGATCTATGTCATGGACTCTTCCCAGCAGTCCTTTGAGAGAAGGGCTGTTACCAGGTCATTTTATAGACGGGTATATAAAAGCCAAAACCCATGTTCCAACCACTGTGCTATACTGCTTCCTGGGAGTGCTGGATGATAGCAGTGACCTCCTTCCAAAGAGACAGACTGTTCATTATGGGGAATTTGAAACAGCTACAGAAATGGAGAGAATTACGTGCCGACCTCCGGGAGCCCTCACCCAGCTTCTCGCAACCAGGCCTGTGTCACCTATCCCTCTACCCATTCCTGTGAGCCTCAAGTTCTTTTGAGGCAAATCCCAGACATCCTGTCATTTACTCTGCAGGCAGACACACACATAGGCAGACATGTTCAAATATTTCAGTATGCATCTTTAGAAAAAAGAAGCATGATATCACTAGCACAGCTAAAAATAACAGTAATTCCTTAATATCTTCAAGTATCCAGTCAGTGTTCAAAGCTCTTTACCTCGTGGATGTTTTTTCTTTTATTGTTTTTAAATGTGAATTGAGAACTGAAAAAGGTCCAACATATTGCAAAAGATTGATCTGGTTCTTATGTTCCTTTTCTTGGCAATTCTTTAGTTAAGTAATGATTTAATTAATGTAATTATTTAATGAAGAAATTGGGTCTTCTGTCCTATAAAGTTTGCCACAGTCCAGATTTTGATGACTGCATTCCTATGGTGTCATTTAACACGTTCCTCTGTCCTTTGTATTTTCTGTGGCTGCATCTAGAGGCTTGATCAGATTCAGGTTTTGTTTTGCGCAAGAATATTTCATTAGTAGGTGCTGTGTCCTTCCAGTGCGGGCACAGAATGCTTGGTGTGTGTCTTTGGGGGAGGGGAATGTTCGTGGTTCTCTAATGCCCAGTGTTCATATTCATTAATTCACAAGAGGATGAAAAGGGGTCATGTTTGAATGCTACACTCCTCTTCCTTAAGTGGCTGGAATACGTCCCCTCATCCGCGGTGTTGTCCCTTGAGCTGACGTGTAGTTGCTAGAGGAAAGGCAGGATAAAGCCTTGGCTTTCCCCCCCTTTATTGATCGATTTTCAAAATAACAAGTTGGTCCCCTAGCATCCTCCTAAAGTGGCCAGTGAGGGAATTTTTTCTAAGCATGATGAATTCATGGATTTACTCATATTTGACATGTTTCAGCCACCACAGTAATTATCCGTAAGCATGCATTGTTGAAAGGGATCTGTTGAACCAACCCCGCTGCACCCTTGAACAGGCAGCTTCTGGCACAAGAGGCATCAGGCTACTTGGGGGAGTGACGGGGTCCCCTCATCCTGCCATGGGCTGTGGCATCCCATCTGGTCAATCCAAGCTCTGCCATGGGCAGGTGTATAATTCAGAGCTAGAGTGGCCCTAAGCAGAGAATATTCTAGAACCCAGCCAAGTGGTAAGAAGGGCCATGCACCATTCCTGGTCAAGAATGAGAAACCTAGACTCAATTTCCCCTGGTGGGGGTTGTGCCTTGTTGGGCTATGGTTGATGCAGAACTGATTCCAAGCCTTAACACACACACACACACACACACACACACACACACACACACACAACCGCTGTTCACGAGGGAAAATAATTTCCAGGCTCCTGTTCTCACCTGCTGAAAACACAGATGCTCTCCTACCTCGTAGTTGGCCAACTTCTCTGGTTTGATACGGAAATAAATTCTACTTTTCAAGGCGCAGCTGCCTCTGTCTATGTCAGCCTCCTTGTCGCCTCCTCCTGTCTCGGAACCCAGGTTGCTACTGAGCAGTGAAATTCTGGACCAACTGGTGAGTGTCTAGTTTCAGTGGGATTTCTAATGCCATTCCCAGAGCCTGCAGATATCCACTGGCATTCTGTTTATTTGCTCAGTGCCTGCACAGGCCAGGATATTGGAGGTGAATTATTTATACCCCCCAAGAAGCCAAAAGAAAGAGGGAGAAAAAAAAGGGAAAAAGAACAAGAAAACAGTAATTTCTATATGGCTGTCTCGCAGGCTTCTGCCTTTCTCACTAAAAGAAATATTTTATTCTTCCTTCATTTTTGAAAATTTCATTTGTATACTGCCACCAGAGCAAAGTGTTATTGATTTATTTAAAATATTTATACTGAATTACAACATCAAGAAGACACAGGCATTAGCAGGAGTCGTTGAGAACAATATGCCCACAAAGTTTATTTTGAATAGAAAGTTGAGAAGGCTGTGTCTGCAAACATCAAATGACTCATTCTTCGCTAATTACTGACACCTGCAGCCAAATCACTACTAAAACTCAGCATTTCAGTTCATTTCTGCTCTAATTACTATGGTAACAAATGCATCTCCTGCTTGAGACAGAAATGCAGAAGTTGCACAACGACTTCGGGAGCTTTCTATTTTCTTCCTAAAATTCTAGCAAAGAAACAACAAAAGGCAACGGTTTGGGCTTTACAGCATCACCCAGGTGGTGATCAGTTCAATCTCTTAAGATGGGGCAGTGGAGAGTTCAGGGGCCATTCATGCTGTGTGGCCTTGGGCAAATCACTTAGCCCCTCTGAGTCTCAGGATGGGAATAAACAGTTGGTCCCATCTCACTGGGATGTTGTGGAGGCAAAGTACTTGGAGCGTGGTAGGTGCTCCAAGTGTGTTATTCCTGTGGCTACGGCTTAGGATGGGCCCCATTTTCCTTGACCCCCAAAACTCCCTTGCCAGTGTTGCCCCCCACTGAGCTCTCTAGACTTGGCTCCTGACAATTTTCACTGCCTGTTCTAGGTGCCACTTCTGCGGGCTCCTGCCTTCACCCAGTCCATCCTCCATCCTCACCTGGCCTTTTTCCTTCCCAGGCCCACAGCAGTGATGAACCCACCACCGGCTTTGGCACCCGCTGCACAATGGGGACTTGGTACGTGTTCAGGACTTCCAGAGACCGGGCCCGCTGTTCCCCAGTTTATAGATGAGGAGACCAAGGCTCTAGAGAAAAGTAGGCCAAACGCATATAAACAGACAACTCGGAAATCAAACTCGAAGTCAAGTAAATGCAAATTAAATTGATCATGAGATACCATTTTTCATTGATCAGATTAGCAAATGATTAAAAGGGCAATAACTTCCAATACAGGCAAGAATATGGGAAAACAGGCACTCACGTGATTGTGAGAGTATGAATTGATGCAACCTTTACAAGAATTAACCTTACAATAGCTATTAAAATTTAAAATGCATGCCCTTTTTTTCTAGTTTTATTGAAAAATAATTGACATACATCACTGTATAAGTTTAAGGTATACAGCATAATGGTTTGATTTATAAATATTGTGAAATGATCACCACAAGAGGTTCCGCTCACATCCATCTTCTCATACAGATACAATGAAAAGAAAGGGGGGAAAATGTCTCCTTGTGCTGAGAATTCAGGATTTATTTTCTCCCTTGACAACTTTCCTCTGCATCATACAGCAGAGTTAAGCATTCTGTACATTGTATTCCTGGTACTTATTTATCTTACAACTGGAAGTTTGTGCCTTTTGACCACCTTCCTCCAGTTCTCCTAGCCCCCACCCCCCATCTCTGGTAAAAACCACAAGCCTGATCTCTTTTTTTATGAGTTTGCTGGGTGGTTCTGGTTTTGTTTTTGTTTCTTCGATTTCATATATAAGTGAGGCTACAATATTTGTCCCTCTGTCTGACTTATTTCACTTAGAATGCCTTCAAGCTCCATCCATGTTGTTGCAAATGGCAGGATTTCCTTGTTTGTATGACTGAGTAATATTCCGTCTGTCGATGGACACTCAGATTGTTTCAATGTCTTGACTACTGGGAATAATGCTGCACTGAACATGGGGTGCAGCTATCTCTCGAGTTAGTGTTTTCAGATCCATTGGACATATACCCAGAAGTGTAATTGCGGGGTTCTATGGCAGTTCTGTTGTTAAATTTTGGAGGATCCCTGTACTGCTTTCCGTAGTGGCTGCACCAGTTCACATCCTCACCGTCAGTGTTGGAGGGTTCCCTTTTCTCCACATCCTCGCCAGAAGTGCGTGCCGTTTGAGCACGCAAGCTCACTTCTGGGACTTTCCCCTACAGAAGGAAAATCAATGCGTGCAAGACGAATGTGTGCAGGCTGTGTGTGGTGCCTTGTCCACGGCAGGGAAATGAAGGCCCTTGCAGTGTTGTTGGTAGCAGAGAGAAAACGGCAACAATTCGGGGATGTTAAAGAGTTGCTTTAAGGGCGGAATGGAAACAACCTAAATTTTCATCAGTAGAAAGTAGCTGGATAAATTTTGCAGACCCATATAATGGAATATTATGCAGCAGTTTAAAGAATGAATTAAAATGCCACATGCTTGATTGCTGAGTGAAAAACCAATCTAAGCTGCTCCTCAAAATGTGTCTTAGATAATAGGAAATTATAGTCCATTATTTTAAATAGTATAATATGCACTCCCAGCCCATTGGAAAACCCCAAGCAAGTCCTGAAAATTACTAAAACTCTCTGCAGCACCCACATAACAATCCACCCAGTGTTTTTGCATAACATCAGGCATTTAAAACACCAATAACCTAATTACTTCACACTTACTGTGCTCACTCGAGGGTGTGTGTGTGTGTGTGTGTGCGCATACTTACCAGTCACGTCCTTGTCTGCTGCAATTAACGGACCTTGTAACATCAGCAAACAGCAAAATAACATGTTACAGATACACGATGGACGCAGATGAGACGTGCCAAAATAAAATAAACAAGGGAACGTTTGAATAATGGTTATTTACTGACTGAAGAATCATCTGAGTGAGCAGGGGACCTGGGCTGTGATGGGCGCCCTGGGCCAGCAGCTGCCGCTTCAGTGAGGAGCGTGTCTCTCCAGCTGCCAGCAGTGCTGGGGCAGACAGCCCTCAGCTGTGAGCCCTTCCCGTGTGTTTCTTCTGTGGCAGGATCAGCTGGCCCTTCCTGCTCATTGGCTCCTGGTCTAACAGGCACAGTTGGACCCTGGTTGTCTGGTACTGGCCCTGGGTGAGGAGGGCAGGTGGACAGTGACCCAGAGGGTGAGAGCCCATGGAAGAGGGGAGGGTGTGGGCTCTGGGCAGGTGGGTTTGCATCTGAAAGGTGTGCTCCTGGGTGAGAGGTTCACTCTCTAGGACTCGGCTGGCCCTTGGGAGGGGCCATCCCTGCAGGGTCTGCAGGGCCCCGGATGTCAGGGCATCAGATGCAGAGAATCAAAGACAGGTTGACACACCTGAGCCCTATAAGGTGAGAGGGCAGAGCATCATGGTCTCGAGCTGCGTGACCACTAGCCCAGGGAAGGCAGTCACCCACTCTCACTTCCCCATTCCATTGCTCATTTGCAGCCTCAAAGACTGTCTCCCAGCCTCCCTGGGGGCGAGAAGACTACACTGGTGCCTTGAGGTGACGTGGACTCTACTCTCATCCTTCACCAGCTCACACCTGCTGCTACTCGCCCACATCCAGTTGCCACAGCGACCTCAGCTTCTGGCCAGGTAGGTTCCCTGTGTGGGGACAGAGCCAGAAGTGCAGTTTCCAGGCTCTCGGCCTCACGCTAAAAGGTGCTGGCTCAGGTAGTAAATGGCCATCAACTGTGATTGGATGGCCATGAGCTGTGACTAGTTGGCCGTCAGCTGTAACCAGTGAGCCATTGGTCACTAATATAACTGCTGTGGCTACGCTAGCAAGAAAAACGGGGGCTAGCAAGAAGGTGGTGGCTGAGCTAACAAGAGCGGATTGCAGAGAGGCGGATGCCGCCAGAGAGAATATCGTGATATGACTCCCCTACTTATGGCTCCGTGGGTGTTCCTTTTTGGCCTCGCCATGTCCTGCATTCTTATGTGGGGAGCGGGAGCAGAGACCCCGCCTGACGCCCCGCATGACACCTGAGTTACTCATTGCAGCATGCAGGGTACTCAGTGAGTAGCGTGCTTGGGTCTGACAACACAGAGGGGAGAGGAGGAAGCGGGAGTAGGCAGGGGGAGAAATGGAGCTGTGACCAGTCTTGCGGGAGCTCTGGGGCTGCAGTGCCCCCCCCCCAGAAGGACTCAGTGCTACTTCGCTGGGTATGGGGTCTTTGCAGCTGCACCAGGAGCCCTGAGCCTAGAGAAAGCACAGCCCTCACCCTCCCACACACCCCAGCTGCAGATCAGAGAGAGGCGGGAGGCCTGGCAGAGGAGGGATATTGGCTGTGAATCCCAAGGGATGGGCAGGTGCCTGTCAGGGCGACACACAAGGGACGAGTGTGATGCGGTGGGGCCACCGAGGCTGGGCCACCAGGTATGCTAGTGTCTGGCGAGTTAGAAGCAAAAGGGATGCTACCATAAACAGGGCGCTGGTCATAGAGATCGTCACCGGACCTGCTGGGAGGTGGGGCTGTGCCCGAAAGGGGAGGTGAGGGGAGCAGCTGAAGAGGGCTGTGCAGGGCCCATGCCGTCCTGGGATCTTCTCTGTTGCTGAGCCATTGTGGGGACCAGTGCATGGCTCAGTCTTGTTAGCTGAACCAGTGAACAGTGGCCATGTGGGGCGTTGCAGCTGGGGGTGAAATGCGGCGGACAAAGTTGGGAGGTGCTTGGGATGCTGCTGCGCGAGCACCTGGTGACAGACAGAAGTGTGTGTGTGTTGGGTGGGAGGCCAGCAAGGGAGCTCCCTGGTCTAACTAGTGGGTGGGGGTGGAGGTGGGAGGTATTTAACTGGAGCGGAACCTCGAGGACACGTTGGGTTTGGGGAGTAAATGCCTTCAGGTAAGAAACTGGCATCCTGGGTGGAGGCAAGTGGACGTTTGAGAGTGCAGAACTGGGTGCTCAGTGGAGGCCACCGGCACCCCCAAATCCCTCCCTCCGTCCCAACTCTGTGTATCCCTTGCATCTTTCCCTTCTTTCTCCCTTCCCTCCTCCCTAGAATACATTTTGAGTGTCGGGGTTATTGGACAGCCTACTACACATGGCATTAAGGAACATTGTCAATAATTCTGTGCAACATAAAATGCACTGGGGACACCTGCTTTTGCCTTAATTATTCAGAAGGCAGTGTCCATGGAACCCAGAACTAGGGGGATGGTGAGTGGAGGTCACGTAGAGGAAGTCTACCAGTGTGAGCTGGCTGCCCTCGTGAAGACAGTTGACCCCCCGAATCTTGTTTCCTGGGCTCAGAAATACACCAGCGGTTGCGAGGATGCAGTGAGGACCCCCGGAAATCGGCCTGGAGCGTTAGGGTTCTCCTCCGTGAGCCAGCTCTTACTTCTGACCTTGGAGGTCTGAAGCAGCCCTTGCTGGAATGGGGTCTCCTCGCCACCTTTCCTCTCCCTGTTCCCGCTCTGCTCCACCTGCATAGGAGCTGGACTGCCATTTTAGAACCCCAACACTGGCACCAGCCTGAACCCTCCCTCCCCAGCTTGCAATGACTTACTCAGTAAATGATTACAAAGCGGCAGTGGTCCCTTCCTGAGAGCTCGCGCTCAGAATAAATGGGAGCGGCATTTTCTTCTCATTCTTCTCCCACGTGGAGTGTGCTTCACCATCATAACGACCTCTGCTTGACAGTCCAGTGCATTAGTGTAGACGAGTGTGATATTTCTTCCCTATTGCAATTATTATTTCCTCTTATAATTGCTGAATTGCATGACGGCTTCTAATGTTGTCCCCCATCCCTGAACATAAAGATTTCCACTATCCTCCAGTAGTGAGGCTGCATGCAAAAAGAATGACATTAGTGAAATTGCACAGACATAGTGAGGTCTCACAGGAATAAAGCATAGTGTGATTAGCTACGCAGCACACACGTGGCCTTGTAAGAAAAATACCAAGTATGCATTTAGCAGCAGTTCCAGACAAAAGCAGGGTGACATCAAGGTTTGGGACAGCTCGTGTCCTCTCTAATTACAATATAATTCTTTATGTCGGTGACCCTCTCGTTACATTCAGATGCTGTTTGTGGAGAGGGCTGAGGGGGCCCCCGGGATGCTTCCAGCACACACTTTCCTCGGCTTCACTAGTGCAGTTCCAAAGCTCCCAGCCGCAGAGGAAAATAACAGGCATAACAATAAAAGAGCTTGACCTCACAGTGCCCGAAGGTGTTGTTTGCTTCATCACATGCCACCAGTGCCAATGCGTCCTTTGCTCTGAGGCCATGAGGTGGGGTTAGTAACCTGTCAGCTTCAAGGAGGTGAGCCATGGAGCCAGGAAGTCATTCACAGGCCGGGCTGCAGCAGGTGACAGGGCCACTGGCCACTCCAAGTGGGCTCACAAGACCACAGCACTGCACCCCCGCAAGCTTGTTAGACATGCACCCCACACCTGCGCCATCAGGCACTGCCATGTATCAAGATTCACAGGTGGCCCCGACGCATGCTAGCTTCTGGAAAGTGAAAGTGAGGGAGGGCAGGAGTGTGTGAGCACAGGGCGGCCCTGGCACTCAGCTGGACCCGGCTGGCGCCGGTTTCCAGGGCATTGAAGCCCCCTGCCTGAGGAGGAGTTGCGAGGAAATTTCAACTACGATGATTTTGTTATTCAGTGATTTTTGAATCAGTAGGATTTCAGCAATTACTTTTCCAGGGGCTAGGGATGAATGTGAAAAAGCGCTCAGGTGGCTTTTCCCTGCATGCAATCTGGTCGGCTTAGCTTCCAGAATCAGGTAACCCCTATTCAGACAAATTGGTGTTCTGCTATTAGCAAGAGGAGGAGAGAATGAAGGGAAGAAGGAAAGAAAAGAAAGAAAGGGAGGGAGAGAGGAAGAAGGAAGAAAGGAAAGAGGCAAAGTAAAAACTGCTTTTCGTTTGTAAGAAGCATTCCAACGCTGGTCCCTGCTTGGAAGGAATTGCTTGTTTATAAGAAGTTTTATTTTTTTAAACTAGCAGCTGGGTGCCAGGTAGCCCCTGAGTGTGGACCTTATAAACCTGCTTTTCTCACTGAGAAGAGCGAGGTTGGCTTGCTTCATGTCCCAGTCACTGACCAGTGCCAACACCAGAGCCAAGCTCACGTGTCCCCTGGGAGACAGAAGGTGCTTATGGGGGGAGGTGGTCGGAGCCGGGGGTGTGTCAGTCTCCTTGGGTGGCCATTACAAAGGACCGTGAACAGAAACGTATTCTCTCTTGGTCCTGGAGGCCAGAACCCTGAAACAGCTGTCAGCAGGGCCACACCCCCTCTGGAAGCTCAGGAGAGGGTCCTTCCCACCTCTTCCAGCTTCTGGGGCCTCGGGAGTCCTTGGTGTGCCTTGTCTGTGGCAGCATCACTCCCACCTCCGTGTTCGTCCGTCTTTACTTGACGTTCCTTCTTTGTTCACGTGAACTTGTAAGGACACCAGCCATTCAATTCAGGGCCCTCCCTAATCTTAATTTAAGTATAAGGTTGGTGCAAAAGTACTTGCGGTTTAAAAGGTTAAAAATCATTGCAAAAACTGCAATTACTTTTGCACTAAGCTAATACTTCCATCTGCAAATACCCTATCCCAAAGAAGGCCACATTCTGAGGTTCTGGGTGACCGTGAATTTGGGGACACCATTCAATGCGTACAGAAGGGAAGGCAGGCAGTAGAGTGGCCAGAAACCCAGATAGTGCGTTGCCTTAGGACACCTGAGTTCTGCTCCTGGCTGGGCACCCTCCATGGACCTGTGTCCATGTCTACTGAAAAAAAAAAAAAAAAGCTGGCAGCAAGGACTTGTTAGATTTGTCTCTTTAATTCTAAGATGGAAGAGAATTCACTGACGATGATGAAGGGGGCGATGAGGAGAAGAAGCTGAAATTCCTCCTCCTGGAGTGCTCAAAGAGGGAGCCGAGTCCTGAGTTTCGGCAGAATCTCCAAATCGCTCCCTTAGGCTCCTTGGGCATGTCCCTTGCCTCTCTGCTTCCATCTCCTTGCATTTAAAACTAAGCTAATAACGCAGAACTCCCTCGCAGGAATATTGTAAGGATCTGGTATTTAAAAGAAACTGATTCTCAAGCATGTTGCAAATCTGAGGTGTTACAGGAATACTAACTAGGAGGTGACCTGGCAAGGTTTCTCTGGTTCTAAATCTGGCAGGAGAAGGAAAGCGGAGTGGGGGTCGGGGGAGAGAACAAACTATTTTTAATTCCTGGCCAAGAAATGATTTCTTTAAATCCACACTAATATGATGAGCTCAGCCTGTTCGAACAATGAATTGTTTCTGTAATTGTCCTGTCCACAGGACAATTATATGCTAGTAGAGAGAGCAAAAATCATGGTGGCTTCTAATCCAAATCTGCCCATGTTTCTGCGTGGCAGAGTGGGCGTGCGGACACTGTGGGAGCCCCCAGAGAACCTTGAAGGAGAGGCATGCTGGCCCTCCTGGGCCAAGCCATATGACTAATAATTAATATTTAACACTGGTTTTAGGAGTTAAGTGGCAAGGCCTCCCATCAGCACACATTATCTCAGGTCAGGAACGAAGAAAAGCACTTATTTATTGATTACCTCTTACCCTCTCATTCCCATATGCAAAGCTGCGTATATGTGAATCAATATCGCCCACAATGTCCAGATTGTGTAAACCTCTCCCGGAGGTAGCCGTGAAGACAGCCACTCTCTGCTTCCTGTCCTCGCTGGCACCAGGAGAGCCGTTGGCAAGAAATCCACTCATTTAAGGAGTGTTCCATCCCCTTCTGCCACCGCGCCTGCTACAAAACTGTGCCCTGACAATCAGTACAGGCCACATGAATTCAGTGTGCAGTTTCGCATCAGGTTTAATTTTTTCAAAATCTTTAAAACACAGAAAAGTGTAGAGATAATGGAAAAACTTCCCAGGGGTCCACCACCCCAAATTAACAAATGCCAACATTTTCTGTATTTTAAAAGTATTAATACATGGAAAATGAACAAAATCTTACAGATCAAGGTCAGTCGCTTTCAACCTGGCTGGCGGGGTTTGCTCTCCCTCCTCTCTCTCCAATGGGGCGTGGCTGGGTCTTCAGGCCGGTGCGCTGGCGTCATGTACATGTGTCCATCCTGCTGTTGCTGGGCTGCTCTCAGGATCTGAGACGTGCTTTCTATCACTCGACATTCCACTCTGATAATTACCCTTGTTGGTCTTCAGACACCCTCCCATCTGCCATGTCAGTAAAGCAGAGTAACACAACCTACGGATTTTGAGAATGGGCTGCGGAGTTGGGAAGGCACGGGTCCACGTGTTGGCTCTAAGACTTACTACTGTAGACAATTGACGTCACTGTCTGAACCTCAGTTTTCCCAACTGAGGTGGACAATGATTCTTGTCCTGTAAGTCCTGCCAGGCCTGAAGGAAGCAATATTTGTGGAGGGCGTGGCATAGAATGTTCAGGAAAGTCTAGCTGCTATTATTAATAATAATAGTACACTGAAAAGGTGGCATCTGGACTCTGGAGGCAGACTGTCTGGGTTTCTTTTCCTGCTTGCATGTTATGTGCCTTGGTTTTCTCACCCGTGAAATGCGGATGCTATCAATACCAGTTGTTGGGAAGATCAAATGAGGTCATACATGTAAAGGACTGTGTATAGCAGGTAGTCAGTGCTCAATAAGTAATCGCTCATTTCTCCCACAGAGCAAGTTATTGGGAGCAGGACAAAAATCTGTTCAGGAACCTTGGCCTGGAAGGTCACCAAACCACAAACACTTCACCGTGTCATGCAGCTCATTTAAAGTCTCCCAGACAGGGAAGCTCTGCTCTCCAGCACGTTGACTTTAGCAACCAGATGAGGGCCGTTGTGCCCTGAAGACCGGGGGTCCTTCCACCCCCGGCCTGGTTCTGACGCATAAAGGCACGTGCGGACACCATAGGCCTGGGCAGGCGTGGGGCAGAAAGACCAGAGGAAGTGTGAGGTGAGCGGGCAGCACTTCATGGGAAAGCTGCCTTGTGCAGGGCCCGGGAGGGAAGCCCATTGGCCTGGCCCTGCCGCAGACATACCAGCAGGAACTGACGTCAGTTCTCCTCTAGTGCGATTTCCCTGCAGGCGTCCTGAGTGATAATAAATCACTCATTTCTGACATGATTTTTTTCAAGGCATTTTTATAAGAAGCAGCTAGTCAGCTATTTTCAAACATATTTAAATGGGTGGGGAACCCTTCAGTGTTTATTATTATTAATTAAACAGGATTACAGGACCGACTTGGTAGCAGTGGGCAGAGAGAAGCAGGAATCACCCCAAATAGTTTACAGCCAGCACCCAGACCTTCCTGGGAGGGGCTTCCAGATGAGATGCCTGTTGCCATTAATCCAAGTATCTACTCACGGCTGTCTGCATTTTGATGCTGGAATTAGATGCCCTGTGTGTGGATGTCGGAAAATTTATTGAAGTTAAAATTTCATGTTTCCTGGATTGATATTCGTGCATAAGGACAAATGGCTGGTGTCTTGCAGGTAGTTTGGACAGGTGTGAGTGAAGATTATTAACACTGACTTCCGCTTTCTGTCTGTAGATTCTCTAGGAAACGAGAAATTAAATCTCCAGGGACTATCCAGAGGGAAATGGAAATAAATGATAAACATATAAATAAGTCAGTTCTGTTTCCTATTGGTTGGGAGCAGGCTTTCTCTTTTATGGTCTTGTTACTGTTCCAAATTTATGAATTCTAAAACATTTAGAGCCGATGTGAAATATTTAAATAAGTTGACAACATCCAAAGTGCCGTTCTAAAGCCCCGCGCTGTGCTGTGGGAAGGCCTCTGCTGGGCGGTGCCCGCCCCATCAGTGCCACGCACAGGCTGCAGAAAGGGGCTGCTGCAGAAGACGGGTGGGCCACCACCCACAACTAGGCTGTCACTGGGGGCCCAGAGTAACCCTGGGGGACCACCGCCCAGAGCACTGCCCTGAGCGTGGGCAGCAAAGCTCCTCAAAGCCTCTGCAAGAATGCTGCAGGCTCACCAGGCAGCCGGAGCTAGTCCTGTTCGTTTGAAACCTGTCCAGCAGGGCGTCTGGTTCGCAGCTCATAACCGTTCCTTGGTTCTCCCAGGAGAGGTGTACAAGGAAGGCTGAGCGCAGCCTGTCCCAGGAGCCTGCAATGAGAGAGCATCGTGGAGAACTTGAAAACAACAATAAAACCGTCTAAACTCGATCTGCTTATTACTATCATGAGCTGGCAGTTCTGCGCGGGGCCAGTGATAACGCACGCCCCCTCCCCAGATCCTTCCGCTGGTCTGAGAGCCGAACAATTGCTGCAGTGACTGTTGAGTTTTAATGGTTTGGCTTCAGATCAGCACGCTTGGCTGACTGTCCACTATAAAACATCGCATGTCACGTGGAAGGTGACGTGGAGAGGTCACCCGTATACAGTTGATCCCAACTCAGGAACTCAGCTCATGTTAAGAGAAAGTTCTCCAGGGTGGGAATCGGTGGGCCCGCTTGCTGCGCTTCAGCTCCCCTACCCGGTGGTGTTACGCGTCCCTGTGTTTAAACAGATGTAAAATAAACAACGGCGCCGTTATTGTGAAAACAAACAGAATCCGAGTTACTTCAGTTCTCCCATTCATCGTCATCACTTGGAGTTTTCATCATTCAAAGCAGTGAACCAAGGAGAACCAAGAGGTGTCCTGTTTTTGTGCGGTATGTGCAAATTTTAGTGTAGGAGAGAAAACTTGAAATCGAAATAATCTCTTTGAAATAAAAGTTTATTTTCAGTTATTACTGTTTGTTTTAAAACTAAAAGATGATTCAAGAAATAATGATTGTGGCATGATTATTATAGAAAATCATTCTGTCTTATGGAGGAGGGAATATGAAACATGACGCACCCCAGGTGTCTGTCTGCTTGAATACCTCTGCTGGCAGCAGACTTGACCCCCCACCAGCTGGGTGTGTGCTGTGAACTTCAGTCCTGTAAGCTCTTCCCTTGGCCAGGGCCCTGAGGCCACAGCAGAGACCCCAGTAGACATTTCTAGACAGTGAATTCCACAGTTTGTTATTTAAGTGTAAGCGTCATAGGTGTTACAATAAAGAATAATGTAGGAAATGACCATATCCGTTGTCTATTGCTGTGTAGCAAATTACCACGAGACTTAGTGCCTCAAAACAGTTAACACTTCTTATCTCCGTTTCTGTGAGTTAGGAATTCATGTGTGGCTTAGCCGGGTGGGTCCAGCAGGTGTGGCTGAGTCTCTCAGGAGGTCACAGACAAGAAGTTGGCTGCGGCTGCACCATCTGAAGGCTCAGGTGGGGCATCAGGAACCGCCACTCAGCCGCTGTCTGTTGGCGAAGGGCCTCATCCCTCACTCTGTAGACTCGGCAGGGGGCACTTGGGTGTCCTCCCAACATGGCACTGGCTTGCCCAGAGCAGGCAATCCAAGAGGGAACGCAGGAGGGACACCACGAAGCCTTGTATGACCCCAGCTCAGAAGTCCCACTTCACCGCCTCTGCCATATTCTATGCATTAAAGTGAGTCACTGCCTCCAGTACACACTCAAAGTGAGGAGAATTGGACTCCACCTTTGAAGGGAGGAGTATCAAATACTTTGTGGACATATGTTAAAACCAAATCTCTTAAAGCCAAAAATCTGGGAGAAGAGGCTCCAAATCAGTGTAATAATTCGTTGAGCAGGGAGTAGGAAACCCAAGTCCATCACGTACATTTCATTTTGCCGTGAGCATTTTTTATCACTCAGGGTCCTGGCAAGAAACAGATGGTGCACTCAGATGGTTAATCACCTCAGTAGACACAGAAAAAATAAATTTTGACAAAGCTCAGCGCCCACTCATGGAAAAAAAAAAATCAGCAAACTAGGAATGTAAGGGAATTTCCTCAACCTGATGCAGAGGACCTACAAAAACCCACAGCTAAATAATATCATACACACTCAGTGGTGAAAGACTGAATATGCCGACCCCGAAGACGGGAAACAAGGCAGAGGTCCATTCTCACCACTTCTGGTCAGGATTGTACTGAAGGTTGCAGCCAGTGAATTAAGCACCTCCCCCCCTCCAAAAAAGAAAGAATTTAAAGGCACCCAGGTTGGAAAGAAAGAAATAAAACACTTTTATTCACAGATTCAGCATCCTTTGTGTAGAAAATCCTACAGAATACACACACACACACACACACACACACACACACACACACACACACAGACTCCTCCTGTAACTAATATAGCAAGTTTTTAGGACACAAGATCAAATACAAAAATAAATTATATTTTTTATTAGTAGTAAGGAACAATTTCAGAATGAAATTTTTTAAATGTATTTGCAACAGCATCAAAAAGAATAAAGCACTTTGGAGTGAATTTAGCAAAAAGTGTAAGATTTGTACACTGAAAACTATAAAACATGGCTGAGAAGTTAAAGAAGATGTAAATAAATGGAAAGATATTCCATGTTCATGGATTAAAAGATTTAATATTGTTAAACTGTCAATCTCTCCAAGTTGATCTATGGATTCAACGCAATACCAATTAAAATCCCAGCAGGATTTTTTGAAGAAGCTGACAAGCTTGTCCTAAAATGTACATAGAAATACAAAAGATCTCTAATTGCCAAAACAGTTTTGAAAAAGAAAAACAAAGTTGGAGCGCTTGTACTACCCAATTTCAAAGCTTACTGTAAAGCTACAGTATTAAGACACTGTGATGCAGCATGTTGATCAATGGAACAGAATGAGACTCCAGAAATAAACCCTTAAATTAATGGTCAAATGATTTTTGGCGAAGGTGCCAAGACAATTCAACAGGGTAAATGATAGTCTTTTCAAAAATGTTGTGACAATTGGATAGTTGTATACAAAAAAAAAAAAAAAATGAGCATAGGCCCTTATATAAAAATTATCTCAAAATGGATCATAGACGTAAATGTAAGAACTATAATTGTAAAACTTCCAGGAGAAGAGCTTCAAGACTTTCGGTTGGGCAGAGTTCTTCATGACACTAAAAGCATTAGCCAGTTGATAAATTGCACATCATTAAAATTAAAAACTTTGGCACTTCAAAGACACCATTAAGAAAATGAAGACAAGCTCACAGTCTGGGAGAAAATATTTGCCAATTACATATCTGATGAAAAACTTGTATCCAGAATATAGGAAGAACTCTTGCAACTTGATAATAAGAAGGCAACTTAAATTAAAAATGAGCAAAAACGTGATGGACATTTCACTAAAGATGACATAGAAATGACTAATAAGGACGTGAAAAGGCACTCAACATTATTAGTCATTAAGGAAATGCAAATTAAAGCCATAATGAGACACCACTACACATCTAATAAGTGGCTATAATTTTAAAAAAGGAGACCATACCAAGTCTAGGTGAGGATGTGGAGAGATCGGGACTCCCATTCATTGCTGGTGAAAATGTAAAATGATGCAGTCACTTTGGAAACACAGTTTGATAGTTTCTTAAAAAGTCAAACATGAACTTACCGATAGACCCAGCAGTTCCACTCCCCAGAATATACCCAAGAGAACTGAAAACGCATGTCCACGTGGAGCTTTGTACACAAATGTTCATAATAGCTTTTTCATAACAGCCAAAAACTGCAAACAAGCCAGATGTCCATCAACTGACAAACGTAAGCAAAATGTGGTGTTATCTATACAGTGGAGTACTAGGCAGAATAAAACGGAACAAAATACTGACACGTGTTACAACATAGATGAACCTTAAAAACAGGATGCTAAGTGAAAAAAGCCAGACATAAAAGACTATATAGTGTATGATTCCATTTATATGAAGTGTCCAGAAGAGGCAAAGTCTTGACCTTGCCAGGATTTGCTGCAAACAGCCTGCAGTGAATTTTGAGGGGTTGTGGAAATGTTCTGAAACAGGATTGCAGTGATGGCGGCATAATGCTATACAATTACCAAGAATCACTGAATTGTACACTTGTAATGGATGAACTTTATGATATGCAAATTACACCTTAATAAAGCTAGAGAGAGAGAAAGAGAAGCCAGGGGAGAAGGGAGGCCTGATGAAATCAGTCCATAGAAATCAGTCTTAGGCAGGGAGGAGGGTGGAGAGTAGATCTCGGGGCGGTGGGGAGGGAGGTCTGCAAACAGAATATACAGTTTATTGATCCCTCTGCCCGCTGCATCTTTCCCCCACTGTTCGTAACAGTACTTCCGTCCTCAGGAGAACTGCTCCCCCAACTCTCTCAGGCCTTGTGATTTCTCACTGCTGCTTGCGGGGAGAAGCAGATGTCCAGGCCAGGCCAAGCAGGGTCATCCTGTGGGTTTTAGCAGAGCGACTGGGAAGTTATTGCTGGAGGGCGCTAAGCAGACAAAGTCTGAGACCGACACTGTTGGTGAATATGGTTGCCACTGTGCAGGCGACCCTGCCTGGGAAAGAAGTCCTCACAGAGGAAAGGAGAGCTGAGAGACGGAGAAAAAGACAGAAAGGCACTACGTCTTCAGGCTCAAGTACTCCTAGATGGTTCAGATGAGTCACCAAATTCCTCCTGCGATGGCTCCGGTGTGTTAGTTTCTGTCCCTGCAACCGAGAGTCCTAACTCCTGTGCTGTTTCTACTTCATCCGGGCTCCCTGCTCTGTGCTCTCGCTCCTCCTCCTCCATCTTCCCCTTACTTTCTCTGCCATTTCTCCCTCCCGTCTTCATTCTCACCTGCTTCCATCAGGCTTCTAAGTGCAAGTGCAGTGGGGTGAAGGGGAACCAGCCACTTACCCCACTGCTCACCAGCTGCATGCCCCTGCTGAACAAGTGACTTTCTCCTCCGAGCGTCTGCTGCCATCTATAAATCGGGGACAATAATTTTGACTTAAGGTTTGCCACAGGGTTAAATGAGGCACTATATGTAAGTGCCTGCCACGTAGTAGGTTATCAATAGATGTAATTATTTCCTCTAATCATGTTTGTGTTGGCATTAGCTGGCCCAAGAGGTGGCATTGGATACACGAGTGGTTGCCAAGCCTTGTACACAGTCAGCTCTTCTGTGTCGTGTCGTGAAGAAGTCGGAGTTGACTTTCAGGCAGCATAGCACCCCCGGGATGGCCAGAACCACTGGTCCATGTCTCCCTAAAGCTGGGAGATGTGGAGAGCAATTAAGTAGAATCGAGGGCAGTGAGGCTCGCAATTGTCAGTGCTAATCGGGTGCTCCCCGTGGCGATCGAATCCAGTGCTTCCCAAACTCTGCTGTGCACATGGATCAACTGGGAATCCTATTAACAGGCCATGCCGTTGATGGGGCCCAAGATTCCGTTTGTTCGCCAGCTCGCAGTGATGTTGTTGCTGGCCCCCAGGCCGCGCGTTGAGGAGCAAGGATTCCAAAGCACTGGTTTTCATGTCTGGCTGCACATTGCAGTCACCTAGGAACTTTAAAAACACTGGTGCCTGGGTTCCACCACGAGAGGTTCTCATTTAGTTGGTCTGGGGTGTGGCTGGGATATCTGCATTTGTCGAAGCTGCCCAGGGTATCCTAAGGGGCAGCCGGGGCCGGGAACCACTGTCCTGAATGAACTGTGGTCTCTTTCCCTACACGTCCTCAGGCTAGAAAGATTTGCTTTAAACGCCAGAGAATAGACTTAACTTTTTAAACCCTCCTGTAAGTACCCCTCTGCCAAAAAGGAAATAAGTGACTCAGAGCTTGAACCCTCACACATTGAAATATCAACCAAATGACAAATGAAAGAAAAGGAGCGATGTGTAAACCCTTGAACCTAATTGAGATGCCTCAGTGATCCTAGGGGAGGGCAGATGAGGGCTGTGAGCTTCGTTCAGGAAGCAGAGCAGTGACATTTCCACTTATGGAAAGCAAGAGCATCTCCCCAAATCAGGACCTCCATGACACCGTGAATATTCTGGGGGAGTCTTGAATGTTAATGTATGCACCCTGGAAGAGTTTTATTCTTGGAGAGATGGTATCCCCAGTCCTCTTGGTTTCGAGTTGCACTTGTCTCCTCTTCCGAGGGTCTGACTCAGGCCCTGGAGTTCTTTCTACCTTCTGAGACACTAGAAAGTCTACTCGATCTTGAGAGCTGTGAGCAGAGGGTCGTGCCCATCCCCGGTCCTTGTCATAGGCAGAGTGGTTGGTGTCAGCCCCAACAGCAGAAGCCACTTCAACGATACTCAGCCATCATCCTGGATGTTGACTGGTACCCAGAGAGCCTAGGGGAGAGACAGGGATGGAAACAAGAGCTCAGAATCCTTGCAACAAGAAGCACAACAACCTCATGCTTTTCATGAGACAGGTATTAGAGGGAGCATTGATTTTGGGGGTTTGTTTAGTAAAATTTTCCCACATGAAATTTTTTTTATTGTGTTAAAATGTATATGGCACAAACTATATCATTTAATTATTTTAAGTGTCCAGTTCAGTGGCACTAAGTTCATTCACACTGTCATGCATCCAGGCCCACCATCCATCTCTAGAACTTGCTCATTTTCTCAAAATGAGACGCTGTCCCCACGAAACACTCACCCCCCATCCACCTCCCCCATCTATCTACTTCCTGTCTCTATGAATCTGACTATGTCCTCAAGTCAGTGGAATCACACAGGACTTGTCCTTTGTGACTGGCTGATTTCACTCAGCGTAATGTCTTCAAGATTCTTCCATGTTGTAGCACGTGTCAAAATGTGCTTCCTTTTTAAGGTAGGAGCATTGGTTTTAGAGCCTGTTTGAATTCGACTTGAGGTACATGATTCCTCCCTAGACCTCGGTTTCCTGATCTGTAAGGCAGGTTATAATCTCTAGCAATAGCCTGTTTGGTGTTGTGTTCACTTGTGGTAGCAGAAACCAACTTCAATAGCTTCAGCAAAGAGGGTGCTTTTCTCTCTGCCTCAACAACTAACAAGATACCAGGAGGCCCAGGGCTAGGAAATTGTTCTACAAGATCCTCATTGTCCTGAAGTCCTTTCTGCTCCATTATTCTTAGTGGGTGACTCATCTTCATGACCACGTTAGGCGCAGGGAGAAGGGGAAAGAGGCAAGGAAGATGAATAGGTGGTGCCAGTGTTAGGCAGCATTTTCCCGGAAGATATAGGCAGACTCCCTCTCACATCTCATTGGCCAGAATGTGTCACATGACCATTCAGCTGCAAAGGACACTGGTAATATAAGGGATTTTTTTTTTGTCTGTCTCATCTCACTGGACATATTATTTCTACTTCCACTGTCTCACAGTTTTAGATTGTGAGACACACCTAAAAGCAGGAGTGGGTTTTGGATTTGTTTTTTATTAATGTAGGCTTTAAATTTTTAGTGTTCTGCCATGCTAAACAAAATTAGGCTTCTGCATAGTAAGGAGCAAGGGGAAGAGTGCATTCGAGGTAGGTCACTAGTGATGTACCACTCCACAAGTGGCTCCAGGGATTAGATACAGGTACGCAAAGCATCCAAATACTGCAGTGCACAGTAGGCACTCAGCCAGTGACAGTGCTGATGGTGATGATGATGGTGATGGTGATGATGGTGATGGTGATGATGGTGATGATGATGATGGTGATGATGATGATGGTGATGATCATGATGGTGATGATGATGGTGATGGTGATGATGAGGGTGGTGATGATGATGGTGAAGGTGGTGATGGTGATGGAGATGATGGTGATGGTGATGGTGATGGTGGTGGTGGTGGTGGTGGTGATGGTGGTGATGATGATGGTGATGGTGATGATGATGATGGTGATGGTGATAATGGTGGTGATGGTGATGGTGGTGATGATGATGGTGATGGTGATGATGGTGATGACAGTGATGGTGGCAATGACGGTGATGACAATGACGGTAACGATGGTGATGGTGGTGATGTTGATGATGATGGTGGTGGTGGTGGTGATGGTGGTGGTGGTGATGGTGACGGTGGTGGTGATGGTGACGGTGACGGTGACAATGACGATGGTGATGATGGTGGTGGTGGTGGTGGTGGTGATGATGGTGATGGTGATGGTGATGGTGGTGGTGGTGGTGATGATGGTGATGGTGATGGTGATGGTGATGATGGTGATGGTGATGGTGGTGATGGTGATGATGATGATGGTGATGATGATGGTGATAATGATGACCATGATGATGGGAACAACAATGATGGCGATGATGATGACAACAACTGCTCTAGGGAAGGTGTAGGTACCGCTGGCCCAATCTGACCAATGCAATCTCATCTCCTGGGCCCTATTTGTTCAGATGTGGTCCCATCATTTAAGTCAGTCCATGAACCCTGAGGGGAGTTTTCATGAGGGCTCCAGTCAGGATTTCTAGAAGGGACATTGCTCTCTCCCCATGAGGGCATTCCTAGTTCCAGGACTGGCTGGCAGCCACATTATAATTTTGTTATGATGAAGCCCAGAAATGGAAACAAACAAGTTACCGTCTCAGTTTGAGTTGGAATATCATTCTTTGAAAGCTAAATTGTGCAAGTTGTTACTATTAACAGCCCCACTTGACCGATGGGAAAACTGAGGCTCAGCAAGTTCAGAGCTACACATCTAATTAGTGGCAGAGCAGAGATTTGAACCCAGGCATTTGTATATTTGTACTGTCAGAGTGTGCTCACTGGAGGTGGAGTCAAGTGTCCCCCAAAATAACCCTGGAGTTTCCTCTTTTCTCCCAAGTCCCTCTCCTCTAAGGTCACTGACGTCTTCCCCCCAAGTTCAGCTCCACCCCAGCATTCATGCAGGCTGTCAGGGAGTCTTTCATCTTGTTCGGTATTTCCAAAAGCTTAATGGAAGGAACCCTCTGTACATATACAGAGCATGACAGCATTCAAGCTAATTAACACACAGAGTGTCTCTGCCTTAGACTGGGTTCCTCTCCACTCCATGGGAAACATGAGCTCAGAAGTGCCGGTTGCCTCTTGTATGTTTTGATTAATAGTAATAACTTTAAAAATAAATTCATTATTTCTTAATAAATGCAACGTAGCAAACAAAATCTTTCACAGTACAGGATGTGTGAGGAGCACAACAGAGGAGCCTAAGTGTGGACGTCATCCCCCCAGAATCCCTCCTCCTCAGCTCCAGGCTTGTGTGACAATTCCACAAGATCTGGAAATTTCGCCCCCTCCCCTGCCCCCCTCCTCATGTCTGGAGACCCAGAGCTGAACAAACAGCAGCTCCTGTTCTGTACAAGAAAAATGTCTGTGGGTCTTTCCCCAAAAAACGGAAAGGGAAGAGGTTAATATGTGATGAAACCAGTTTCCAAAATCGCAGGAAGCGATGTGGGCTCTTCTAGAGCAGGGTGTTCTGTAGGGTTTTGGTCAGAGGCTTTTGGAAAAAGTTGCTGGTGAGGCCCCCGTTGCTAGGGAGATGGTGAGGAGGTTCATTATATGTAAATGCAAGGCGAGAGTGAGTTCTCTGAAAAAGGGAAAAATTCAGGAGAGATGGGAAAGCAGATTGGCAGAGGAACTTTGCTGTGGGAGAAAGACAGCCCCGTGTATTTTGTGCTGGGGAGAGATGCGTTAGGAAGCAATAATCTACCTTCCTCTCCCACTCTTTGCGAAGTAGTGAATCCTAATCTAAGCTTTTCTTCTCTTAAATAATGGGTCCAGGCAGGATTGCCAGATAGAGCAAATAAAAATATTTATACCCAAAATGTGCTGTTTATCTGAAATTTGATCTGTCAACCCTCAGTCCAGGGGACTCTGGCCTGCCCCCATCGTCTTCATGACAGCCAGCGTCCCACCTCAGGTTCAAATGTTAGCTCCCAACATTTCTATGGGGGTAAATGTGTTTGCGTGCGTGTGTGCATGTGTACATGTGTTTGTGCACACTTAGGACATGATAGAATGTGAAACTGAACAGTACATGAATTCAACCTTGTAAATTATAAGCGTGGCGTGATGCTATTGTTTTGCACCTCAGTATAAATCACATTAAAAAAAAAAAATAAGCTAGACACTAAAGAATAAAGATAAGCCTGGAACACCCTCACCCAAAGATTTACCATTGCTAGATCTCATGGCAGTGATTGTAGACTGCCACCCCTCTCTCACCCCACCCCCACCCTCCCCTCCACCCCCACTTTTGCGCACAGGCTGTTTTCTACCTTAAGCCCTTGGCTTGAAGCAGCAGCCTGTGCTCAAGTGATCCCTGCCTCTCAGCTGAGTTCCGGCTAAACTTTCCTACCCCTGAGCTCCCACACTGACTTTGGATATACTGCCCAGCAGGACTTGAATGAACATAGCGATGGTACCCAGCCCTGCCTGTGTCCCTGCCGAAGCTGCAGGGCATGGTGCGCTCAGCTTCACCTGGAACACGCGTCTCCACTCCCCCTTTCTCACTTAGCATCTTTCCTTGAGTCCTGGAAATCTTTGCAGACACAGTTGTTCTTTAGCGGGACTGGGGCACATCTCTATTCATCCCCTGCTGTTGAACATTTAGATTGTGTCCAATTTTACAGGGACTTCGATCTTCAAGTCGCAAAAGGAAAGAAGAGTGGAGTTATGATAGCTGTGAATAGATGTGCTGTGTACCTCTACTCCAATGTATTATCTTGACTTGGCATGTTTGGTGATGAGCTGTACCGTTTTCATCACAAGATACATTGTAATAAGCTATTAATGGCACTATTCCACAGTTCTGGTCTGGAAGGTTAAAAAATGAGGCAGGAGGGCAGATCACAGAGTATCTGAGCAGGATCCGTGGCCAACACACAGAGGGGATGAGGGCGTGGGGGAAGTCGTTTCCTAAAATGCTCCATTTACAAACCTGAAGTTTGTCAAAGGACAATAGTGGAAAGAGAACATACTAGAAAAAGAGATGCTTGCCTGGGCCAAAGGTGGCAGCAATCTATTCTGACTCTACCCGGGTTTCTCCATTTAAGTCCCATTCATGGTGTCAGGAAAGGCCCCCCATCTAGCTGGGTGGGTGGGTGGGTGGTGCTGAGGAGAGAAGGAGAGTGTGGGGCTGTTGTGAACCAGGAGGGAAGTTGATCCAAGTCAGTAATAGCTGAAGACAAACACTGAGTCCTGTTGAAGCATCGAGTCCCAAGGGCAAGGTGAGGCTGGAAACAGAACCATGGCCCATCAGGGACCTCTGGTGCCAGGAGAACTCAAAGCGATGAGGAGCCGGGTAAGGCCCGTGGTTCAGAAGGAGCAGGCAGTGAGCAGGGAGAGGCTTCCGGGGTTCCCTTTCCATGGAGAGTGTGGAGCCAGGAGGCAGTGGCAGAGGTGCTGACGAAGGCTGGCCACCTGTCACATGGCACTTAGACTGGACAGCACATCCGTCCATCTTTCCTTACTGCACTGAGATTCTCACACAGCTTTCCGCGGCTGCCTTGCCCACAGCCCTAACCCTAGCGCCTTTAGCCTCACTCAGCTTTCTCTGATACAGAACTAGAGAATCACTTCCTTACGTTTAGAAAGAAATACCCTCGAGAGAAAGTCTCCCCTCCACCTTTATCCATCCTGAATATAAATCTAGAAGATTAAAATTAAAGCCATCAAAATAAAGTCACCCAACGACAAGCTATGAGTTGGGAAAACTAAATGTTTGTGGATCAAAGGACACCAGAGAAATCCATTTGGGGAAATTGTTTCTAAAGTGTCCTGTCTACTTGCGGCCTTAAAGTTATTATTTTTCCTAATTACAGGGAAAAGATCAATTGTGAAGAGATAAAAATTTTCTTTTGGAAATGTTGCAAAAATGTCTGTGCTCTGACACGACGCGGCCGAGCTTTGTCTGATTTTCCTGGTGGGCGTGTTGAAGAAAATGGGGTGAAAATAAAGAGTGATGGTGATAGTGGTTTATGTTGCTGACACATAGTCTTAAAGATGATAATCAGCTCGCCCGGGAGAGCTCAAGGGAAGAAGGAAATGAGGGTAGAAAGAACACAGAGAAGCTATAAATAGGACACGTGCTTGAGGAGCAGCTATCTTATCTGGAGACAGCCTTTCCCGTGTTATTTCATTGATTTCCCCCACATCAGTGGTGTTGCTGGAGTTACCATTCATCTAATGACTCTGCTTTGGAATAATAATGCTTCTCTCCTGCCCTGTCTTTCCCATTTGACAGACAGCTTGGACTCATCAGAGAAAGGGCCCGAGAGCTGCATCAGTCATTAGTAAATAGAAATCAATAGAGAACAGCACAAGAAGGAAGCCGCGAGTCTATGATCGAGGTGATGTGTTACCTCTGAACCCGCAATCCGTTCAGTTACGAAGCATGGGAGATCTCTGAGGCCGGGCAGGACTCGGGCCCTGGGAATGCGTGTGTATACTCTGGAAATGTGTGCTGCTCAGAGGGCAGCTGGGGTCGCACGCAGTGTTAGTCGGTCCCGGAGTGGAGCCAGTGGGCTGCCCGTGCTCCGGAGGCCGCACCTGGGCAGATGTTAGTGCGAATCCACACCTCCAGCAGACAGTCCTGTCCAGCCCGTCTGAATCGGCGGGCTGGGGTGACTCCTGGGACCAAGAAGTGTGGGAAGAAGGCGCAGCTGAGAGTGAGGCCAGAGGGCTTCCGAAGCAGGCGTCAGCAGTACCTGGGGTCCTAACGGAATAGCGCCCTCTTCCCCTCCTCGTTTGCTAGCTGGTGCCCATCCTTGTTCTGGGAAGGCTTGGGTGGGAGTATTCTGTGTGGCTGGTAGACAGCAGAGGCAGGCACAGCTGTGTCTTGTCCCTGATCCCCAGCAAACCCTGCAGGACTGGAGGAGGGAGGTGCTTTTTCCCAAAGGCACGGGGTCCTGGGCTCTGCTGCACGCTGCTGACCCAGTGGTGGCACCTGTGCCTCCTGCTGGCTCATCCCTCCCTGTTCATACGGGGAGTGATAATACCAGGTGGCCACTAACACTGCTAGTGTTCCCTGTGGGCTGACCACAGCCCAGAACAGCTCAGTGATTTCTCTGACAAGCCTGAGAACTAGGATCCACCATTGCCCCATTTTACAGATGAGGCTCAGAGACATCGACACACCCAGGTACAAACCCCCAGCTATGCTCTTAACCACTGTGCTTTGATGTCACCTCTCCACAAGTTAGTGAGCATGGTCCTCACCCTGGGGACCCACAAAGCTGCAGATTTGCCCTGTGGCAGATGTCCCCTCACATCCCTTTGCCCTGACGTGCACACAAGCCCCTGGCGTACGATCGATAGCAGCAGCCAGCATCCCATCTCTCTGTGACTGTCCTCCAGCTACAGGGGCTACTTGCCTCCCTGCCTGCGCGGAGAGGCAGTAGCGCTTGGGGACTTTTGTCCCCTTCCCACCCCAGTAGCTCCTAACTGATGGCTGATGGGTTTGGGGCTCTGGATTCTCCAGCTCCATGATTAGGACTCGGGGGGGGGGGGGGCACTGTCTCCAGAGCACCCTGCGCGATTGAGGCAGCGTGACTTTATCAGTTCTCTATTGCCTTATAAACAAATTAACCCCAAATTCCGTGACTTAAAATAACAATACACATTTATCATCTCACAGTTTCTGTGAGTCAGGAATTGGGATGAGGCTTACTTAGCTGGGTGCTGCTCGCTCAGGGTCTCTCTGAGGTTGCAGTCAAGACACTGGCCACGGCTGCTTCATCTGAGCGCTTGGCAGGGCTGGGGGTTCTGTTTCTAAGACGGCTCCCTTGCATGGCTGGCCGTCGGTGCTGGGTGTGGGCTGGAGGCTCCAGTTCCTCCCATGTGAGCCCCTCCACAGACTAAGGGTCCTCACAACACGAGCCAGTGATCCAAGAAAGCAAGGGAGAAACACTGTGTCCTATGATCCAGCCTTGGGTCTTTTCCTCAATATCCTTTTGTCAAATAGGTTAGCCCTGTTCAAAGTGGGAGGGGCTACACAAGGGCAGAAAGACAGGCAGGGGAGGGCGGCTGGGTGCCGGCGTGGCCCCCAGAGACATGCTCGTCTATGCACCCTCAGTTGGCCTCCGTGCTTTCTTGGTCCCACCTTCTTATCAGTTTTTCTAGGAACACTTTAATCAGAGGACTTTTGCTTTCACGTGAGTGACCCCCCACCCCACCACCACCCCCGCAAGGATCTGTTTCTGGAGAATTCAGCCTAATGTATTTGGCACCATCAACACCAGTTCTACTCCATTTTCTGATGAGCCCCCTGGCTTTGTGCTGACGTGGGAGCCCAGCCGTGAGCCTTGTCCCCGCTTGGCTGTGGCCGACACCAGCTGATAGGATGCTTGATTCTCTTTGTCTCGACAATCACTGGCTGGGGTCCTGCTGGGGTCCTGCACCCCAGAACCAAGCATTCAGCAAACCTTACCTGATTAACTTAACTCCCCAATAACCCTATAAGTGTTATTGTCTCCTTTTCCAGAAGAGTACACTGAGATTCAGAGAAATTAAGTCACTTGCACAAGGTGACATTGCTGGCATCAGGGCCAGTACTCAGACCCCTGTTTACTGGGCAGAAGCTCGTGTCCACCTCCATCATGTGGGCCCGTGTCCAAGGGGGAAAGCTCGTGTCTGTCTCCGGCATGTGGGCCCTTGTCCACAGGGTGGAATCTCGTGTCTGCCTCCGTCACGCGGTTAGCGGTCCCTCCGTCATTCTCTCCACCTGCTGCCACACCTTGAGCCTCCCACAGGTGGGATGAACTGAGGTGGACCACATCTCCTTGTGCTGCTGGCAAGCCCACGCCCTGTGGTCTGGGCCTCTCCGCCTGCTGGCCCACTGCTGACTTCCTGTGCCTTTGCTCCCAGAGTGGAAAGTCCCAGCATGCGTCTGGCCTTCCTGCCTGAGCCAGTCCAGAGTTGTGGTCACTCTGGTCAGGACACAGAGATCTGAGTGATTAACCCCTACCCTCTGCCACATTGCCACCTCAGCCCCATCTCCCTTGGTTCTGTCCCTCGTGTCACAAGGCACCCAGCCTGGCTGCAGCAGATGCAGAGGCCTCCTCTTGGTCAAAAGCTTTTGCTTTCCCTGCAAATTGTGCTGCAGCCTAAGCACGTTGGTCTGGGCTTTTCTTTGAGGACAAGGTCTGGCAGGAGGTGGGTACAGTGCAAAGCGGGGGGACTACTTTCAGGCTGAGTGAGTAACGGGGCCATGGTCTTAGTTCTTTCAAATAGGGCAAGGCCTCCCCACCCGGGAGAAACTGGGGTTTAGGGGAACCAGGCCTGGGGCTGTGGAACCTCCTTGTTTCCAAAACACAGAGGCTCCCAGGGCAGTGCCTAACTAATTAGCCAGTTGTTCTGCATAAATTTGCTCTTTAAATTCAAAAGCTCAAGCTCCTTGGACACATCATAAAGCCAAGTTCAATTTTATACTAAGACTCAAACAGGTTTTTCTAAACTTTGTATTAAATAAATCTGTATCTGTATCTATATATATATTTTTTCTCTATATACCATCAATATATCCTCAGTATACATGTATTGAACTTCAAATCTGAAGTTCAGTAAATTTTCACAAACAGCTTACCTGTACAATCAGCATCCACACCAAGAAAAAGAACATTCCAGCTCCCAGGACATCTCCCCATTTCCCTCCCAGTCGCTAGCCCTCCACTCACCTGACTTCTAATGCCATCAGTTCGTCAAGCAAGGGTCATGTGGGTGTCACTTTCTAGTTGAACTATAATTAACACACAATAAAATGCACAGATCTTAGAGGTTCAGTTCAATGAGTGCTGACAGTTGTATACACTCAGGTAAGCACCACCCAAACCATTTCCCGTTCCCATTAGCAACATTCGAGAGTTCCGTGTTCTTCGTATTTTTGCCAACATTTCGTTTATCTTTCTTATTTTTGCCTGTCTACTGTGGTTATAATTTGCGTTTCCTTAATGACTAAAGACAGTGAGAACCTTTAGATATTTATTGCCCGTTCTCAGATCTTCTTTTGTGAGGGGCCTGATCAAGTCATTTGTTCATTTTTTAAATTGGGTTGTTATCTCTTTATAGTTAACTTCCAGGAGTTCTCTACATGTTCTGGGTATAAATCCTTTGTCAGATACACATGCTGCCAATATTTTTTCCAGTCTGTGGCTTATCTCAATGATGTCTTTTGATGAGCATTTTCTTAACAGTCTTGTGAGCCACAGAAACTTAATTTTGATGAAGTTCAATTTATCCAATTTTTAATTTTGTGGTGAGTGCTTTTTATGTCCTGACCAGAAAAAATATTTGTCAAACTCGTAAGATTTTCTCCTGTATTTCCTTTTAGAACAGAGTTTGGCCAACTCTAGTTCTCAGGCCAGATCCAGCTGCCACCTGTGTTTTGTACGGCTTCTGAATTAAGAATGGTTTTACATTTTTCAAACGGCTGGGGGAAAAATCAAAAGCAGAATAATGTTTTGTTATATGCAAAACCTGTGTGAGATTCAAATGTCAATATGCATGGGAGGAGTTTTGTTGGGACGCGGCCTCGTGCACTCACTGGGTGCAGTATGTGGCCATTTTCACAGCATGGAGGCAGAGCTGCCTCCCAGACTGGCTGGCCCGCAAAGCCTAACACATTAGCATTTGGCTCTTTACAAAAAAGGTATATGGTTATTTGGGCTGACTGGGAGACACAGGGCGCAGCCCACATTTCCGGAATGTGGCTAAAGCACCTCCGTTCCCCTCCGGAAAGAGAGTGTTTGGCTCCGTTTCCAGAGCCTGATGTCTGAGCTGAGGACCAAAGAGAGGGTCTCTTTTGAGCCTCTTGAAGGCCCAAGGAGCTGACTTACAAATGGCATGGTTTTCAACTCACGTGGATTTTCCCAGGTTACAAAACCATGTCGAGTCTGAGTTTTTTCTGTTAAAATTGCAGTCCGGTATTCACAGTTGCCCACTGCTCATTCCCCACGCCAGCGTTCCTCTCCAGATAGGAATCACACGGCTCTCCTGCTACAATGGCTCTCTCATCCGGGAAAGCAGGCTCAGCACCAGCTCAGGCCTTGGTGCGTTCAACAGTCAGCTCAGTATCTACCAGTCTGCCACTCGGATAGCCCTTTATCACACGAAGTGATCTCCTGCCACTCTCTCGCCACAGGAAAATGAAATGGAAGCCTTGCAAAAGCAAATAATTAGTTTGAATCTGTTTATAGCAGGTCAGAGTTGTTTGGCTCTAAGAATAGAGTTCAGAAAGTCATTCTTCCTAACAACCAAGCGGAAATATTTGCCTGTCTTTTAAAAGTTCTGTGGCTCTCGGGGGCGCCTTACCTTAAAGTGCTTGTTATGCAAAGCGTTCTGAGATGAAATTTAACTTCAGCGTTTGGGGAAAGGCTTTAGATGGATTTATTAACCGAATTTATTTGTGTTGCCTCCCTTGTATTCCATACTCTATTTTCTTCTTGTTATCTTTTATGCGAGGCCAGGACTGGTGGTTATTTTGCCTTTGTGAGTCTTGTTGCCAATAGAAACCTCACACATACACTCACACACTCACACACTCATACACTCCGTAGGTGTGCATCTAGGCAGCAAGTACCCTGCCAGCCCCTGCCTCCCCACCCCTAGAGGTTGCACTGTAATAATAACACTGTGCATCCAGGTCACATGTTTCATCTACAATTCAAAGGGTTTCACAAACGGCAATACCATTTCCTTCCTTTTACAAGCGGAGAAACTGAGGCCCGAGGATGCTAGTGACATTTCATGTCACTGAGCGCCTCCCGCTTCACTGGGCCTGCTCCAAACCCAGCCCTCAGCTCAGAGGGTTTATAACACTTACTATTTTCACGTGGTGTGTGTCAGGCTCTGCTCTCGGCACCCTTCATATATGAGCAAAAGTAATCCTCAACACGATTTCTATCCCCACGTGTCAGATGGGGAAATGAGGCATGGAAGGAAAGACTAAGAAAATTGCCCAGGGTCGCAAAGCTAGTGAGGAGCAGAGCCGGAATCCAAACCCAGGCAGGAGGGCACCAAAGACCATGCTGGGGTCTGTACATCTCACACAACTATCCGGCAATGATTTGTGCCCTGGAAAACAGACACGGCTGACACGTACATACATGCATCAGAGCCCAGGGCTGGAGAAAGCCGGCAAGTCAGGGTACACGCTTCTCATCAGCTTGACCAAATTTTCAAAGGATTTCTCCAAGAGTCAAAGGAAAATTAAAGAGCAGATTTTTACTGGATGTTCTGAAATCAAAACTACACCGGAGGACACTTAGTCTAAAAGCGTGTGTGTGGCCAATGAAGTGGCTGGACATTTGTGACCAAAGAGCATCAGAACGACACTCAGTGGGGCAAGACAGATGTGAAAACCGGAGGCACCTTTATTCCACTTAAAATAAGTACGCATTTTCAACAGGCACAACCTAAATCTATATGCAAAGCAGGATAAACCCCACAAGCAAAAAAATGATCTGGACTTGCCCTGCCTTAGAACACATCCTCCAGGGATTTTTCTGTAAGGCCAAGTAAAATTACAAGGTTGGTTTTTTCAGCGCAGTCACAAAATCACAGCAGTGTAAAGGGCACAGTAAAGGCCAGTGATCATTGGGCAAATTAACATTTGTTAATAGCAGAGGAGAGGGACGCGGCAGAGGAAGCTTCCCCCACAGGTGTGTGGTGAGGAGTGTCTCCTGTTCTCACCCAAGTCCAACTACAAAGAGCAGTGAGGCTTCCCATGACCTTGGAAGCAGGAGGTGCTGCAATGGGAGTCGGAGATCCAGCCCTTCCTCGCCCATGAAATTGTCGGGTCAGAAACGTCTCTGAGACTCTGCTTCTAACCATCTGGAAATCCGTCAGCATCCTTCATTTACTCAGTATCATTCAGCAAATATTTGAGCACCTGCAACAGGCTAGACTCTTGGCAATATGGCGGTGAGTGAGCCAGACGTGGCCCCTGCCCCCACAGAGCTTCTGTCTGGTGGGGAGATGAGCTCTGAGGATGGAAATGTCTTAACACAGATGAGGAACATGAAGCAGTCAGGGCCACATCCACTGCAGGGAGCAAAATCCTGACTAGAGAGGCTCAAGCCAAAATGGAGTTATTTTCCCCTCCTAACAAGAACGGCCGGGTAAGGTAGGCGGCTGGCGGTGTTGGTTCAGCTGCTCAACTGTGTCAAAACCCACATTTTGGCAACTCTTTTGGCTTTCCATTGGGATCGCAAGGTGACTGCTGCAGTTCCAGCCATGATGTCCTTATTCTAGGCACAAAAGGGGGGGAGTGGGAGTACAAGCTGTACTGTTCCCTCTTAAAGGAAAAAAAACGACTTTCTCGGAATCCTCACCTGTGTCACATGGACACCCCAGTTGCAAGGTTTTATCTTTAGCTGGGCACATCACGACTCCAAACAAAACCAGAGTTCTTTTAGCAAGGGAGAGGGGATGGGTAGTGGATATTTCGTAGCTAGTTGTTCCAGTTATGTATTGCTAGGTAACAAACTACCTGAAACTGAGCGCATAGAACAACCACCAGTTTGTATATACTCAGGGATTCTGTGGGTCAGAATTTGGGCAGGGCACAGCAAGGATGACCTGTCTGCTCCCCGATGTCTGGGGCCTCAGCTGGGAAGACAACTGAGTGAGACTCGTATCACTGAGGGCCAGAATCATCTGGATGCTTCTTTCAGCAGGTCTGGCCCCTGGAGTAGAATGTCTTAAAGGCTGGCCTGTCCATGTGGCTCGGGCTTTCTCACAACATGGCAGCCCAGTTCCAAGAGGCGCTACTGGTAGGGGTGTCCGGAGAGTGGGCTTTCTAAGGAAACCAGTGGAAGCTGTGTGGAGTCTGACCGCCTGAGAGTCACGCTGCATCACTTCTGCCACCTTCTGTTGACTGGGAGCCAGTCTTTAAGGTCTGTGCAAATTCAAGGGGAAAGGAGTTAGACTCCATGTCTTAATGGAGAAGTGGCAAGAAGTCAGCCCACACAGGACCCGTGGGGCATGGAACAGCTCAGGCTCTGTCCTGAGCACAGCAAGAGGTTATTGTGGGGCTCTCCACAGGGAGCAAAGTGACAGATTTTCATGGAAGGGAGCCCACAGGCTGCAGTGGAGGAAACAGATGGGGCATCTGGAGGCAGGTAGATAGGGACCAGGCGGCTACAGGAATTTAGGGGAAAGAAAACCGGTGGTTTGGACGAGGGTGGAAGGGTGAGATGGAGAGAAGCAGACGTAGATTGACATGTGTTTTGGAGAGGAGCTCTCAGGACTCCTAATTCATTGAACTGTGGTTGCAGAGGTGAGGGAAAGAGGAAGGAAGGATGAGTCCTGTATTTCCAGCTTGAGCTCTCTGGCCGCACCCCTCAAGGTGCTGGCACAGGGAGTCTTCTTGATAAGTGACCTGCTGTGGAAGAAGCACCTTTTTTAATGTCGTTTGAAAAAATGCAAACCAGCTAAGGCCCTCCACTGCTCAGAACTCTCAGTGAGTCTGCTTTGCCCTCTAGATGAAGACTAAGCAATGTTCTGAGACTAGCCTGTGAGAACGTGTCCCTAGTCCCTCTGCTGCCCTCTGTCCCACACTCCCAGCTCCACGATGACGGCACAGCTGCGCCTTGTCCTCACCACTTTTCAGGACTCAGCTGAGAAGTCACTTCCTCCAGTCCCAGGGTATCCACACACTATGGTATTTATCAGCCAGCCCTTCTGAACTGTGAGCTGTTAGTGGTGAGCTCCTCACTGCTATGTGGCTGAGTCTTGGCATGTGGTACATGCCCAGTGAGGGTTTGGAAAGTCGATTCAGCACAGTCAGCACTGGGAGTGGGGAAGACACGAGGGACCCAAGGAAACGTGTAGGTGAGTGCGGTCAGAGAAGGAGGACTCCTGATACATGCAAGTCACCTGGCTTCTGCAGGAGGCCGTTAGCTGCATACCTACATTCCAAACAGTCAAGAATCGTGGGGTGTTCCTCAGAGGCCACTAGGTAGTGGTAGATTTCTGGATAGCCAGTCTGACCATGGCTTGACTTGAAA